>NC_135720.1:39010173-39339449 GCF_964656455.1 Halichoerus grypus
ATTTTTAGCATTCAGAAAAATATCACAAGCAGTTTAATAAAAATCAATTAATAAGTGCTAAAACACTTCTAATGGCAAACCAACAAGTAAAAGATGTCCCTGCTAAACTTAATTTATACATTTATTCATTAATTTATTCCATCAATCAGTCATTTTTCCTTTAAATCCTTATTGAGAGCCTACTCAGTACCAGCAGACTCTGAGCAATGCTGGAGAGTAAGAGATGCATGTGCCCCAAGGATCTCACAACCTCAAGGAAGAAGACTGGAGTAGGCCAACAATTAGAACCCAGTATAACAGTGAATAATGGAAGGATGCTCCAATTCCACAAAAGTTCTCATTTGACCTACAGTGTGGTGCAGGGGAAGGAGCTGTAATGGAGTGTACTTAGAGAAAGCTTCAGAGAAGAGTAAATGCTTGAACATATCTCGAATACTAAAGTAAGGTGAGACAGTGCAATCTTGAATGGTACATGCAGGGGCATATATTTTGAAATACTATAAAACGACCTAGAAACCACAAATAATTAACAATGGCTAACATTTTTGAGTACCTATTTATGTATCAGGCATCTTAATAAGCATTCATTTAACAACAACATTGTGAATATAAATATTTCTCATAATTTGTATAAGGAAACAAAAGCTCATAAGGGCTACATAAAATGTGCAATTCACATAAAATTTAGACTGGAACTCAAATAATCTTATTTCACAACTTCTGCTCTTAACTGATCAATCAATACGCTGGACATCCTTAAGGTCAATAAAAGTAAAGTGATTAAGGAAAGAATATAGACATAGCCAAATAATAATATAATACTTTGCTGAGGAACTCAGAATTGTTCCTAATGGCATTAGTAGGCATTAATAGATTTTAAGATGGGAAATTACATATGTTAAAGAAAAGTTACTGTAGTTTTTCAATTGAGAGTAAGTAAGACTCAAGGGTAACAGTGGAGATGAAAGATGAGAGATACCTAATGTCATGAGATCTTCAAGGGGGAGAGTCAAGATGACTTCAAAGCTGATTAGATGTGGACGGTGAGAGAGACAACTGAGATGTCTCCCTGGGCTCTGGCTTGGGCAATAGATAGATGACACTTCAGAGCTCAGATAAAAGGTCTAGAGAAGAATGGGAGAGTCATTTATGTATACAGTATTAAGAAGGGTATAGCTGTTAAAAAATCACCATGGAAAAGCATGACAATTTTACAAATAGGGAAAGTGGGAGTGGTAAAACTGGAATCCAAAGAAATACTAAATGTATCGAGTTGATGAGGAATAAATTTTTTAAGCCAAAAGAAATCAACTAGAGAGGCTGGAACAAACAAAAGAAAATAAATAATGCTATAATAACTAAGAGAGAAGAGCAACTTTTAACATGAGCATAAATTAATCTTTCAAGAAAGTTGGCTGCAAAGGGAAAGAGAGAAACAGGGTAATAGCTGAAGAGAGAGGTTGAGGAAAGAGAGAAAGGAGTTAACATGAGGGAGAAATTGAGGGTACAGGAGAGAGGGTAAACTGAATGAGCAAAGGCCTTCAATGAAATGCACAAGGGAAATTTACCTCTAGCTACATCTGCCATGGGGAAAGTCAGCTTTACCCACGTAATAAATCATATTGTTTATTCTAGGAAGATAAAATTCCAAAACCACCTACAGAATCCTTCTTTGGTAACATTGGGAGCAATTTGTTTTCTACCATTCGGCAAAGGAGTTACTTTATTTGTCTAATAGAACATAAGTGGGAGAGAAAGCACTTTGGTACATTGTACAATTAAAAATGTTGAAAATCTTGCCTTGCATAATAATTACATTTTTCAAATGATGTGCACACTTTAAACCTTCACTCACTATAACATATTTATTCATTCATTTTTGTTTTGTCAATATTCAACAAAGCCATTCTTCTATTTGATTATCTCAACTGCTATTGAACTTGGCACTATGGCAATGGCCTGGCACAGAATTATGGAGCTGCATGGTTCCTGGGAGGTTACATAACAGATATATATTAAGTTCTTTGAAATTCTGAAGTTTCTTCCTAAGAGATTGATATTATTATTAATTTTTTAAAGCAAACAATGAAAGTATTGCATTAAGGTTAAAATTTGGAGTAAATTGAATAAAATATATAACATATAAAATATATAACATATCTATGTGTAGATTAAAATATATAATGAATAAGTGATATGTATCTTTTTTTCCTTGATCTATCCCAACCCAGTAATATAAGTGATATATATCTATCTCTAATCTAACTCTTGTTTTGAGTCAACTATAATAATTAAAGCACAGATATAAGGAAAAGTTAAAGGAAGAGGTAGAGATATCTATACAGCTTAATAGTGTAAAAATGTTTATCACTGGAATAAATGTCATTCTAGAGCTGTCTTTCCATCAGGACCCCTCTTTCAGAATGAACTGACATTAAAGACCCCTTAACCTGATACAGTATCAGATATAGCCTTTTATTAACATTTAATGACTTTCTGCAAACTTTTACAATATTTATTGCTTTGAAAAAAATGCAGGTATCAGGATTAAATTACCAAAATTTCCAAGACACTGATTTCATAAATGATACAATAGATATTTATATATTAATTTGTCAATAGCCATGCATTACTCACATCAAAAGAATCTGCGTTAGACTTAGACAATTTTAAGAGATTCTTAAGTATATTCTTCTTGTTCTTCACCTAAAAGGATCCTAAGAATACTTGATATTTTCTAGGATAGTTCATTTAACTTAATTAAAAGGAACAGAGAAAAATGTGAAAGTATTCTTCAAGCAAAGATGAGCATAAAAATGCAATAAAGGCTCAACAAAAGCAAAGATAATTAACCAGGATATTGCTGTGTAAAAGTTTAATTATTAAAGGTTGATATAATGCTTTCACTAATTGTTCTACATAACCAATTAACTTTTAGGAGGTTAGCTGAGAGCTTTTTTTTTTTTTTTTTTTAGTTTCAAGAGCAAATATAGAACATTTGATTAGTGAATATGTTTGATTTATCTAATTGCTATGCTTGTTATATTTTTAATACTTTAACATATCCAACACCCACCTTAGGGCCTTGGCATTTACTATCCTCTGTGCCCAGAATGTTCTTCCTCCAGAAATGCACATGGTTCCCCACTTTACTTCATTCAGGACTTGCTCAAATGCCTCCTTAACAGAAACGCTTGCCTTGACCACACTAAGTGAAACCGCACCTCCACTTCTCCAATCTCTCTCTATCCTCTCTCCACACTATATATTCGTTTATGGCTTCTCCATCCCACAGGATGTAAACTCCCACTATGGTCTGAATGTTTGTGCCCTTCAAAAATTCATATACTGAAACCTAATGCCCAATGAGATGGTATTAGGAGCTGGCTTCTTGAGAGATGATGAGATCAGAAGGGTGGAGCCCCCATGAATGAGATTAGTGCCTTCATAAAAGAGACCCGAGAGAATGCCCTTGCCCCTTCCACCATGCAATGCAAAAGGAAGTGAAAGTGGGCCCTCGGCAGATATCAAATCTGCTGGCACCTTAATCTTGGACTTCCTGGCATCCAGATCTGTGAGAAATAAATTTCTGCTGTTTAGAAGCCACCCAGTCTATGATATTTTGTCACAGCAGTGCAGACAGACTGACAGTTCCATAAGAGGAGGGACTTAGTTTTGTTTACTACTCTATCTCCAACTCCTACAATAGTACTTGGTATGTGGAAGACAATCAGTAAATATCTGTGAATGAATGAATTTAAGAATTCAGAGACAAAAAAGATGATTTATTGGATTTTGAAACAGAGGAGTCAGGATCATGCCTATTTATTTACAATATAAAGCTCACAACATTGGAGCCAATTATAGTCTCACTACTTCTGATAATATTTAAAACAGGCTGTAGCAATCTAAAAGACACTGACTGACAGATCCCAAAACTTCATTTTATGCCTTCCTCATGCTTTCAACAACAGGAAACAAAACAAGCAAACAACAAAAAAAGAAAACACAAACTCACTCTGGAAGAGGTAATATGCATCTTTAACGATAACTATATGACTTATGATACAACTTTATTGTTACGGCAGAAATAACTGGGCTTTGGTGAGTTAGCATCATTTTCCCTAGCTGAGATGGAAAAGATCAAGGGAAAGAGGGGAAGAGGAGGCCTGCATTTATAGATGGGGAGGACGTTTTTACGTTCAGCACATTCTACTGCTGCCCTTAGTACATAGTACGGCATAGGCCCTGATACGCTTCTAGGCCCAGGAGGAGCATCAGACAAGAAAGGCAGTGAGTAATGTACCAAGCATTGCCCACAGGACAAGAGGGCCTGAACACCAAGCATTGCCCACAGGACAAGAGGGCCTGAATACTAATCAGCTTTTCTGTGTGTTAATGCTATAGCTACAAACAATCTTCTCAGGAATGAAATCACTGGATTGCAACTGAACTAGAGATACACTAGAAACTCCAAGAAGGGGTCAGAAGACACAGTTTCCATCCCTCTACAACTTAATTCTCCAATCTGCTAGTACAAATGGCAAGTTCAGAGATGTTGTCTATAAAAATATGTGGTACAAAATAAAACTTCATTTGGAAGTAAAAATAACAAACGAGGGAGATTAAGTAAGTAAATTTGAAGTCCAGACTATGATATTAATTGCTATAGTTACCTGTAAACCTAAGACAAACATTGATCATTGCAGACAGCCTACAAACTATTATAATCCAGCTGGAAAATAAAAATCCACATTATTCAATTCTAAATATACTCCCACCCTAGAAGCTCTTTCAACGTTAACTGTTTCCCCTTCCTTCCCCACAGCACTCTGACCTTACACCTTTGTCCCTATGGATTCCTGAAGAGGCCAACTGGTATTAGAGAATGACCATTTTTTTAAAACTTTTTTTATTATGATGACATGTACACTTACAGAAACTCACAGAACTAATAAAAGGAAGAGAGGGCTTTGAGATGTAGCTATTCAACTAAACAATTAAACAATTTATTCATTGGCCACTTACTATGTGTACTGCCCTGAATGAATGCTCCCAGGGACTTGTGGTAAGACTGAGTCTTTATCCAACAAGGAACTTATATTATAGGAGGAAAAAGAGATATATAACTGATTATAACACATGCTAGGAAAAAATGATATATGCCATAAGGGAAGGAAAGCCAAAGATTTTGAAGGTTGAAGGAAGAGACAGCATGTATTTGTGGAATCCAGTATGGAAACAGGTCATGAGAAATGGATTTTTTTTTTTAAAAGATTTTTATTTATTTATTTGACAGAGAGAGAGCACAAGTAGGCAGAGTGGTAGGCAGAGGGAGAAGGAGAAGCAGGCTCCCTGCTGAGCAGGGAGCCCGATGCGGGGCTCGATCCCAGCACCCTGGGATCATGACCTGAGCCGAAGGCAGACACTTAACGACTGAGCCACCCAGGCGCCCCGAGAAATGGATTTTAAGAATGGCTGTTGTAGGCAGAAAGAACCACAGGAGCGAATGCAAGGAATAAAGAAGAATAAGTAAGAACAGAAAGAAGTTCAGTTTATTAGATAACAGGGTATGTGCAGTGGAGCAGTTTATACTGCAAGTTTATACTCTGGAAGGCCACAGATGCTAAGAGGCTACATCTGAACTCAATAGGCAAAAAAACAGTATTAGAAAGAATCTGACCAAGGTGAAGGTGTTACGTGTTTGTACGTTACAAATGGTAATCTAACAGCAATGAGGGTGAATGGAGTTGGGGGAGTGAGGAGACAGGATGGTCCATTAGGGCAATCACCATAGTCCAGGCAAGCTATGATAAGGGTCCGGAATAAAGTGACAATGATGAAAATGGGCAATAGCAATAAACAGAAGTAAGACAGAAGAGAAAACAGGGTTTACAAAGGACTGACCACAGGGATACCAGAGAAAGGGCATGTCAGTGACAGTTCTGAGATACTGAGCTTTAGTGACATCAGGGAGTACTACACACCCTCCTAAGCACTTTACATATATATATATATATATATATATATATATATATATATATATAATCATTCATTTCTCATTCCAACAAATGAATAAACAATCCTCTATTTTACATACAAAAAATCAGGCCTTAGAGACAATTTGCCCTGTAGTGGCAAAGCTGGAATCTGGACTGCAAACTGCTTGGTTATAAATCTTAGGAGGATATGAGTGGTTATATTACTACTACTAATGCAACCATATTTTTCATTCCAAGGTTGTTCCCAGACATACAGATTTATAATTGACAGCAAATTATCAAATGCATGCATTTCTAATCTATTACCCTTATTTCTTTAGTTTTACTCACTTCTGTAATACACAGATAAATGGTAGTGCTTTAGCACATAGAAGATTTTGATGCAAATCAGGTATCAAAATAAATTAAAAGAAAACTGAAACAGAGGGGAAATTTAACCAGAAATATGTGATATAACAATTTTTCAAGTCCAGATAGGAGGACAATCTAGAGAAAACAAACTTAAAAGTTAATTTGATATTCTCGTGTTTTCTACATAGATGAAAACAATGAATTACCTATTAGATTATTTGACATATTTCCTAGATTTTCCCCACTAAGCTGATAGAAAGAGAAATACTTATTTTCATGTTACCTAAGGATAGAACCTCAATAAAATTCAGTGTGATTTTCAGATAGTTATTGTTTCTATAAGCAAAGGACAAAATCAGCCCTTATTTTACCACTTCCAAATGTCTTCCAATAGTATGTCACCAGAGTTATAAACTAATGAGATATCACCACACTATGGCACATCATAAATTTTAACTTAAAACACATGAATACATTTTACATGATTGCCCTTTATAGACTGACTTACTTTTGGACACCCACACAACAGAGTATCAGACCCGCAACAGATATTTAGAAAACTGTGCTCCTAACCTCTAGAAACATGGAAATAAAAAGAACTTCATCTCATTTGTTTCTGGCTTCAGTTTACATACTTTGTTTCTTGTGGTTGTGATTTATTAGAAGTAATTATTAACTGTAGACAGAAGATTTGGAGGATTTAGTGATAACTGGGAACCAAGCACTTATTCCAAAATAATCATCTGTCCCAAGGACTTGAACAAGCACAGGAGGCGTCATGATGTGGAAAGAACAGAGGTTTGGGAGCTGATCAGTGTGGACCCACCTAGCCTCTCTAAGCCTCCATTCCCCCTGCCAGACATCTGTGATGAACACCTGCATGGCGGTGCTGGGCTGAGCAGTAGAGACTTTGGGAAGGCACCTGCCAATGTGGCTAGTACACTGTAGGCATTCCAAACATGCTCTTATTTCTCTTAACTTCCTCAAGGAGGCATACACTGAGTTGGACTGAATTAGAGGCAAAGAGACATTGCACATGAAGAGAAGTGCAAAAGAGAGAGGGATGTGTGTAAGAGAGAGACAAAGATCATTTTTCATATATGGAAAGCTCCAGGAAGTTTACTAGAGATTATTATGTATACTACACTTTAAAATTTTGGAACACCTGAAACTAATATTACACTCTAAGTTAACTGACTGGAATTTAAATAAAAACTTGAGAAAAAATAAAATCTTTAAAAAAATAAAATATAATGTAATAAAAACCCATATATTACAACTTCCAAAAAATAAAATAAAATAAATAAAATTTTTGGAACATATTAGTGCAGCTGGCTCTCAATCAAATCCACCTCCTCAACTCTGTATTTACTTTCTCTGGAGGTTATATATTTTGGGGCTACATCCTGGCATATTTTTCATTTTTGAGAAACATTTGCAGAGGGAGAGGGTGCATCTTTTTATTCACATAAGTCTCTCTCCAGCCCTATGCAGCCAATGTTTGGTAAGATCCTCAGGACTAAACCCCATGTGGTCCTAAGGCATTCAGTGCCGCAGGAAGGATAAATCAGATACTCCATGTTCACTAAATAAATAAAAGGGGTCATTTTGGCAAGTAATCTTGCTTCTGAAAGACAGGCAAACATCTAGCTGATCACTGTTCTCCTACCATGATGAATATGAGAGTATTACAGATGAAATAGCGGGTAGACAACCAAACAAATGGGTAGCCACTTGCTAAAATATTCCTTCTCCACACACTCTTGAAAATGCTGCTGGACAAGATTTGGGGAAATCTGTCAAGTCCTGAATTGGGTTGTCTCTTTAAAATGAGATCCTGCAACTTCTGAGTCCAGGGAAAATTTTGATGGTGTGTGTTTGAACCCATTGGGTCCACTGGAGTATTTCTGTCTTGACCAGCCCCTTTGATTCATCCAACTCATCACATGCCTTTTTGATTAGGATTTGGTTTCCCAATTGAGGAAATAATGTACTGCTTGACATGGAATTTGTGTTTCTGTCCACTGTAACAGTGAATTCTTATAGGGATTCAAAAGAAAAGCTTTTATTTGTGATTTAATTTTCCACATCACTCAACAAAATGAACTCTTACTAAACTGTGTCATCATGCCCTATGTAATGTCCTATGTAATGCTTCATTTAAAGCAGTAAACTAGCATTCTAGTAACTAGAAATAATAATTATATAGGTACACATATAATCATACAACATATATATGTTTATATCTATATATACTATATATAGATATAGATATAGATATATACATACACTATACACACACACGTGTGCTTATAAAGATATTGATACAATCTTAGCCTTTGGGTAAGAATATTTTTCAAAACATGAGTTCATCTATCTGAGGGTGTGGGGTCCTGAGAGCCATTCCCATTACTATGGTTGCTTAACCATCCCCACTCTCTATTAAGGCTTCCACCACAATACCCACGGTTTCCTAGAATTTGCTGATACCAGCCTCAGCTGCCTCCACAACCCTGCCTCTTCCATTGTATGTAGAACTCATTTCCTGTTCATTATTTTACAATACCGGCCCAATAATAGCTGATTTGATCCACACAGTCTGACCTGGAGTCCATTAGCCTAGATTCTCAAGTTCTCCTTCCAAGAAGAGAACTATCTGCACGGCTCTAAATGCAACAGTTGATGCTTTAATGAGATCTAGCCTGGATTCCCCTAGAACTCTGTGTTATCCTAACCCTTAAATGCACTCATGTATTTGGGCAAGTTATGTTGGCCTTAACTTCTTCATCTGTAAAATAAGTTTGGAAAATCAAAAAGATAATGCTAAAAATGATAGTTTAGTACATATTATGTGGAAACACATTTAGATTCCTTTCTGCCTGTGAGTGGATACTTTTCATTTATCATTTACTTTCATTTATCAATTTCTTATCTCCCTAATAAACTCTCAAAATGACAGAAGAAACAACACATTCACACTGTCTTCCTGAGTCTTCACATAAATCTAATATATCTTTGTTTAGCAGGTTAGCTTTGTCAAGCCAATAATCTGTCTCATTCTCACTCTTCAAATACAATCGTAGCTGACTACATTTTGGAGAGATTAAATAAAATTATGAAAGCAAAAGCTTTGATCTTCTGGCCTGCAGTACGTCTGATGAACACAACTGATAGTTCCGTACTTTGATATGTGTGGTCTTTTTTCCTGAAAAAAGTTATTTAAATATGTCTTTATTAATCCTGGTGAAACCTTCAGAAAACTATACTAGATAACAGTGTGTTTTGTCTTTTGTTAAATAAATTTCTGAATATGTCTCATTTTTCCTTTTCAGAGAATTCTTTAGTAACCTTTAAAAAGCAGACGATTCCAAAATTATTTAAATTATTATTAATTTAAATTATTTACTGACCATACCAAACACAAAAAAATTCCTCAAATTATTTTTAAGGTAAGCATAAATATAATACAAAAACCTAATAATAGTAATATGAATATAAATATATAATCAATCTCATTTATAGAATCAGAGAATAATGAGGCAGAATTTTTTTAAATTATCAAATAGAATGCACCATTATACCAAAAGACATTTCTGGATACTTCTAAAGGAAATGGAACCCTTGCAACACTGCTGGTGGGAATGCAAAATGGTGCAGCTGCTACGGGAAACAGTATGGAGGTTCTTCCAGAAGTTAAAACTAGAACTGCCACATGATCCAGCAGTCCCACGTCTGGGCATATATCCAAAAGACCAAAAACATGTCTTCTCATGTAAAAATTTATCATAAGGTCTTGGGAGGTACATCCATGTCAAATTGACAATAAGCTCTGGTTTAATATAAAGTCTTCTCTGGGTTTAGTCTCTCTGCAAACTTAAAAAAAAGAAATTTTTGCAATTTCTGTGGCCTACAGAATAAATGTAACCTTAAAAAATGAAATTGCATGTTTACATACTGGCGCTATTTTGAACTACCAGAAGAACTGTATACATTGTTTTTAATTCAATAATTACAACTTTACATGATTACAGGTCCCTGAAGAACCATTATGAACTACAAGTAAATAATGTACATATTGAAAAGCCCATGGCTGCACTGTCCAACAATGATCACATATGTAAAAAAAATAAATAAATCTCTCAATCACAGGCTTGTTTTATATTAATAATGAAGTCCTACTGGTATGGGGATTGTTATTTTATGGACCATGGTGAGCTTCAGGTGCTCTATAAACCCTTGATATTGTACACAAAAATGTGATATGCATTTTTCTAGATAGAGGTTCCACTGCTTTCCTAGATTGTGAAAGGAGTCCATCACACTCCGCCATCAAAATAAATAAATAAAATTTAAGAGTATTATACTTCAACTAAGAGAAATAAAAATTCTGGAAAGAAGATAAAGAATTACATCTAGATCGAATTACTGTGGTCAGAAAGGGAAAATTAGGAACCTCAATGTCTCTCTCTCTCTCTCTCTTTTTTCCTTTAGGTGCCAAAAATCACAAAGCTATTTTTATCGCCAATGTGACAAACCTTACTCAGAGAGGGAAGGTATTGGAAGCACCAGTCATTCTCACGTAAGTGTGCTCCAACACTGGCGGGGGGCGGGGAGGGGGCTTGTTACCTGGAGCGCCTGGCCCTATCTCAGGAGGTTCTGTGGGCTTGGGGCGGGGCGGGGGGAGGAGGGAGCCTGGAATCTGCAAACCTAACAAGCACAGGCGGTGACACAGATCTAGGTACCAACAGAAAAATCTGTTGAGAAACACTGCATTTCTTCCAATCCATTCACAATTTCTCCTTTACCGGTTTGTGCTGTGTTGTCATTTGTAAACTAGGCACCCTGAGGCAAGAATCTGTGTATTGTGTCTTTTTTTCCTAAAGAGCAACAAAAGTTCTTATGGATGCTATAATACAGAGTTATAGAGCAAATCTAAGAAAAAAGAAATACGTATATACCAATGCTACTTTAAATAATGTTCAGGATATCAAATGATAATCTCAAAGGTCATCTTGTTAACTATCATCTACTAGAACAGGAATAAATAAAAACCAGATAATCACAAATTTAGGTTATAGTGCTATGAGATGGAAGATGAAAACATAAATAAAATTCATTTTATATTCCAAACAGTGCCTCAGTTTCACAATAACATTTTTTTACATCCCTATAATGCTGGGATTATAGGATCACAATGCTTTCAGAAAAATTAAGAGACTTCTAGGTAATAATTCTCAAACACTGATTAATCTTACATATCTGGGGGGAAAAGGAAGTTTTATTCCCAGGTCTAATATAAATAGGCCATATAAATTTGACAGCTCATTATGATAAGTGAAAGAGTAAGAAACAAAGAAATCAAGGATACAGGCAGCATTTCACGTTATTTCCAATTTGGTGTCTTTAAATAATAGGTCATTTGAAAGTATAAAAATCTTGAAATACATTGTGGAAAGGTAAAATGGCACTTAATTGTAAAACTTCACAACAATACAAACCTGATAATTGCTAAAAATGCATTTACACCCTGCAAGGTACAACTAATAAGGCCAACCTAAAATTCCTCAAATGTAGCCATCATTTTAATCATTTTGCCACAAGTCTAAACAATGCAATTAATTCTCTGGCACTCGTGCAAGTTTGCTATGGGGAAGCCATGTGAACTCAGACATCATCAGGCAATATTTATGTGCTTGGTACACAAATAGCCTTGTCACTCAGGAACTGCCTCCTTAATGCAAAAACACCAGCATATCTGTCTCATTTCCATCATCCTCAGACATAGCACATGCAGTACAAATGTGGTGCTCTGAGAAGTATGGAGGCTCCCAACCACAAAGAATGAGGGCTAGCTAATGTCATTTTTCACACATCACTTCTGGGTCAATCTGCAATAGTCAAAGCCCTCTTAAATGACATTCACATAAAAATACAAATTTAAATGTTTGCGATCTGAATTGGTTTCCAGAATCAGGAGGAAATATGATGTCACCTTGGGGCGCCTGGGTGGCTCAGATGGTTAAGTGTCTGCCTTCAGCTCAGGTCATGATCCCAGGGTGCTGGGATCGAGCCCCACATCGGGCTCCTGGCTCAGCGGGGAGCATGCTTCTCCCTCTCCCTCTGCCTCTCTCCCTGCTCATGCTTTCTCTCTCTCTCTCTGTATCTCTGTGTCTCAAATGAATAAATAAAATCTTTAAAAACAAAATAAATAAATAAAAAAATATGATGTCACCTTGGCAGTATGGTTTATGTGCCACCCAGTTTCTAAATGTCAGACTTAAAACATCCAAGAATATTTTTCACTAAGTTTGCCTCAGCCATATGTCCTGTGATAGAAGGGCAACAACATTGGTTCACAATATTTTAATTCACCAAAATTAGGGATGAGATCCTAGGAGGAAAATCCAATGCAGTACATTGAAAACCTATGGCAATGAAGTGATTAGCAAGAATTTCAGACTTAACACAAATTTCACATAAGATATCAAATTTGCTTATGTAAAGGGATATGTTATACTTTTTCCTTGTATAATACTTTATTTTATCACTTCCCAAACTCATCTCTACCTAACTGACACTGAATTTAGACTACAGCGACATTCTGGGCAAAATAGAGGTAATGAATGCTGCTCCAAAGAAAGTAAAAAGAATGTTTCTGTTTCAGTGATAGATCTAAATGAGGATGAAAACAGGAATATTCACTGGAATCCTGTCCCAGTCAAGGAAAAGTCCAGAACACCAAAGCTATTTTAGATCTGCCTCAGCGTTCAGCATCCTTCTAGGAAAAGCCTGAAGATCTGACTAAGTTAAGGACCTCATGATTCTATCTCAGAAAAGTTTAGGAAAGTCACACACCCTCTCCAGACGACGGAGTTTCCCCCAGGTGCATGAACCTGACCTTTAGCTGTTCTCCATAAAGAGCAAGGACCTTCTGTAGTTACTTGTGCACAAAGTCTCACTGTCCTGGTCTGTAAAACATGGATATTGATGATTACTTTTTAAGGTTGCTTTGAAGGTAAAAGGTGATAATGTATGTAAAGCATTTGACACAGTGCCTGGTATACAGAAAGAACCTGGGTGTAACAATTATTTTTAACTAATAATGGTAATTATTAATGCTAATATTTTAATATCCATACTAAGTTCGATCCACGGAAAACCTCCATTTCCAGCAAACAGTCAAGCATTGCTCCAGTGACATTTTTCCTTCATAGAGAAGATAAAGCCAGACAACTTGGCATGCGGCATATGTTCTAAAATTGTATAAGCTACTGAAGGCAATGGAAAAGCAGATGAGAGCATTTTAAAAATTAAAATGCCTTTTGATTGCTCTGCGTTACGTCCTGTGTTGCAGAGAAGCACTGTCAGAATCAGTAGCTTTATAAATGATGGATTTCGTACAGCATAAAAAGGCATGGAAAGTATATTTCAAATTGTGTTTTCAAAGTATTGATTCCCAAACATCTTTGAAATTAAATTTCCCTCATGGTTCACCTTTAAACCCCTTACCATGCTCCAAGAGAAAAATAAGAAAAGGAAAATTCTCCTTTAGGATTCCATCCAAAGGTAAGTTGCAGATAACCATTAGAAATCACATGAATGAATTATTTTATGAGCATGATTTTTCTCTATTGAATATTCTCCTCCTTTTTGTCATTACTCCAAGTAGTTGAGTGTCAGTTGTATTCACTTTTTTCCTTATGTTTTCAAAAATTAATGAAAAGGCTAGTGTTTCTAACATAGTGCTTTATTTCTGCCTATCTGATAATGCAATAACCAAGATTTCATTATAGCATAATAAATGTTTGTGGAATGAATGAGTGGAATGTCAAGCCTAATTCTCTCCTTTCCTTTTTATTAATATTAGATTTCCTATAGGTTTTCTCTTTTTTGTGACCACTCCACTTGAGAAATATTGAACAATTCTTAATTCACATTTTTTTTTTTTTACTATGTACTTTGCCTGGAGAATGAAGATACCATTGAGTTTTCTATTGAATATTTGTGAATTCTATAAAAAGGGCATTGCATTTTACAAAACTTTGGCCTATATCCATTCACGTTGGGTAAGCTTAAGGTGAAGTCAATGTTTTTTCACAGGGGTAATTACTAAATTCCCACTGTCATATAGAGATCTTTTTTTTTTTTCAAAGTAAAAACAAACCAGTTGTAAGTAACTGATTTTTAAAATTTTGCCATGCACATTAAATGTGCAATTTTGTTTAATACTGTGTGGTGCATAGTATAAAGAAATGTGGGCTATAAATAAATCATAGTGCTTATTTAGGATCTATCAATAATGATACTCAAAATGACGATAATGATACCAATCTACAGAATGCCTGATGTTATCATTCTAAGTCTCTTAAAGATGGTGAAACTTTTTAAATTTAATTAATGCTGTATAATAGCACACATTAGACTTGTTCCTTTCTTGATTTCAAAGATTTATTTGGAGCACCACATCTACTCTACACACCCAAAATTCCTTAAGGTGTTTTCTTTGATAATGTATATGTATATCACTGGGAGCGACAAATGAAGAAAACTTTCAGAAAGAGGAGCTTTTACTAAAATGCAGTGGGAGTTGTTTTATGCAGGGAAGGGTTAGAACAACTAAGCAGTAAAAGGTTGTTCCCACAATGAACATGGGTACAATATCCTTTGATTACTCATTGTCTCCATTCAAAATGCTTGTCTTATGCCATATGATTTCATTCATATGTGGAATCTAAGAAACGAAACAGATGAACATGGTGGGGGAAAGAAACGAGAGGGGCAAACCATAAAACAGACCCTTAACTATAGAGAACACATGGAGGGTTGCTGGAGGGAAGGGGGGATGTTAAGTGGGTGATGGGTATTAAGGAGGGCACTTGTGATGAGCACTGTGTGTTGTATGTAAGTGATGAATCTCTAAATTCTACTCCTGAAACTAATATTACATTCTATGTTAACTAACTGGAATTTAAATAAAATCTGAAACAAACAAACAAACAAAACAAAATGCTTGTCTTTGTTGATGACATTAACCCATCATTGGCCTTTCATGAAAAACAAAACAAAACAAAACACATCATTTTTGGCAACTTGCAAGTACTGTTATCAGCAGTTGTCTTTTGGTCCTTCCCAGTAATGCAGGGGAATGTGAAGTAGTCTTTTTAATCTCAGGCATCTCAGGTCAACTCCCTAAATAAGAGCTCATCTGGATTCCGACCATCCTTGCTGTCTGACTGAGCCCAGGGGGGTGATCTGTAATGAGCACCACGAGAGAGTTCTGATCGCGTCCTATAGCACGCCCAGTGCACATGTTCAGCAGCTTGATGTTCAGCACTGGCACAGATAGAAAGAAGCATTTGAAGAAAAAAAGGAAAAAAATAAACCCTGACTCATCCATTCAATTACTGAATAAATATTTATGAATGCATTCTTTTTAATTTTTTGGATAAGGTGTTTAGGGGCTTGTGATAGAAAAGAAATGACATATTTGCTTTCAAAGAGCTTCTAATCCAAGAAATACCCTAATGCAGAAGTTAAAGAATATGGCACGTACTGCATGGAGCACTGGGTGTTATATGCAAACAATGAATCATGGAACACTACATCAAAAACTAATAATGTATGGTGATTAACATGATAAAAAAACAAGTAAAAAATAATAAAGAATAATAATAAAGAATATGGCATTCTTATCCCTATCCCCTTGGATCCCTTTACCAGCTTCTGGCACCCCAGCTCCAAGTGCACTCTTACCCTCAACACCAGTATCTGCAGCTCCTTGTTGGAAGGCTGCCCACAAGACTACCAGAACTGCTTTGCCTATGCCCACAGAAAATGGCAAGCACCAGGGAGTATATGCCACCTCCCTGCCCTCAGCCCTGAGCCAATGACTAAAGGGCTGAAGACATAAAAATACTCCAGTACCCTTGCCTCCTACATGGGACAACTCAGTGGTATGCCTCACAGTGTCTCAGGAGCTTATCCTACAAGACTGAGTCATGCTACCCCCACCCACTGTAGGATTTTCCTGGATATCTCACCCCTTGCTTGTCTTACTTCCATTTCATGTCTACTTTCCCACACTGCCTCTGGTTTTTCTCCAGGAATACTTCCTCATACACATGAATCCCATCTCAAGGACAGCTTCTGGAAACAGGTTGCTACTATTAGCATTATTTCTATTATTAGTAAAGATGATTGAACATGATACAAAGATGAATAAGACAGATTCTCTAAAAGTTAAACAAAATGACAGGACTCATTAAGCAAGTACAGCAAAGTAAAGTGATATCAATTTGCCAATATCTCAAAAGGCCTTGAGTGTTAAGAAAATGGGCTTGTAACTTATTTGATCGAAATGGGCAATTATCGGGGTGCCTGCCTGGCTCAGTCAGTACAGCGTGTGACTACGTGATCATGGGGTTGTGAGTTTGAGAGCTCTGTTGGATACAGAGATTACTTAAAAATAAAATCTTTAAGAAAAAAAGAAAATGGGACATTATTGAAAGGTTTAGGTAAAAGAAGCCATGTCATGTGATTTCAAGTTTAGCTTGAATAAGTCAGTAGAAATATCACTATGTCCTAGAGCTTTTATGTTCTTTATGGATGTAATGTAAGTGGGATCTCTTCAAAAGTAGCAAAGATGCTGTGTTTTGCAGTCCCTTCTCTCCAAATATGGAAGCTGGCATGAAGCATATTGAAGAAATACAGCGAACTATCCAGAATTCTGATTATTCTGAAATGCACATGCACTCTAAAAATGAGCACATTCCCCTGGTCTCAGTCAAATTATCCCTGGTCCTTAAATGGACTGTGGCAGTGTGCAAACATTCACACTTTCAAGTCAGATAGAAGTTGGCATTGGTCTGTAGATTCCTCATCTCTTCTTCCTTAGTATCCATTGTTGTGTATAACTATTTATCAATCCAAGCTATATGCTCCAATAAGGATTTCTAAAGCTTCTTTCATCTTTTACCCACAAGACAATAGTAAAACGGTTCCAGGCATTGATGAGCATAGTTTCATTACCACAGTGTCTTACTCTTTGAAGCTGTATTTCCACCGTCATCTAATAGTACCAACCATTACAATGGCTTTCTGATAAAGAACATTTACTATTTATTTCTTGGCACAGATGGAGTTCATTGCTCTAGGTGCTAGAGTGTTGTTGCTTGGCCATTTTTAAAAGTCCTCATATTTGAAGGACTTGACATTTAAACCAGCAATTCTCACACTGAGTGTACAGTAGAATCACATGGGACCTTAAAAAAAAAGTCTCTCTCCTCCCCCCACCAAAAAAAAAAAAAAAAAAAAAACAGATTCCCAGACTCCATCCCATCCCAATTATCTAGGCAAGATTTTTAAAAGCTTTTCAGGTGCTTCTCAATGCAGCCAGCATAGAGAACCACCACTTTAGACTGATAGGTCTGCATTTGAGACACATCAATTTTAATATTAAAATTGAGAATTTGGGGTGACATTTAAAAACAATTATGCATTTGTATAATTTTTACCAGTTTATAAATTATTCTCACAAAAATCATCCCCATGAGATCAAAATAGTATTTATTTTAGTCATTTTAAAAAAGAAGAAACAAATCCTAAGAAAATTTATATGATATACTCCAGGTTGTTTAATAAAAGTGGTACAACCAGGACACAACTTCTAATTCCAGGCACTGAGCCCTCTCTATCAAGCAACATGCCACTTGGCTTGATGGAACAAAACACAACATCCTACCAGTGAAGGAAGGATGAAAGGTGGACACAGGATTTTTAGAGTAGTTAAACTACTCTGTGTCATAGTAAAATGGTGGATATATGCCATTATACTTTTGTCCAAACCCACTGAATGCATAACATCAACAGTGACCCTACTGTAAACTATGGACTTCAAGGGATTATGATATGTCAATGTAGGTTCAGTTGTCACAAAGGTACCAGGAGGGTTAGGGTTACTGATCACAGGAGAGGCTATATATGAATGGGGGCAAAGTGTGTATGGGAAGTCTCTGTACTTTCTTTTCACTTTTGCTGTGAACCTAAAACTGCTCTAAAAAAACTAAGTCTATTAAAAAAACAATAACACCCTTCAGACCCCCTTTGCTGAATAGTGCAACTATATGTGTACATTATTTTTTTTTTCTGTTTGGCTGAAATGTTTTAAATATGAGTTAAGGAGAAGATCATTACTACACTTTCCACCAGAATCCCTTTCCACCATCTTTCAGCAAATTGACATGCAACTATTAAGAATTCTCCTGAGTCAGCTTATGATGAAATGCCTTTAAAGACTGTAGGATGTTTCCACTTATACATGTTCATTGGGTGGGTACACTTGTTCACCATGGCGGATACACATGTATTGATAATGACAACCCACGCTGCTTTAGAAAGATGCAAGGACATTTGGGAGTTATTAGCCTTTTAGCCGAAGTACAGAATTCTGAGGTAAAGAATTTGTGCTTAATCAACCATTTCTCTTGGTTCTTAACCATCCTACACAGCACTAGACAGAACAGCCCATAAAGGCATGTTCATCCTTCTACCCCCACCTCCAGTACGGTGGCAAAGACTGGGTACTCACTAGGTATTTGTGAATGAAAGAATAATCAAGACACAGGTGTGTGTGTGTGTGTGTGTGTGTGTGTGTTAATGGAATGGGAATGCCTCTAGGAAAGAGATTTTCAACAGCATTTTCCATTAGCACCCTCACCAGGAAGCCTGGGTTTGAAGAATATTGAAAAAACAAGAAGCCCATGTGCAAATACTGCTTGCTACTTTTTCCTATGAAGAACTTAACTGCTCTCACATCCTTGATCAACCTAATTTTCCTTCATGCAATGTTGCTAGAGAAATCATTTTTTATTCCTATTAATATCTCACTTATTTCTTCACAATAGAGATAATATCACCTCTAAAAGGCAAAACACAGATCACAAAGGATTAGAAGTCTATGCAACAGATGTCTACAAGTTAGACTAGGTAATTTCATAAAAAGCCCACAGGGTAGAGATTTTAAATAAACACAGCGCTTAGATACATACATCTCTCCTTACTTGGCCCTGTGTTCTGGTAAGAATTGAAGCGAGCATTGGGCTCACTTTTCAAGTAATGGAGCAAAAGCTCTACCCTAGATGAGGTAGCAGGAGAGGGCATTTTTACCTTAAGAGGAATTAAGTAAGCAAGGAAAAGCCATTCATTCAAGCCAGTTTCACAGTCTTTTGTACCACATCTAGGTTTACCTACACCTAGAAATGACAGGGTTGAAAGCCTAATTCCAACTCAGCAGATACACACTGAGTTCTGCTCACGGTTTAGCACATTAATAGGGCTAAAGATAGTTCCTCTCTAGTTAGGAAAATAAGATGTATATAAAACAAGTAAAATGTAAGCTTCCAAAACTATAGTTGTAAAATTAAAATGGACAGAATTCAAAGAGAGAGATTAGCACGAGTCAGAGAGACTTAGTAAAACTTCCATGAAATAAGAATGGAGAGTACTTGAAAAGACTGAAGAAAAAAAGAAAAAAAATGGCTTATATAAAAGTTGAATAATAAAAATCAAAAATTTATATAACTTTGGCAAACTAGTCTTTTTATTTAGGACCTTTTATCATCAATGATATGGCCTGTTCTCTATAACTATCAGAAGTTTAAGGTATATAATAAAAATCAAGAAATGAAGAGAAATACAAAATATGCAATTCACTTCAGATAAATAATATAGTATTGGGCATAAGTATAAAAGGAAATATATCACATAAAGCAAAAATTATTAAATCTCTACTTCTCATGTTGCTTTTGTATTTTTCCTTTTGATGACTGCATGTCTACTTATGAAATGTTTGAAAGTTATTACAGCTTATTTCTGTCAAAAGACTTAAACTATTTGAATTCCATGCCTTTTTTTAAAGTATCACAGATGACTGGATTCTTTATATTACCAAATTGTTTCATGTCATAGAAGATAACACATTTGATAGTATTTGTATTCAGACCCAATTCAGAAACATAGCAAGCTATCAGCAAAAAAAAAAAAAGTACATGTATTGATTTTACGCCAAGTATATCAACCTATAATCAGAATATTCTACTTCAACATCTATTTTTCTCAAAAGCCTGAAATGACCCCTCAAAAACCAAAAGGTATCTATTCAATTGGGATTTAAAGCTGTTTTCCAATTAACATCTTAATGCAGATTTCTTCTTGGGTAATGTTTAATTCTTTTGTTCAATATTCCCTCTGTCACTCAAACTAAGTAATCTAGTTCAGTTTCACTTATTGAGATTTAGCCACAGGCCTGCCTACAATAGCAAATACCTCCTTGAACGAGTCTAAACTGGAAATAATTCTTGACAAAGAGTGTATCTCTAATACTGCATAAATACAGAATCCATATGGTGATATGGAAAGAACTCAAAATTGTACTTAGAAATAATCACATCTGTTAGACTTAACCTAGCAGGGCTGGGATCACATGATCTCTTAGCTCCCTTACAGGATTAAAATTCTATTCCGCTTGCGTGGTATGAATAAATACGTAAGCTTTGCCATCAAATCTAGATCGTTACTTTCTTTAGACAATGCCATTGATGATCAAGCACATACATATATGTCCATGTGGTACGATTATGCTCTACCCCCCTTCCCCCAGACATGGGTCCTAGTGTTAGTCTAAACCCACATGGCCTGACAGTTACTTCACCTGTTCAGAAAACACACATATATGTTAGTTAGCTAGAAATGGCTAAGGGGAGCAAGTAGTAGAGATTCGGTAGAGACCAGCAGCTAAAGGGGATTTTGGCAACAGATGACAGATACAGAGTAGAGAGAAATAAACCTACAAATATGGGGATTCAAAACCAGAATTCTAATCTCTGGAAGATGTTAGTGAAAATAAGGTAGAACTAATTTCTCCCTCATAGCCCATGCTTTATCCAGACACTTATTTCTTCAATATATATGCGTATCCACTCCCTTCTTCCAGAATCACTCTCCTTGCAACTCCTTAGCTAATTCTTCTTCATGTTCAAGACTTCAAATAACTATCAGTTTGTTCAAGAAACTTTGTCCAACTCTGGCAAGTTTGCTGTATTATCCTATTTTGTCATTTTGTTATATCATCCTGGAACCCCCTCCTCATTTTAACATTTCCTATGCTATACTAAAATTGCCTATTTATTTAAATCTATTCCCATCATATAGCAACTAGGAAAATAAAAATATCTAGTTGACTATCAGTTTAGGAAAATAAGATATTAGTGTTACATCAGGAGAGAGATATTGAGCATAGAAGTCTGAATTTCTTACTCACAGTTGTAGTTCTTACCCCTAGCACAGTGACTAGCCAATAGGAAAACAACAAAGTATTTGTTATCTGAATAAAGAAGTAAATTAAAAACTTAAAAAAAAAAAAAAAAAAACTGTCCCAAGAAACCAGTAAACCAAGGTATGGATTGTATGGATTGTGTTGCTAAATATATAAAACCAGGACCTTATTAATAGGTGTAGGATATAAGACTAGACCAGAGAAAAGTAAAGGGGCTCACTACTGTAGCCCACATAGAAATTCAGAGCAAAAACTTCAGACACACGGACTTAAGGATTCACTAAACTACCAGTGTAGGAGTCCTTCCTGTCCCTAATTTCTGAATAAGAATGGCCCTCCCACATGGAGTACAGCTAATCCTATAAGTGGAGTTAAATGTGGAGGACAATTGTAGAAGATCAGGATCAATTGTCATCCAGATCCTGAGTTGGAAAAGTTCCTAAGAATTCCAAAAGAGTATATTAACCTAATTATTTACACACTGTTATTGACTAAAAATTTGTGCTGCCTCACCCCCCTCATTCATATGTTGAAGCCCCAACTCCCAATGTGATTGTATTTGGAGCCAGAGCCTGTAAGGAGGCAAGAAAGTTAAATTAGGTCATAGGGCGGGGCCTCATCTGATTGAGCAGCTGCCCTTGTAAGAAGAGGAGACACCAGAGCTCTCTCTCCACCATGTGAGGACGTAGCAAAAAGGAGGCATTTGCAAATCAGGAAAAGAACCCTCAACAAGAATCTCATCAGGTGGCACCTCGATCTTGGACTGTTGTTTAAGTCACCCAGTCTGGTTTTCGTTATGGCAGCCCAAGCTGACTAACACATATATCAAAATTAATTTTTGTGTATAATGTTTCAAAATAAATTGAATGAAGTTTGTTCGTTTTGTCAGCATTTTTTTTACACCCTGGGGGAAGAGAAACAGAGCAAAACGGGATAGCTACTGATATTGGTAAACAAATACTCCTAAAATCACAATGGGCTAATTAACACTTCCACTTCATCTAGGGTGGAATCAGCCCATTAGCTGCTGACAGTATCCAACAGTTTAGCAGCCAATACAACTGAGTTCTCAATGATGCTTTCTGAACCCGTCCTGCATCTGTCATTCTGTAAAAGTCATGCTATAACTGCTTCCAAAACTGCACGACTGACAAGGTTACAAAATAACTGATCCAAGAAAACTCAAGCCAAGGTCTTTAGGATAATAGAGGATCCTTCGCCTATTGCTACTGTTAGTTCTGCTGCTTTTCTTATCGCTGATGAAAATGATTGAAAGGTTCTAAAATTCCTCAGCAGCCTGGGTGTTGAGGGTTATTTAGGGCTGTCTCAGCAGTTGTCGCAGTGAAGCTGTTCCTCTGGCTCTTGGTTCCATGACTGTCTTCAGGAGATGGGCACCCTACCCAGAATGTCACATCTGGGAAACCTCAGAGTGTGTACAGCTTTGTTGTTGATGGATGGATGCCATAAAGGAAAGCTATTCAGGTGTCAATTACCATCATAACTGAATTCTTCCCTGCAGTGATAAGGGCAGAGGTCTGCTTGGTTTCCATAGTTGCTGTAGTATATGGCATTGTAAAGCAAGTCACCCCCTTCAGTCTTATTTGTCCAGGTGTAATTATTACGGCTTAAAGAAACATAAACTATACTCTGACATCTCACTATCACAACATTCACTATTAGGGTAGAGTTTGGTATTAGGCCAGTTTATTTTGGACTCCATCCAAGTGAATTTAATTAAGAATATCTAAAATACCTTCTTATGAGATGATCTTACCTGCAAATTGGTCCCAATGAGAGTGCTATGTTAAAGTTCCCAAAGTTGTGGTCAAAAAAGAAAAAGAAGAAGTTTAAGCTGCTTCTTCTATTTCAGTATATATATTGCTTTATTCACATTGCTCACACCAGGCAATTTTCTCAGTGCAAGTGCAAAAGAATAGTTGCACTAAGGTCCAAGAGTGCCTGAGTCTGGGGATTTTTATTGGATTTGCCATTGTACTTAAAACACACAAAGGGCAGAAGTTCCACTGGTTTGCAACTTCAGCCAAATGTGAAATGGAAAGAACAGTAATAATTCTAATGGTCTCAAAAAAATAATGCATTTTCCTTTGCATCAAGATAAAATCCTATATAGAATATACGTTGAATATTTTTCTAACAGCCCTACAGGAAAGAGGGAAGAGTGGTACATAAATTATGAAATGACCAAAGAAAATTAATGAAGGGGTCCTTTCTACCACATTTGAGTCCCAGGATGATGAAATGAAGTCATTTGCAGACTTTTTTCCCCTTTTTGGTCTCTGAAACCACAGTACATTTTGAATATTCAATAAAAACCTATATAATACCATTCATATTTTTCTAAGTACTATAAAAGTCTAATGATGTGTATTTTAAAACGTATTTGAGGAAAATACCTCAAATACATTTTAGATGTTTGAAACCTGTGACTTCTTTGTTTTTTATTTTGACAATGATAATTACATAAACAATTAGTTGGAATTATAAAAATATAACCAGGTTTTATATGTTATAAAAATATAACCAAACTTATAAAACAATTATAAGTTTATCCTCAATCAAATATCCCTTTTGGTATAAATATGGAGTTTTTGCTTGCAGTTTTGCAAGCTTAAAAATCCATCTCTAAGTGAAAGAAAAAACTGAATGTTTCATTTTTTTTCTATGTGCATATAATTTTTTGGCACAAGAGATATAATTTATATGTAAATTTTATGAATACAACTTTCATAGTTTAAAAAAGTAAATATTTTTAGAACATCATATAATCATATAAAGAATACAGCATTTGCCTAAGTACTCTTTGGATAATAGTAGTAATTAAACATACACAAACATACATACTTAGACGTGCACATACATACAAAGTATTTGTCAACTACAGTTCCTGCCATATCTTTTGATGTCTACAGGTTATAAAGAAACTATAAAGAAAAATGATTTAGAGGTGATTATTAGTTTATTCCAGCTTTTATGTCAAAAATAATATCTACTTAATTGAAAACATGGAAACGAAAAACAAAAAATATAGCAAACCAATTCGTTTTTAATCAGGTCCAGTTATGGGGAAAGTTTTGAATGGCTTGATTTATCTTTCAGAGGGTCATATATAGTATTTTTCCTAATATCTGAAACATTTTTCCAAGTAAATTTACTTACACATATATATTCAGAAGCTTCTAATTTTGAAAAGTGACACTTTGAGCAGAGGGACATCTCTCATAATCACTTCTATATTCTCTTTAATAAGCCCTCAATAAATATCTTGTGAATAAAAAAGGAAAATGGAAATACTTTAAACCATTCAGCTATTAAAACTGGAATAGTAGCTAAAAGCAATGCTAAAAAAAAAAAAAAAGGAAAGTGGCAGGGGGGAGGTGGGGCAGGAAGCTTACAGCCAAAGTGAAAATAAACCTGGAAAGTTAGAAAAAGGGCGCCTGGGTGGCTCAGTTGGTTAAGCGACTGCCTTCGGCTCAGGTCATGATCCTGGAGTCCCTGGATCGAGTCCTGCATCGGGCTCCCTGCTTGGCAGGGAGTCTGCTTCTCCCTCTGACCCTCCCCCTCTCATGTGCTTTCTCTCTCTCATTCTCTCTCTAATAAATAAATAAGATCTTTTAAAAAAAAAAGTTAGAAAAAGATTGAGCTGTTAAAGGGAAATATGAACTCTGAGAACATTATAAAAAAAGAACAAAACAAACGAATATATGCTTATTTGTACTATTTCAGTGTAATCCTACAGAAAGAATAGGATTCGAGGGCACACTCTGTCCAGACACACTTAAACATCTAAAAATTGTCTGCTGTCAACATTTTCATAACTGGAGAAATTCTCTAAATCAAATCAAGTTAAAAGTAGAACTTTTACACATGAAGTGTCTATAAAACATTTTAAATAACTCCACTGTATTTTTCTTAAATTGCTAAAGACATTTCTATTAACTATAAATTTTACAAGGCGTAAAACTGCTTTGAAATGATCTTTCAAAACCCTTTTTACTTCTTTAAGTTTAAGATGGGAAAGTGTGCTCTGTCCTGACAGCCTCTTCAGATGACCGAATAAAACATGCAAACTCCCTGCCCCCCCTAAGCAGGACCGGACAGTCGCTGCCCTCAGCTCCTGAGCTGCTCTGCTCCCTGGACTTCAAGCACAAGACCGGCCATCACGCAGAAGGAGCTGGAACCCACGAATGACTAGCAATTCTGCACGTTAAATTGTGAGACAGGGTCTTCATCCACATCCAAGAAAGCATACTGCTAGCAGCATCTTTACACATGCAAAGGAACGAATCCTCCAATCTAACCTCGGGAAGTAAATTGCCTTTTTCTGGCACATAGGGTGAAATCTTACACTCTTTGAAAGACACTGGATTTCAAATGTACATGTAAAAGGCAATTGCCCCTTTAAAAAAGATTCCCAGATCCCCAGCGCCCTTGAGTAGAACTGTAATAAAAAACACTGCTTTAACATAATGATCCCTCCATGTGCTGTGTTTGCTTATTGTGTCTCTGTTGATAGACTGTTTTGCCTGAGGCATATTTATTTTGACTGTGTATGAGAAATGAAATATACTAGTTATTTCTTATCAAATGGCATTTACAGTGTTTTTTTAAAAAAATATATAAAATCAAAAACCTTCCTAAGAGTGGAAATTTGACATAGCTCAAATAAAAAATGACTTCCTTCACTCAGATAGCAGCAGGATGAGTAACATTATAACTTTTATATCAAAGACTGGCTTATTGCTCTCTTGATCAACAATGGAAGGACAAGGACACTGTTAAATTATATAAATCATCCCTCAGAATTTACGAGGTAATAAAAGCAGAAAAATATAGATTCATAAAGGAAAGAGTTTATGAAGTAGCATTCAAAACCACTTCAGCTAATTTCTCATATATGTTAGAAACAAAAAGGTTGACTTCAGGACTTTAGCTTCCATTTATTCATTTGTTAAAACATATTTACCTTAATTCAGTTTTCTTTATCTTGGAGATAAAAGGGAAAATTACAAATCACTGTTGCATTAATAAAACAAAATCTGGCATTTTACTTCTAAGAATATCACATTAGATATTCTGCCAATTTTTTTCTGTAAAATCCTATTCAGGGTAAACCTTTCCTCCTATTATCTGCCATTGCTTCAAATCTTGCCTCTTTCTTAAAATCCTCTTTACCAGGTATAGTTGCATAACTCTTTATATATATATATATATATATATATATATATATAAACTTGTCCTCTTTCTCAAAGCAAAGATCCATCTACAAAACTTACGACAATTGGTGTCACTATTTCCATGCACAAAGCCTTTTTCGAAAGAATATATTGAAAGGCAGTTTCCACATCGCTTTTCACAGAACAGAATGTTCCACAGTGGAACAGTAATGAAAACTATCTCCAATTTCCTCTAAGTAAAAAACAGTCCAACACTAAAATGAATAATAAAATGAAAAAAAAATCAGAAAGAAAAGGTCAGAGTCTAGTATTATTCTGAGTGTCAAGAGAGGCCAAGGAAGGATTTTGAATGGAGAAGGACATGAATTTCTTTTAATACAATCATTCAGATGGCTGTGTTGAGAATAGACTGTGCCAATATGGATAAAAACTGAGAAAACATCCAAGGGAAGGATGATTGGCTTGGACCAGAGCGGTAGCAGAAGAAATTAGAAATAGCTGGATTCTGGATATATTAAGAAGGTAAAGCTAACACAATCTCTTAATGGACTGAATGTGGGTAGAAGAAAAGTAGAGTTGACAAGGATGAGTCCCATATGTTTGGTCTAACAACTAGAAGAGGAGAAACCCACTAACTGAAACGGAGGATGGGAGACTGTGAGAGTAATAAAGGAGTAAGTAAAAGAATAATAAGACATCCTCTTTACATGTTAGGTGTGTTTACACATTCTTATTTTTATTTTAATTCCAGTGTTACATTAGTAATTATAGTGTTATGTAAATTTCAGGTATACAATGATTCAACAATTTCATACATTATTCAGTGCTCATCATGATAAGTGTACTCTTCATCCCCTTCACTTATTTTACCCATCCCCCCACCGACCTGCCCTCTGGTAACTATCAGCTTATTCTCTATAGTTAATCTGTCTCTTGGTTTGTCTCTTTTTTTCTTTGTTCATTGATTTTTTTCTTAAATTCTACCTATGAGTGAAATCATATGGTATTTGTCTTTCTCTGACTTGACTTATTTCACATAGCATTATACTCTCTAGTTCCATCCATGTTGTTGGAAATGACAAGATTTCATTCTTTTTATGGCTGAATAATATTCCATTATATATATACCATCTTTTCTTTATCTATTCATCTGTCAATGGACACTTGGGCTGCTTCCATAATTTGGCCATTGTAAATAATGTTGCAATAAATATAGGGGTGTATACATCCTTTCAAATTAGTGTTTTTGTATTCTTTGGGTAAATACCCAGTAGTGTGATAACTGGACTGTAGGGTGGTCCTATTTTTAGTTTTTTGAGGAACCTCCATACTGTTTTCCAAATTGAGTGCACCAGTTTGCATTCCCACCAACAATGCACAAGGATTCCTCTTGTTCCATATCCTCACCAATACTTGTTGTTTCTCGTGTTACGGATTTTAGCCATTCTGACAGGTATAAGGTGATATCTCATTGTGGTTTTAATCTGCATTATCCTGATGGTGAGTGATGTTGAGCATATTTTCATGTATGAAAATATGTCTGTATGTCTTCTTTGGAGAAATATCTGTTCATATCTTCTATCATTTTTAATTAGATTATTTAGTTTTTTGGTGTTTAGTTATATAAGTTCTTTATATATTTTCGATAATAACCCTTTATTGGATATGTCATTTGAAAATATCTTCTCCTATTCAGTACACTTTTAGTTTTGTTGACTATTTCCTTTGCTGTACAGAAGTTTTTTATTTTGATGTAGTCACAATAGTTTATTTTTGCTTTTGTTTCCCTTGCTTCAGGACAGATATCTAGAAAAATGTTGCTATGGCTGATGTCAGAGAAATTACTGCTTGTGCTCTTTTCTACGATTTTTATGGTTTTGGGTCTCACATTTAGGTCCTTAATCCATTTTGAGCTTATTTTTGTGTATGGTAAAAGAAAAGTGGTCCAGTTTCATTCTTTCATATGCAGCTGTCCTGTTTTCACAACACAATTTGTTGAAGAGACTGTCTTTTCCTATTGCATATTCATTCCTCCTTTGTCAAAGATTAATTGACCATATAATTGTGGGTTTATTTCTGGAATCGCTATTCTGTTCTATTGCTCTATGTGTCTATTTTTGTGCCAGTACCATACTGTTTTGATTACTATAGCTTTGTAGTGTATCTTGAAATCTGGGATTGTGGTATCTCCAGTTTTGTTCTTTTTCAAGACTGCTTTGGCTATTCAGAGTTCCATACAAATTTTAGTATTATTTGTTCTAGTTCTGTGAAAAATGTTTTTGGTATTTTGACAGGGATCACATTAAATATGTAGATTTCCTTGGGTAGTATATACATTTTAATAATATTTATTCTTCTAATCCACGAGCATGAAATATCTTTCCATTTGTTTGTGTCATCTTCAATGTCTTTCATCAGTGTTTTATAGTTTTCAGAGAACAGGTCTTTCACCTCCTTGGGTAAGTTTATTCTTAGGTTTTTTTCTTATTTTTGGTGCAAATGTAAATGGGACTGTTTTCCTAATTCATCTTTCTGCTACTTCATTACTGGAGTATAGGAATGCAACAGATTTCTATATATTGATTTTGCATCCTGCAACCTTACTGAATTCATTTATCAGTTCTAGTTGTTTTTTGGTGAAGTTTATATATAGTATCATGCCATCTGCAAATAGAGAAAGTCTTACATCTTCCTTACCAATTTGGATGCCCTATATTTCTTTTTCCTGCCTGATTGCTATGGCTAGGACTTCCAGTACTGTGATGAATAAAAGTAGTGAGAATGGACATTCTTATCATGTTCCTGATCTTAGAGGAAAAGCTCTGTTTTTCACCATTGAGTATGATGTTAGCTGTTGGTTTTCATATATGGCCTTTATTATGTTGAGGTATGTTCCTTCTATACCTTTGTTGAGGGTTTTTATCTTGAATAGATGCTGTACTTTGTCAAATGTTTATCCTGCATCTGTTGAAATGATGAAATGGTTTTTATCTTTTCTCTTACTGATGTGATGGATTATGTTGATTCATTTGTGAATATTGAACCATCCTAGCATCCTGGGAGTAAACCCCATTTAATCATAGTGAAAGATTTTTTTTTTTTTTTTTACTCTATTTTGGGACTCAGTTTGCTAATATTTTGTCGAGGATTTTTTCTTTTATATTTATCAGAGATATTGGCCTCTTGTTTTATTTGTTGTAGTGTCTTTATCTGGCTTTGGCATCAGGGTAATGCTGACCTCACAGAATGAATCTGGAAACTTTCCTTCCTCTTCTATTTTATGGAATAGAGAAGTTTAGGTATTAAATCTTCTTTAAATGTTTGGTAGAAATCGCCTGCAAAGCCATCTGGTCCTGGACTTTTGTTTGTTGGGAGTTTTTTGATTACTGATTTAATTCTATTGCTAGTAACTGACCTGTTCAAATTTTCTATTTCTCCTTCTCATGAAAGTAGAGGCCTTATGAAAAAGAGGCCCTATAGTGCCCTGCAGTGCAATGTCCCCTGTTTACCAGAACCTGGTGCTTCAGGGGTATCTCCTACGTGTGTTGCATGAACCCTACTGTTGTGGTTGAGCCAATTTTGTCTTCAGTCCAGTCATCCACAATGGCTCTCTTTGCCTGTTCTGGGCAGGGTTTGCTCCCTGTGTTGTTAGTAGCCTAGTCTGGTGCTGCCTTGGGCTTGAGTTGAGTCAGACCAGGTGTTTGCCAAAGATGCAGAAGCACCAAACTGCAGGGTGCTTTCCCTGTGTTATCTCCTGAAAAGCTTTTTTTTTGGTGAGCAGGGTATGCAGTCAGACCAAATGTCTGTCCCCAGCCCACTGCTGGGGCTACAGCTGGACTGGTGTGTGTCGTTATCTTCACCTCTCCGAGGGGCAGGAGTCACTTTGGAGTTGTGCTGGCCCCTGTCAGGGCTGCTTACATGTTGCCAGGCTTTAGCACCACTTCGAATGTGCTCTCGCCAAGAGTGTATAGGAGGAGGGGAGTCCACAGAATGCAGGGGCAGAGTGGGTGGTAGCAGCAAGGTCCATGCAGGTCCACTCAAGGGGACCTGCAGCTACCCAAAACACCGGCTTCAGCCAGCCCAGTTGGAGAGAACAGATCCGCAGAAGTGCACGGGAGTGAGGCATGCTGTTAGCAAGCTAGGTGGAGAGTGCCTGGTGCTATGCTGGTTCTCACACATTCATGTATCTAGGCTGGGGGGGTGGGAGAGGGAAATGGTACCTACCACCTCTTTTGTTCTTGGAAAAGTCTTCCAAAGATGCCTCTCCCTTCAGCACAGGCTCTGAAATTAGCAAACACATCTCCCTCCAATACAGACATTTCTCAAACTACTGCTTCTCTTCTATGCTGTATCTCTGTGGGGCTGTCTGTTGTATAGTCACACATGCTTAAAAATCACTTTCCCCAAGAATACTGTAATGGTGCAATATTTCTAAATGAAAAAAAATCAGGTAAAAAAATCAAATGTGCAGTATAACTCAAATATTGTTTAAAACATCATGCATAAAAGATAGTGTTTTTAAGTGTAAAGAATTAAAAGTAGTTATTTCTAAATTGTAAAACAAAATATGGATGATTTTAATTTTCTTCTCTATACTTATAATGAACATGTATTACTTTTATAAGATGAATGAATATAACAAATATCTCAGGTCTATGTAATATTTAATATTCCTAGACCATATGATGATATGTCAACATTCATTCATTCACTTATCAAGATTTTTTTAAGGCACATCTTTTATAGCCCAGAAAAATAAATCAGAGATCATCCTGTTTCCTTGAGGCATTCATATTATTTTCCTCAATAAACTATTTTGGAATAATTTTAGATTTACATAAAAGTTGCAAAGAGGGAAGTGTTCCTATATACGCTTCATCAAGTTACCCCTAAAGTAACATCTTACATGATCATAGTACACTTGTCAAAATGAATCAACATTTATAGTATAATACTATTAACTACAGACTCAGTTCATTTTTCACCAGTTTTTCCACTAATATCCTTTTTCTGTTCCAAGATCAAAGCCAGGACACCCCACTGTATTTAGTCATCATGTGTCCTTAGTCTCAGTCCAATCTGTAACAGTTTATTACCTTACCTTGTTTTTCATAACCTTGGCTTTCAACGACTACCTCTCAGGTATTCCATAGAACCCTCAAGTTGGATTTGCCTAATGTTTTTCTCATGATCAGCCTGGGGTCATGGGTTTTGGGGTAGATAACCACAGAGGTAAAGTGCCCTTCTCATTGCATCACATCAGGGTGCATGTGAAATCAACATATAATGTACCTCTACATTTACAGTAGAGGTTCCTCTGCTGTAGATTTACTATTTTTCTCTTTCCATACTTTATATTTTCTCTTTTTTTAAGATTTATTTATTTATTTGAGAGACAGCATGCATGGGAGCATGCAGGGGGGAGGGGCAGGGGGCAAGGGAGAGAGAGAGAGAGAAATTTTAGCAGACTCCATGCTGAGTGTGGAGTCAACGAGGGGGTTGAGGGTCCATCCCATGACTCTGAGATCAAACCAAAGTCAATCAACCTGAGCCAAAACCAAGAGTCGGGCACTTAACCGACTGCATCACCCATATACTGCCCCTATACTTTAATCTTTTCTAAATGAGTCACTGTGTCTACCCTACACTCAGGAGAGCTTCACATCTTACAACAGGGAGTATCTGTGTATCTTATATGACGTTTTTTTGCAAAGAAGAGTTGTACCTCCTCCCCCTTCATTTTTAGTAATATTAGTATGCACTCAAGGATATTTTATTTGTTATAGTGTATTGTTTCATTTTGATTCTTCCAAAACTGAAGTAGGGAGGATGCATATTTCTATCAATATCTTATAGATGAGTATATGGCTCAATACTTACAAATACATACCAAATACATACAAATCACAACAGAGATTGAGGGTGAAAAGAAACCAGCATGCTTCCTAAAGGAAGCAAAATATACCACTGCAAAATATGCCTCTTTGGAATACTGATTATTTGGGGCAGGCTATTCTTGAGATAGAGTAAACACCAGAGAAGCTCTGAAAACCATGTAGAAGTTAACATTTTATAAGAGACGTTTACAGGGGTGCCTGGGTGGCTCAGATGGTTAAGCCTCTGCCTTCGGCTCAGGTCATGATCCCGGGGTCCTGGGATCGAGCCCCGCATCGGGCTCCCTGCTCCGCAGGAAGCCTGCTTCTCCCCCTCCTTCCTGCTCGAGCTCTCTCTCACTATCTCTGTCTCTCTCAAATAAATAAATAAAATATTTAAAAAAAAAAAAAAAAAAGAGACGTTTACATTATAAGGGAAATATAATTTTGTAAGGGTGTCTCCCTCTGTGTACCTGGAAAAGAAGAATGACTAAATTTCCAGAAAGTCTTTATCAATGGAGAAGGCACAGACTTAAGTCTGCATAAAAAACATAACCTTGTTTACTGAGCTTTACCTGAAAACCTCCCATCACTGGCTCCCCCTCCCAACAACTTTCTTTTGTCTTTAGCTAGAGATAGTATTTAAGGTGGTGGCTTGGGCCACGGGAGGGAGTTACTCAGTTTTCCTATTTCCCATGTATACATGAGGCATACATGTTATTAAACTTTTATTTGCTTTTCTTCTGTTAATCTGTCTTTTATTAGAGGGCATGTCTCAGCCTAGAACCTAGAAAGGCAGAGAGAAGGTAAATTATTTTTCCTCCTCTACATTCCCAATCATGAATCTCAGGAGGAGCCAGACATGTGAGCCTTTTGTAACTGAGGCATAAAAACAAATAAACTATAATGAAATAATACTTCAAGAGGTATAGAATTTCCCCAGAATTCTGGACAATAGTAGCAGGAGACAAACCAGTTGTCTTACAGAGACTATGTAAGTTCATTCCACTCAAGTCAAGCCTAAAAAACAGCTATAAGGCCATAACCACAAAATAAAGAACAAATCCATTTATGTAATATGATGTCTATGCTTACACACAGAGCCCCTACCAAAATGAAAGAGTAAACACCACATTTAATTTGCCTTATGTGATAAAGAAAATTTCTATGAAACAAACAAACAAAAAAAAGTTACCCTTTGCCATGATTAGAAAGTACATCCCCAGATGTTAAGTGCCAACGTCTCTTGATGAATGAATATAGAGGCAGATACATGGGTTGCAGAAAAACTCATTTCCTATTTATTAAAAAATAACAACTATAAACAGGATGCTTTAAGAACTATGCACAAAAAGAAAATGCTTAGGTTGAGAACTTAAGCATGAATAAACTGATCAGTTCAATTAACAAACATAGCAAGATGGAATTTCAAATGCTTATTTTTGTTTCAGGATTCAATAGCAATGTCAACTGATTGAATAAAACTGGATATAAGGAGAAGTCAGTGAAATGAATTAATGAATTTAAATGGAGTATTTCATTTCTCCAGTTCAAATGAAGCTACATATAACATATATTTACATTTCATTTCTTCTTTTTTCCTTCCAAACAATAGCCATACCTCCGAGATATTACAGGGTTGGTTCAAGACCACCACATTAAGGAAATATTGAAGTAAAGTGAATCAAATGATTTTTTTTTGGTTTCCCAGTGCATTTAAAAGTTATGTTTATGCTAAGTTATAATCTATTAAGAATGCAGTAGCATAAAAAAAACAAAAAAAAAAGAATGCAATAGCATTATCTCCTAATAAATGTATATACCTTAATTTATAACACTTTATGGCTAAAAAAATGTTAACCATCATCTGAGCTTTCAGCACATTATAATGTGATGGACAGTCTTGCCTCAATGTTGATGGTTGCTGACCAGTTAGGGTGGTAGTTACTAAAGGCTGGGTGACTGTAGCAATTTCTTAAAATAAGATGATGAAGTTTGTTGTATCAATTGATTCTTCCTTTCATGAACCATTTCTCTGTAGCGTGAAATACTACATTTTATCCATGATAGAACTTCTTTCAAAATTGGAATCAATCTTCTCAAACCCTGCCACAACTTTATCAACTAAGTTTATGTAATATTCTAAATCCTTGCAGTCGTTTCAACAATCTTCACAGCATCTTCATCAGGGGTAGATTCCATCTCAAGTAACCACTTTCTTTACTTATTCATAATAAGCAAATTCTCATCCATTCAAGTTTTATCACGAGATTGCAGCAATTCAGTCACATCTTCAGGCTCCACTTCTAATTCTAATTTTCTTTCTATTTCTACCACATCAGCAGTTACTTCCTCTACTAAAGTCTTGAATCCCTCAAAATCATCTATGAGGGTTGGAATCAACTTCTTCCAAACTCCTATTAATGATGATATTTTGATCTCTTCCCTTCCCATGAATCATGAATGTTCTTAATAGCACCTAGAATGGTGCATCCCTTCCAGAAAATTTTCAATTTAGTTTGCCCAGATCCATCAGAGGAATCATTGTCTATGGCCTTACAAAATGTATTTTTTAAATAATAAGATTTGAAAGTCAAAAGGACTCTTTAATCCAAAGGCTGCAGAATGGCTGTAGTATCAGCAGGCATGAAAACATTTGTGCCATTACACATCTCCACCAGAGCTCTTGGGTGACCAGGTGCATTGTCAATAAGCAGTAATATTTTGAAAGGAATCTGTTTTTCTGAGCAGTAGGTCTCAATAGTCGGCTTCAAATATTTAGTAAACCATGCTGTAAACAGATGGGCTGCTGTCTTCCAGGATTTGTTGTTCCCTTTATAGAACACAGGAAGAGTAGATTTAGCATCATTCTTAAGGACCCTAGGATTTTTGAAATGGTAAATGAGCAGTGGCTTCAACATAAACTCACCAGCTGCATCAGCCCCTAACAAGAGAGTCCACCTGTCCTTTGAAGCTTTGAAGCCAGGCATTGACTTCTCCTCTCTAGCTCTGAAAGTCCAAGATGGCATCTTCCTCCAAAAGAAGGCTATTTCATCTACATTTAAAATCTGTTGTTTAGTGTAGCCACTTTCCTTAATGATCTTAGCTAGATCTGGATAATTTGCTGCAGCTTCTACATCAGCACTTGCTGCTTCACCTTGCATTTTGATATTATAGAGACAGTTTCTTTCCTTAAACCTCATGAACCAAGCTCTGGTAGCTTCAGACTTTTTTTCTGCGGCTTCCACACCTCTCTCAGACTTCACAGAACTGAAGAGAGTTAGGGCTTTGCTCGATTAGGCTTTGGCTTAAGGGAATGCTGTGGCTGGATCTTCACCATTAAAACATTCTCCATTATCAGCAATAAGGCTGCTTCATTTTCTTATCATTTGTGTGTTCACTGGAAAAGGACCTTCAATTTCCTTCAAGAACTTTTCCTTGGCATTCACTACTTGGCTAACTCTTTGGCATAAGAGGCCCACTTAGGTTTTGGCCTATCTCGGCTTTTGGCACGCCTTCCTCACTAAGCTTAATCCTTTCTAGCTTTTGATTTAAGGTGGAGAAATATGCCACTCTTCCTTTCACTTGAATATTTAGAAGCTATTATAGGGTTATTAATTGGCCTAATTTCAATACTGCTGTGTCTCAGGGAATAGGAAGGCCTGAGGAAAGGGAGAAAGACAGGGGAACAGTCGGTAGGTGGATCAATCAGAACAGGCATAACATTTATGGATTAAGTTCACCACTTACATGGGTGTGGTTCAGGGCAACTCAAAACAATTACAATAGCAATATCAAAGATGACTGCTCACATTTCACCCTAACAATATAATAATGAAAAATTTGAAATACTATGAGAATTATCAAAATGTGCTCCAAAGACACAAAATGAGCACATACTGTTGGGAAAATGGCATGGACAGACTTGCTCAATGCAGGGTTGACAAAAACCTTCAATTTGTAAAAAACACAGTATCTGCAAAGTGCAATAAAGTGAAGCACGATGAAATGAGGTATGCCTGTATTACACAAACTGTCTTGATAAAAACAAACTATCAACTGCCTTAGAATTATATACCTCAGTCCACCCAATGTCTTGAGTAAAGGAAACAGGTTTGGGCCCAGTTTACTATGAGTACAGTGTGCACATCACAAAGATAACTGAACAGCATGAGGTCATGGAAAAGTGAAAGCACGACAAATACTCTGTGCTGTTAGTTCAGGAGACAGGTAATCAGATGCAAAAGGAAGTATTCTAATATTTATATTTTTAAATAGCCTAGAACTGAAAGAAGGCCTCTACATTATAAAAACAAAGAATAGAGTTACAAGTGCTATAGTTCATTCTGAATCCCTTAACTCTGCTGAAAAGTTTTTAAAAAAATTATTTTAAGATTGTATTTATTTGAGAGAGAGAGCAGAGAGCACAAGCGGGGAGTGGGGGAGGAGAGGGGCAGAGGGAGAAGCAGACTACCCGCTGAGCAGGGAGCCAGATGTGGGGCTCGATCCCAGAACCCCGAGATCATGACCCGAGACAAAGGCAGACACTCAACTGACTGAGCCACCCAGGTGCCCCTCCCAAAAAAAAATTTTTAATGAAAAAATTCTATGCATGCTTTCTTATACAATACAGATTTTCAGAGTCAAATGATAAAAAACATAAATTCAATTCTAGAAACAGGGAAAAGGTAAGTGATCATATTCCACTTGCCTTTATTTACTTTGTGTATGAAGAAGAAGAAGAAGGAGGAGGAGGAGGAGGAGGAGGAGAAGAAGAAGAAGAAATGGACAATGCAGAAGAGTATATATACCAAAGATGTTACTACTATAGAAAATCTTTATTTTCTGAAACCCAAATTGATTAAACAGTCTAAATTACTTTTTGTTTTATTATGGGGTCCAAGAGGCACTATGGAAATGTAGTTTAAAGGCCATGCTACTAGAAATATGCTTTATGAAGACCTCAGAGCCAAACATTTGATCAGGAGACTTGAGAAGAATATCTAACACCTACAATCGCCACAGTTAGAACACAGTATGGCTCTCTTGCCAAAAAAAGAAGTTTAAACACTGGGATAACTTTTCCCAGAAATTAAAAATACATATGATATCGCCATGGAAAGTTTTGGAAATCATAGTTACAAAAGATTTAAATATTGCACAATATGTATATATGATACTATTTTCAGTAAATAACATAAATATGCATATATATGTATAGAAAGATATAGATATTTAGGAAATGCAATTGCAAGTATATTATTTCTAGCTATATAAATGCAATACCTCAGAAAGACACTAAGGGTATTACTAACTGTAGAACGTCCCACCATAGTGTCAAAGTATGTTGCTAGGAAACCCAGTGGGAAGAAGAAAAAAAGAAAGTTTCAACCATGTAAAGATCTGATGTAAATCTCTAAGCAGAACAAATTCATTTCTAGTCTTTACGCTCTAACCTTTAGCAAGACTTGCATTGTTCCATAAAGAAATCTTAAACATGCAACTTAAAAAACCCTGCAGCTACAAAAATATCAGGGATGGTCTAAGTTCTTAAATCCATATCTCTATATACCTACAGAGATAATGACCATCCATTCTTCAGTTGATAATACTACCTGGCATACAAAATCATTCATCTTTCACTGATCCATTCATTCAAAAAAATTTATTAAACACTGATCACTCGTCAGACACTGATATAAGACACCAGAAAGAGAAAATTGAGCTCAACAGTCCCTGCCCACTCAGAATATAAAATTCAGTGGCAGACACAGATATTAATCTAATAATCACACAAAGAAATGTGAAAAATTGTCATAAGTGCTACAAAAGAGAAATACAAATTGCTTTAAAATTTTTAAATGGGTGAATTTGACCTGGTTAGGGAGATCAGGAAAAGCTTTCCTAAGGAAGTGACACTCTACTGTGATATCAAGGATATATAAGTGTTAACTAGGTGAGAAAAAGAGGAAAGGATTTTGTAGGTGAGGCCCTATGGCAGAGGGTAGCATGGAGAACACCAGAAGACAGCGTGTCTAGAAAAGATAGAAAATAGTAACAAGAGTGTGAGCTGAGGTAGGAGCCAGGCTATGCGTGAAGTTGTAAATCATGTGAAGGAGTTTTGCCTTTATGCCAAAAGCAATAGAATGGCTTTGAAGTGTTAACAGCAGGGGTATAATGCGATTAGATCTGCATTTTAAATGTTCACTTTGGCCTGCTGTGTAAAGAAGACAAGAGAGGAACCAGAGGACCTGGGGAAGAATGGCTAGGCTATTTTGTGGTCCGGGCAGAGAGAAAATGAACCCAGTCCCTCCGTATAAAGATTAGATATAGATATGGATATGGATATAGATATAGATACAGAGATAGACTTAGATACACACACTGATACAGATCTAGAGGAGGCAAAATCACCAGGACCAGATAATGACTGCGCATACTGCGAGGGAAGAGTCAGGGATGATTCTGGGGCTTTTGACTCCCATTTCCCTAACCTTTAAAGTTCTTTATTTTCCCAGATATTTTATCATTATTTAAAAACAGCAGACAAATTATAGACCTCTTTGATAAAAGAGCTTGGAAAAGAGGGTGGAAACTACAATAGCTGTGTCTGCAAGCTTATCAGAAATGTGGCATTATGTGAAATAAAGAATGCTAAAAGAGGTCCAGGGTTCATTTGTTTGTGTGGTTGATTAGTTATTTGGGGAAATTAGTTGAATTTTGGTCATGTTGAATGTGTCCGAGGTGATTAGCTGTCAGCCAAAGATCTGCACTTGACATTTCTTAGTGAGGAATTCTTGTGGGAATTAACTATTCTACTAAGGACTGTATCTCCCACCCTCCCCACTCCTTTGCATTGAGCTAGAGCCATGTGACTGGATCTCACGAAGAGTTTATGGACAATAGCACTGGATCATGAAGCTTAAGAAGTGGGTGTGTTTTTTCCATTTCATTTCCCATCTCCTGGCCTCCTGCAAAAGCCCGCAAACCTTAAAAGAGAGTAAAGCTACAAGAGGGATGAAATTGGCTTCCTAAGTCACCATGCAAAAAACTGCTTGATGACCAGAAACCCTGAATTGGGCTGTTATGTGAGGAAGAAATCAAGTTTTATTTCGCTACACCATTGGAATTTTCAACTATGTTTGTTATAATAGCTAGCAAATCCTAACTAATACATGGAGGCTGATGTACTTTTGAGATATCCATGGTAAGCTGTCAGGTAGACAGTTAGATAAATAGATTAGAGCTCAAGGGAGAACGCTGGACTGAATATTTTGAGAATCATCTGGGTAATGACAATCATTAAAGTTACCGGCATGGATGAGGACGCTTAAAAAGAAAATATAATTAGAAAGGGCGAGACCTTTAGTTCAATAGTAGTTGTAGAGGTATAGCATTTAAAGGGCTACTGATATCCAAAAGTATCATCTAGACAGTGATAGTTAAGCAGCCTTCCTACAGTTCTGTTTTCATTCCATGAGTATTTATTGAGCGTCTAGTATATACTAGGCACAGTTTGGGGCACATGGATGCAATGTTTCAAGTTCTCAGAAAGACCACCATGATAGATTATAACAGTGAACCCTACCAGGCCTGAAAGTCCAGAAGAGTTTTGCAGAAAATCTTTCTAGCTGAAGCCTGAAAGCTCTGTAGTAGCTAGAATGGCTGGGGTAACAGAGGGTGGGTAGACCATTCCTGACTTTAATAGCTATATGAAGCTCCTGATGTGAAGAAGTTTGAGACATTTCAGGAAGTAAAAGAATGACAAGGGAGTAAGGGAGAAAAAAGGTCCAAAAGTAGTAAGAATCAGATCATTCAGAACCCTTAGGTTCTACATTAAGAGTTTTGGGCTTTATCAGAAGTGAGGAGACACAGTTTGATGATTTTAAGCAAAGGAAGTGCACAGAACAGTAACATCAGAATTTTGTTTCATGTTTGTGATTTTAAGTAGACTTTTACAAGCTATTTAACAATGTAAACACCATGTTTTATTTCCAAGGGAAAACTCTTCCAGGGTGCCAACCACTTTCTTAAAAGCTATTATTAACTCTAATTCTTTGCCTTTGAGTATTACCTCACTGTTTAAATTATCCACACAAAAACTTTTCAGTCAGCAACACAGTATCACTATAGCATCTACAAATCTTCACCAACACAATTTAGAGCACTCTTTATGCACCTTGATTAAGTTTAACCAATGAAGCAAAAATTGTGCATTCAACAAACACTGACTGGACCAGGCAATAAGACTGATGTCTGCTCTCAAGAAGGTAGACAAGAGTAGCCAGAGAAAAATGATAAGCCTGTTTCACGAGTTAAAAGTACTCAGTAAGGCAACATAGAGGCCTCAGGAAAGGCTTCACAGAGGAGATAATATTTGAGCAAAATCATAAAGGTTAAACAGAAGTTTAACAGACAGTACATGAGAGAGTCTCATTCCAAAGAAAGGGAAAATCAAAATCAAATGAGAAATAAAATTTAGAAATAAAGTAAACATCGAATTAGTAGACTGATTCTAGAATGCTTTTACGCCAGGCAAAGAATTGTGCATACTGATAACCCTTCAAAAAATAATACACATGGCAAACTTAACCTCCCTTACCTTGCTATAGTTTTCCTTCCCAAAACAGTACTCAACTTCTCACATATTTTCTATGCTTGTTGTTCATTTCTTGTCCTCCCCCATTACAATGGACGTTCCATTACCAGGGCAATTAGTAATCTTTGTTCAGTTCATTGAAATAACTAAAATACCTGGATCAATGCCAAGCACACAATAGATACTTAATAAATATGTTTAATAGTAAATATCATTCTTTGAGTAAACTGTCTTCAAAATGGTTTTTATCCCACATACCTATCAGATAAAATTGCTTGAGTTCATATCTCATATATGTAAATTGATTTATATCCATATTCACTACACTAATAAATGTATACTAAGTCATGCAAAACAAAAATTTCCTTTAAAAAGAGGTGAAAATAATTTAGAAATATAGGCTCTAACACTTTCTTCCCCCAGCCTCTCTCCATGGTGTCACATGCATCTGAAAACAGTGTTTCTGTTATCATTATCCTCTGCCTTGGTGAGAACTCACACTACCTCTCTGTATGGCCCATTGGCCAGAAGCAGTCTCATGGGTTCCTCCTATCTGAAAGGGAGCCTGGAAAAGAGAGTTCTGCTGCATATGCAGCATCCATATAGGCCCAGAGTCATCCCTCCTGCCATCCTCTCTTTAGGGCTTGAGCACAGGGGGGTCTAATTCACATAATGAAGTTCATGCTGCTTGGGGTGCTGTGGATAATGAAATTCTTTGTCTCTGACCCAGGAGTCTCATGTCCCCTGACTGCATCCATGAAATAGTAACAGGGTAAATTATTAGCCTGTAAAGAGGTAATATCAAATCACTGACCTTACAGGATACTAATATTATCATGCTCCTTTTTTTTTTAATTGAAGTAGCTGACACACATTATATTAGTTTCAGGTGTACAACAAAGTCATTCAACAATCATATACATTGTGAAGTGATCACCAGGATAAATTTAGCCATCATCTGTCATGATATAAAGCTGTTACATATTATTAACTATATTACCTATGCTGTACATTGTATCCCTATGTCTTAACTTATTTTATAGCTGGAAGTTTGTATCTTTTAATCCCCTTCCCCTATTTTGCCCATCTCACCACTGCTATCCCCTCTGGCAACTACCAGATTGTTCCATGTATCTATGAGCTTGTTTGTTTATCTTGTCTTTTTTTTTTTTTTTAGATTCCTCAAATATGTGAAATCATAAGGTATTTGTCTTGCTCTATCTGACTTAACTACACTTAGCATAATACCCTCAAGGGTCATCCCTATTGTCACAAATAACAAGATTTCGTTCTTTTTGATGGCCAGGTAATATTCTATTATACATACATACCATGTCTTCTTTATCCATAAATCTATCAATGGATACTTAGGTTGCTTCTGTAGCTTGACTACTGTAAATAATACTACAGTGAATACAGAAGTACATACATCTTATTTTTTTCAAATTAGTATATTTGCTTTCTTTGAATAAATATCCAGAAGTGGAACTGCTGGATCATATGGTAGTTCTAATTTTAATTTTTTGAGGAAACTCCATACTGTTTTCCAAAATGGCTGCACTATTTTGCATTCCCAAAGACAGTGCATAAGGGTTCCCTTTTCTCCACATCTTCACCAATACCTATTACTTGTTATTTTTTATCTTTTTGATACTATCCATACTGATAAGTGTGAGGTAGTAGCTCATTGTGCTTTTGAGTTGCACTTCCCTGATGATTAATGATGTGGAGTATTTTTTGTCATATGTCTGCTGACCACCTGTACGTCTTTCGAGAAATGTTTATTCAGGTCTTCTGTCCATTTTTAATTGGATTCCTTGTTTTTATATATTGAGTTATATGAATTCTTAATATATTTTGGATATTAATCACTTACAGGATATACAATTTGCAAATATTTTCTTCTATGCCATAGGTTACCTTTTTGTTTTGTTGATGGTTTCCTTCACTGTGCAAAAGCTTTTTAGTTTGATGTAGCCCCATTTCTTTTTCCTTTTTTTTTGGCCTTGCCTGAGGAGATAGATTCAAAAAGATATTGCTCAAAAATTCCAAGAGCATCATACCTGGCTTTTCTTCTACTCCTTTTATGATGTTCAGTCTTACATTTAAGTCTTTAATCCATCTTATTTTTTTATGTGCTATAATGAAGTAATCCAGTTTCATTATCCAGCTTTCTCAACACCATTTACTGAAGAAATTATCTTTTTCCCTTTTGTATATTCTTGCCTCCTCTGTCAAAGATTAAGGACCATATAGTTGTGGGTTCATTTCCAGTCTCTCCATTCTTATTGATCTATGAATTTGTTTTTGTGCCAGTACTGTACTTTTTTGATTACTGTAGCTTTGTGGTATAGTTTGAAATCAGAGTATGTGAAACATCCAGCTTTGTTCTTCTTTCTTAAGATTGCTTTTGTTATTTGGAGTCTTTTTTTGGTTCCATACAAATTTTAGGGTTGTTATAGTTCTGTGAAAAATGCCATTGGTATTTTGATAGGAATTGCACTGAATGTATAGACTGTTTTGGATAGTATTGACATTTTAACAATCTTAATTCTTCTATCCCATAAATACAATATATATTTCCATTTATTTGTGTCTTTTTCAGTTTCTGTCATCAATGTCTTAAAGTTTTCAGAGTACTTCTCTTTCACATCTCTGGTTAAATTTATTCCTACACATTTTATTCTTTTTGATGCAACTGTGAATGTTATTGTTTTCTTAATTTCTCTTTCTGATAGTTCACTATTAGTATATAGAAGTGCCACAGGTTTATGTGTATTAGTATTGTAATCTGCAACTTTATTGAATTTGTTTATTAGTTCTAAGTTTTTGATGGAGTCGTTAGGAATTTTTATACACAGTATTATGATATCTGCAAATAGTGACTAAGTTTTACTTCTCCAATTGGGATGTGTTTTATTTTATTTTTTTATTTTTTTATTTTTTATTTTTGTCTAATTGCAGTGTCTAGGAATTCCAAAACTATGTTGAGTAAGTGTTGAGCACGGCCACCCTACCTTATTCCTGATCCTTGAGAAAAGGCTTTCAGCTTTCCACCACTGAGTATGATGTTAGCTATGGATGTGTCATATATGGCCTTTATCATGTTTAGGTATGTTCTCTCTATATCTATTTTGTTAAGAATATTTATCACAAATGGATGTTGAATTTACCAAATGACTTTTCTGTAGTGACTGAGATGATCAAAAGTTTTTTTATTCTTTTTTTGTTAATGTGGTTTATCAGGTGGTTTGATTTGCAGATATTGAACCATCCCTACATGCCTGGAACAAATCTCACTTGATCATAGTATATGAACTTTATACTGCATTATTAAATTTGGTTTGCTAATATTTTGTTGAGGATTTTTGCATCAGTGTTCATCAGGGATACTGGCCTGTAATTTTCTATTTTTTGGGTGTCTTTGTCTGGTTTTGGTATTGCTGGCCTCATAGAATGAGTTTGGAAGCATTCCTTCCTCTTCAACATTTTGTAGTCTGAGAAGGATAGGTATTTATTCTTATTTAAATGTTTGGTAGATTTTGCCTGTGAAGCCTTCTGGTCCTGAGTTTTTGTTTGTTGGGAGGCTTCTAATTACTGATCAATTTCGTTACTAGTAATTAGTCTGTTCAGATTGTCTATTTCCTCTTAATTCAGTCTTGGAACATTGTGTTTCTAGAAATTTATCCATTTCTTCTAGGTTGTTCCATTTGTTAGCATGTAACTGTTCATAGTAGTCTCATATAATTTTTTGTATTTCTGTGGTATCTGTTGTGACTTCTTCTCTTTTTTTGATTTTACTTACTTAGGGATTTCTCTCTTTTTTCTTGATGAGTCTAGCTAAAGGTTTATCAATTTTGTTTATCTTCTTAAAGAATCAGCTCATAATTTTATTTGCATTTTCTATTGATTTTTTGGGGTCTCTATTTCATTTATTTCAGCTCTCATCTTCCCCTTATTAAACTAACTTTGGGCTTTGTTCTTTTTCTAGTTCCTTTAGGTATAAGGTTAGATGGTTTATTTTAGATTTTACTTGTTTCTTAAGGTGGGCCTTAATGTTCCCTTAGAACATTTTTTGCTGTATCCCATAGATTGTGCCCTGTTTTGTTTCCATTTTCATTTGTCTCCAGGTATATTTGATTTCTCTGATTTCTTCATTGACCCACTGGTTGCTGAGTAGCATGTTGTTTAATCTCCATATTTGTGATTTTCCCAGTTTTCTTATTGTAATTGATTTCCAGTTTTATATCACGGTGCTTGGAAAAGATGCTTCATATGATTTCAATGTTCTTGGATTTATTAAGACTTATTTTGTGATCCAACACGTGATCTATCCTGAAGAGTGTTTCATGTGTACTTGAAAAGAGTATGTATTTTGGTTGTTTGGGATGGAATGCTCTGTATATATCTATTAGGTTTACTTGTATTAATGTGTCACTTAAAGCCAGTATTTCCTTAATGATTTTGTCTGGATGATTTAACCATTAATATAAGTGCACTGTTAAATTCCCCTACTATTATTGTATTCTGTCAATGTCTCCTTTTATGGCCGTTAATATTTCCTTTATGGATTCATGCACCCCTATGTTTTGTGCATAGATATTTACAAGTATTATATCCTCTTGTTGGCTGGATCCCTTTATCACTATGAAATGCACTTCTTTGTCTCTTGTTACACTCTTTCTCTTTAAAGTATATTTAATCTTACATAAGCATTACTTCCCCAGCTTTCTCCTAGGCAGCATATAGACAGTCTTGTTTTTTTCTTAATTCAGTCACCAGTCTTTTGATTCAAGCATTTAGTCCATTTACATTTAAAATAATTATTTATAGGTATGTACTTATTGCTATTCTGTTGTTCTCTGATTGTTTCTGTAGTTCTTCTCCATTCCTTTCTTCTTTTGCTCTCCCCCTTGTGAGTTGGTGACTTTCCCTGCTGTTATGTTTGTATTGCTTTCTCTTTATTTTTTGTGTATCTATTATAGATATTTGGTTTGTGGTTATCATGAGGTTCATATATAATAAGCTAGGTATACATCAATCTATTTTCAGTTGAAAGTCACTTAAGTTCAATCACATTCTAAAATATACTACATTTTTGCTGTCCACCCCCACCCTTTTATCTTTGATATCATATTTTACATCTTATAACTTTGAGTATCCATTGAGAGATGACTTTACTACTTTTGTCTTTTAGCTTACATCCTAGCTATATAGGTGCTTGTTCCACTACCTTTACTATGTTTTTGCCTTTACCAGTGAGACCTTTTCTTTCTCATTTCCAGTTACAGTCTTTCTCCTTTTCCATTTAAAGAAGTCCCTAAACATTTCTTGTAAGGCCAGTTTGGTGTTGATGAATTCCTTTAGCTTTTGCTTGTCTCGGAAACTCCTTATTTCCCCTCAAATTCTGAGTGATAATCTTGCCAGAGTATTCCTGATTGTAAGATTTTTCCCTTCAGCACTTTGAATATATCATGCCACTCCCATCTAGCCTATAAAGTTTCTGCTGAAAAATCAGCTGATAGTCTAATGAGTGTTCCCTTGTACCTAACTGTTTTTCTCTTGCCATTTTAATAGTCTCTCTTTAACTCTTGACACTTTGGTCATAATATGTCTTGATGGGAAATCTCTTTGGGTTCATCTCACTTGGGACTCTATGTGCGTCCAGAGTCTGGAGTCTGCTTTCTTCACCATGTTAGAGACATTTTCAGCCTTATTTCTTCAAATAAGTTTTCTGTCCCTTTCTTTCTCTCTTCTCCTTCTGGAACCCCTATAGTGCAAAATTTTAGTATGCTTAATGTTGTTCTAGAGGTACCTTAAAATATCCTCATTTTTTAGATTCTTTCTTCTCTTTGCTGTTCCAACTGGGTGGTTTCCACAACCCTGTATTCCAGATAGCTGTTCTGCTCTCCCGCATCATCCAATCTGCTGTTGTCTCCCTCTAGTGTATTTTTTTATTTCATTTATTACATTGTTCAGCTTTGATTGGTTCTTTTTTATATTTTCTATCTCTTTTTTGAGGTTCTCACTGTGTTCATCCATTCTTGAATTCAATGAGTATCTTTATGACTACTATTTTGAATTATTTATCTGGTAGATTGTTTATCTGTTTCATTTGGTTCTTCTGCTGAGGAGTTCTCTTATTTTGCCTGGAACACATTCCTCTGTCTTCTCATTTTGCCTAAGTCTGTTTGCTTCTATGTATTAGGTTGATCAGTTACATCTCCCAGTCTTGAAAGAATGGTTTTATGCAAAATATGTCCTGTGGGGCCCAGTAATGCAAACACTCCTGGTTACCTGAGCTGGGTGCCCAGGTGACCCCATGTGGGCTGCATGCACCCTACCATTGTGGTGGGGTCACAATTAGCACAGACTTACTGATGTGCAGAGCTGTCCCCCCAGCACAGATCTCTGCAAAGTCCACCTGTGACTGCTACTCTCACCTTGCTGAGCAGGGCTGGCCCCTGCCCATCTGGCTGAGAGGCCCAAGCACAACTACTGTAGGTGTGCTAGTGTGCAGGGCTGGCCCCCAACACAATCGGCTGCAAGGTTTGGCAGTGACAGCTGTAGGGATGCAGGCGAGTGGGGCAGGCCTCTGGCATGGCTTGCCACAAGATCTAGCTATGACTGTTGTAGGCATTTTATTGTCGGGGGGCTGGGCCCCAGGGCAGGGATGCATAGGAGGGGCTCCTCTGCCAGCTGAGAATGCCTGCCAGAAATAGCAGAGCCACAAGCCTCTTGGGAGTATGTACAATGCTGGCTGAAGGGCACCTGCCCGATACTGTAGAGAAGCAAACCACTAGGGAGACGCTCCAGACCAGGCATACAGGTTGAGTGGGGTGAGTCCACAGGGGAACACCAGGGGCAGGGTGGGGCAAGAGGTGCTAGCATGGTAGATAGAATGCACCCAGCCAGGAGGTTAAAAAGGAAGTGACAAAGATACCTGCCAGTGCTTCAGTCCCCAGAGAAAGTTCACACAGAATCCTGCCCTTCTGGCACATGGCCTAAAATTAGTCAATGGATCTCCTTCAAGTGGAACCCAGGCACTTTCCAAATTGTTGCCTCTGCACCAGGACTTGGAGCAAGTGAAACTATATGCATGCCCTTTAAGAACTGAGTCTCAGTTTCCTACTACCCTCCAGCTCTCCCAGACATAAGGTCTTTTGGTTTTCAAAGCCAAACATAGGGGGCTTATCTTCCCAGTGCAGAGCCCCTGGGCTGTGAGGCCCCATGTGGGGACAAGACCCCTGTCACTCAGGGAGCGCCTCTACAGTTGTGATATTCCTCTCACTTGTAGGTCCTGATTTAAACCACACTTCGATGGTCCTACCCATCTCAATGTGGCTTTTTCTTTATATCCTTAGTGGTAGGTGATCTGTTCAGCAAGTCTTCAGTTCATTCTCAGAGACAGTTGTTCTACATGTGGTTGTAGAGATTGGTGTGTCCATGGTAGGAGGTGAGCTCAGAATCTTCCTACTCCATCATCTCAATCCCAAGATCATCCTGCTCCTTTTGAAAGCTGTAGGGAAATGGCTCCATAACGTGATCTTTCCTGCTGAATTTCCTAATTCTACAAGTATCTGAGTGTGAACACATTTTTGAAGTTCTTCTGTAATTAAATTAAAATTAAATAGTGCTAAGCAACTTTATGACATAAGGGTTCACATTTAAAATTTCATTGTCCTACTCAGAATAACAGCTTTCACAGTGAAAAATAAATGGGCTGTGCAAGAACAGTGAACAGCGAGAAATAATGATTCCACCACTTTTTCTGGAAGTTTACTGGGCGAGTAAGAATGAGAGATAAGGAAAGTAGAGGAAACACAATATAAAAACATTGAGAATTACTTCAAAGAATGGGAAACTGTTTAAAGGATTTACTGAAGCAATTAAGCACATTTATGCAAGTGCTAAAATACACATTTCAAGTAGACTGGGGGAAGGCCTGCAAAGCAAGCTGCATTTTTTTCTTTAAATAGTAAAGACTAGTACAGGGATAAAATATATGTGTGTGTATATATATATATATATATATATATAAATCCCTGATTTAGATGTCCTTGGCAAAGTTCAGAAGGTAGAAGATTTAAAAAAAAAAAAAGTCTTCTTCCCCTATTCAAATCTCTTGATTTGATTTAAATTGTTTTTAAAGCCTAAAGGTTTTACCATATTCCTCTAAACTTCAGAAGTCAATGAAAACAGGATATTTATGAGCCATTAGTTACATATGCTTTTCAGATTCCTTTCGGTTTTACAGGTACAAGAGAAAGCTTCCAACAGTTACTTAAGATGAGGAGGGTAGATGCATTGGGATTACTGGAGCAGCATTTCTTACAAAAGGAAGCAGGTTGTTCTAAATTAAAAATACAGGAAAGAGGGGCTGCAAGAATTTTAGTTTATATACCCATTATAAATCATAACAGCATATCACAATGATCTCCTCACCCTTCCTCTAGTGCTGCATCTGGCCTATCACAGTTCAATGTCAAGCGTTGCAGAAGATTAACTAAAGTCTTTTCTTTTAGGCAACAAGAGACAGAGTACATTTCATTCAGCAAAATGTTGAGCTTCTTCTACTGGTAATTTAGAAATTAGCTGAGGTAAAGTGAGAACCCTTGTGCAATCATTAGCCTTTTTTCCATTAAAAGAGAATTTTAATACTTTGAACGGTTAATCATACTCACACACAATTCTGGGACATTTCTCCCAAAATATCCTTAACAACATTTCCATCACAAAACAAAACACATGTACACCACATCTTGGCTAGATCATTTTCTATGGCGACAGTAGTACTTAACAGATTTGAATGCAATCAATTTTGAAATAGAAGAAAAATTACTTAAATTCTAATAAAGTACTCAGAATTTCACTTTTTCTTATAATTGTTGCTTCATGAAGCAAACAGCCATTAGTAAAATTACATTTTAAAGGGTTTTCACAAAATGTTCAGAGGAAAAAAGTAAGACGCACAAGAGATAACTCAATAATATTTGTAGCTTGAAAATGGTTGTTCCTTTTTAATTGTTTCTAAATTCAAACCTCTCACCCAAGAGTGAGAGGCTGCACCATCAAGTATCAAGTTAAAGAGGAAACATCCCTCTTCCCATCTGCTTTCCCCTCCAAAGATCACCAGGGTCCAGTACAGTAAGTTGCCCTATACACTTCATGGTGGCTAGAGCAAGATGCCCCATTCAGCTGCTCCAGGAAAATACTTCTTCTCCATGTTTTAATCTTGTATTGAATTAACCTCGATCATTGTAATCAATTTCAGTAGCTATATTTGGTCTGCTTATAAGATAATAGAGAAAGAAGATCTTGGTGAAATCACACCACCCTTCTGTGCCCTCATAATCTCAGCTATAAAATGAGAATTGGTCTGAATGAAATTCACATACAATCAGGATCCAACATCACATTAATTAGCAAATGTAAGATTGAATCATTTTTCAAATAGGTATATATTTATTAAAAAGGATAAAGAACTCAGAGTTACCAAGTTATTGAAGTTATCTACCCCATACACTTGCCAGAAAGTTCAGATTCAATAGTTTAGACGTGCTGCCAGACACACAGGAGACACGCCATTGGTGTTAGATCCCTCTCATTCCCAAGCCTTTCCCACAAGCATATCTAAGGATGATATACCACTGAATTAAGAGACTATTTAACTTCTTCAGGGATGTTGCCTTGTTTTAGATTTCCCCATGTCTAGTAAATTGCCAAGCGCACCTCTGAAGAATCAGTATCTATTCAGTATCCAGGGGTGATGAAGGGATCCTTGGAATATGCTGACCTTGACTGCCAGGCCCCAAAGAATTTTGATGGAACATGTCTAGCTCATCCTCCAGATGACCAGTTCTATGCCTCACAACACCTCTTCCACTGCCCTGCTAGAAAGACAACGGAAATTACAATAACAAAACAAACATTTGCTGTTTCTTAAGCAAGAACAGCAGGTATACACCAGCAGACTGGGAGGGTGAGTCCTTCCTGGGTGCCTCCGTCTTCTGACTCCGTGTCTTATCATCAGAAATCTCTCCCAAAGTTTAAAGATAACACATGTGGAACTAATTTGGTCCCTGTGTGTTACTGATGAATATTTTAAAATACAATGAAACCTTTCAAACGGTAGTAATTTAAACTTTAAAAAGAAAACTTTGTTTCTAGTAACAATTCCAATTCATCTTTGCAATTTACAATGTATGAGGCTGCTATCTTGTGATGATTTGAAAGCCTAATTCCATAGCCCAGAACATTTTAATAGACAACAATGCTGGGTTTTGTTTTCTCTTCTCTTCCTTTATCCTCATCTTCTCACTTTATATTAAGCTTTGCCCTTTCAAAATATGAAAGACCTTGAAAAGCATTTTTATTTTTCTTTTTTTTTTAAAGATTTTTTATTTATTTATTTGAGAGAGAGAGACACAGCGAGAGAGGGAACACAAGCAGGGAGAGTGGGAGAGGGAGAAGCAGGCTTTCCGCAGAGTGGGGAGCCCGATGCGGGGCTCGATCCCAGGACCCTGAGATCATGACCTGAGCCGAAGGCAGACGCTTAACGACTGAGCCACCCAGGCGCCCCTTGAAAAGCATTTTTAAATATTTCCAGTTTTTACTGTGTTAATCACAATGTCATCTCATTTTTAAAAATACTCAAATGCAAATACCTTTGTTAAAGGGTACATAGAGTTAATAATTTCACATATTCCACATTCTTCTAAATCAGATTTGTCGAAAAGATCTGATGTGCAAAGCAATTAACACACAGTTATCTGAGGTACTGGGCAACTTGGTAATTCTGACCGGCTGACATAAACTTCACTTAAAATCTATCAAGTAGTTTCATTTTATTGTGTGGTTTTTTTTTAATAATCTGGTACAACCATAAGAAATGTTCCAGAAAAAGCCTAAATTAAGCAAATGAATAAAAGCTACAGAGTTATCCCAGAGTTGTTCTGGAGCAAAGTAGACATCTGGGACAGGAAATACATTTGTTCAGTTTGCCTGATCTCCTGCCAAGATTATTAACACTCTTCAACACCAAGCATCTAACCAGTTCTATTCAAAACAACATTTAGGGGATTCTCAACTAGTTACATTTTTATCCTTCAAATGTCTCCTGGCCAATTTTGAGGCAAAAGCTGACAAATCTCTCCTTCCCTTGCAGTCTTTTGCTGTGAGTTGATACTGAGAAGTGGTCTTGCTGGGACATCTTCTCTCACCAGTGTTCTCCTTTTCAGGCTGAAGACGCCATATAACGGGATCACCCCACTAAATCCACGCATTTCAGAGGATACTGAATGTTCTCCTAAAGCATTAAAAGCAGTCATCTACTTTTAAATGCAGAAATTAATATCATACAAAGTAGTGTCTATCGGCAAACCACAGCAGTTCTTAATCACTTTTAATCTAAATCTTCCAGAAAAGTGCTTTGACTGATTTGCGTTACCATTTTAATGATACTTATTCTATCTTTTGAAATGAGATGGGCTACTGTTTGAAAACACGTATCATTCCGAATGCTGCAGAAGGTTTTGTCATTGTTTTTAAAGCAAAGGAATTTGTTAAACACACACAGTGGGAGATTTTAAGAGATGGCAAGATAAGGTGTTGACGTGACCAAAGTCACTGAATTATACAACGAACTCAGAGTAAGTGATTTTCAAAACAAATTCAACTTGAAACTTTGCTTTAGGGCAGTGGAATATGCCCATTTTAACCCACCCTGAATACCCTGGTGATCGCTTAAACAGTATGTGAGAAAAAAAAAAAAATTCCACTGTTAACAATGAGAATGGTATGCAATGCCTGGCAGATTTGAAGCTGGGTGATGTAGGCATTCTTTCAGGGTTAGGATACTACTCTGCACCTATTTTTGTGTTAAAATAGGTGCCAAGATGATGGTGTACTTTGAAAACAGAATTTTAGATAAAGCTTATCAATTAACTAGTATCGATAATCTATTCTAAACCAGAAACACTTTTTGAATACAATTGCTATTTCCTAGATAATAGTTGACCATCTTTTTAAAAATCAATTTTGTTTAGCCTTAATGACTGGAAATCTTTCAAAAAGTACATAACGTACTTCTTGATTTCTGAAACAGAGCACACTAAACCGAACTTTTCATTCAGGCAGAAAAGAAGAAAGGCAGCCAGCCTGCTGTCCAGAGTCCAAATCAGGAGATCTAGTCCTGAAACTCAAACCCTTCACTTGCTTAACTGGGCTATGGGACAGCAACTTTTAAACTGTAAGCTACTTCAAACTCCTATAATAATGCCCTTCAAAAGCTAGTCAGGCGAATAGAAGCTGACTATCCTCCCTCCAAAATGTCCCCACACTGCTACATTTTTTAATTCTTATATTTGCTCGACTTATCTTTTGCCCCTTTAGGATTTTGCTACCTAATGTAATTTTTCTTGCCATCGGTATACCTGCCACAAAGCTCTTTTACCTTGCCCTTCAAATGGTCTGCTGTGGTTTACAATATCTGATAATCGTGTTCATGTATGTTAGTTTCAATCTAAGAATTGAAGAATTAGACAGTCCCAGCAAAGGTCTGTGGTTCGCACTTATTCGTAGGGTACATGGGCTTTAATAACATTGAAAGACCTCCATTTTGACCTCAGTCTGTACTTTCTAATTAAGTTCTTCCCAGCCTATCTTTTTTTTTTTAAGATTTTATTTATTTATTTATTTATTTGACAGAGAAAGAGACAGTGAGAGAGGGAACACAAGCAGGGGGAGTGGGAGAGGGAGAAGCAGGCCTCCCACCGAGCAGGGAGACCAACGTGGGGCTCGATCCCAGGACCCTGGGATCATGAGCTGAGCCGAAGGCAGACGGTTAACGACTGAGCCACCCAGGCGCCCCACCAGCCTATCTTTTAACTCAGGCAAAAGACTCCGGGCAGGCAAAGCATCCTGTGATGGGAACTGAAACTAACCCCCCCCCACCCCAGCAATAGGGATTGCCCTGAGGCTGACAGGACCTCCCATGATTGACCCCAAGACAATGATTGACCTGACCTTTCCTGCCAGCTTCACCCACCCACTGACTTTTGTTGCACTTTTCCTTATATGAACCTGTAAGTATTTTCAGCACTTTGGAGACAGTCTTGGAAACATTAGTCTGCAGTCTTTCCACTGTTGGCCTCACTGAAACAAATTCCTTTTTTATTTCACCACTATCATCTCTCTGCCTTTGGATTTTGTCAGCAGCAAGTGGTCAAACCTGGTCTGTTTGGGACCCCTGGAGCCGGGTGCTCTTGGACCCTTGGGCCCCAGTTACAACACTGGATGATGAGGGGCCTCTCAGGGCCTTTTCAGGATCCTAACTATGCACTGTATTACTATATAGATTATGAATATCAAAAAGGTCAAAAGTGTAAATGTAAAAGTAAGTACTTTCAGTTTTGTGCAGAAAATTCTATCAGTAACGGAGAAATTGCCAAAGGTCACGCAGTTAATGGCAAATCCAGAACTAAACCCCAAGGATCCTACCTCCCAGTTCAGCATTTTTTAACTCCTTGAAATGGTCTATATATTTTGCCTTCTTTTCCTCACTACGTATTTCTTTCTAAATCCCTCATATTGATTTTCCCTATTCTAATGAAACTACTTATCAAAAATTCCCTGAGTTTTGAATCCAAATGAGTGCCCAGCCCTCCTCCTAGGCTTTTCTCTTCCGGGTTCTTCCTTTCTGGGTGCTCCTTCACCTGGCGATGGCCCACCACCTGTTCTTCTCCAGCTATGCCAAATAAGATTTTTATTTTTATTCAGTAATTCCTTCTCCCCTTCCAATCCCATTGGTGGCATTTCTGAAAACACAGTCCCCGGCCCTCTTCTTGCTTCCCGTTGGTCAGAAGAGAGTCAAGTCTGAATTGACCTCTAAATAAATTCTGCAACTGCCTCGTAGACATTTCCATCATTCTACTTCTGTCACTCCAAGTGCAAAAAAAATTCAAAACAAGCTCCTATTCATTCTCATTTCATTGGTTCCCTCTCCCAACTTGATAACCTCCCAAAAATGACATCCCCAACCCTGGAGAGTTTTGACCCTGTACCCTCTTAACCATCTCAGCAATTACTTTTCTAAAGATCCTCTGATATCAGATCTTTACACTCTGTCTTTCCTCTTTCCACATGATGGAAGCCAGCACCAAGTTTCCACTTCTTCATATCTGAACTGGAGATACTGTTGTATCAACAGAGGTACTGTTATATCAAAAGTATTTTATAAAGAAAACAGGTTTTAGTGCTCATTATCCACATTTTTGATGTAGCTATTATCCTAGGTTCTCATTATCTCAAATCCAGATATTTCCTATTATAGGAGCCTTCCTGACTGGAGCCTTCCCCCATTTGAATTGGTCCTATATTTTCTACCTCTTTTTCCTTAAATGTTGCTCTGAACATGTCACTACATACTAAAGAAACTATCCTGATTGTGTATGTTTATCACATAAAGTTTAGAATCCTTTGTCAGATTTCAAAACTCTTAATAATGACTAAAGGTGCATTTATTAAGTGTTTAACAGGTACCAGTGACTATTCTAAGCATTTCACGTGTATTAATTATTTTAACTTTTCCACCAGCTCTATAAAGTAAATACCATTATCATCCTCATTGTACAGATTAAGAAAATAAGGCACAGAGAGGTTATTTGTCCAAGGTGACAAAAAATGTAGAGTCAGCATTTGAGAATTTTATTCCAGATAAGCTCTTAAAAACTACATTATATTCTAAGGGTACCTGGGTGGCTCAGTCGTTAGGCGTCTGCCTTTGGCTCAGGTCATGATCCCAGGGTCCTGGGATCGAGCCCCACGTCGGACTCCCTGCTCTGCAGGAAGCTTGCTTCTCCCTCTCCCACTCCCCCTGCTTGTGTTCCTGCTCTCACTCTTTCTCTGTCTCTCTGTCAAATAAATAAATAAAATCTTTAAAAAAGAAAGCTACATTATATTCTAGAATCTGTAATCTTAACCAACTCTAACTATCCATCCATAACCCCCACTACATCCACATAAGTACTTCAATCTAAATGGTAGCGTCGTGTCTCAGATCAACACAGCCTCACACTTTCCTTTTTGACTCTGATGTTAAATCATCTAAATTTTATCCATGCTTCAACACTCAACTAGACTCACCATACCAATGAATCTTCCCTAAGACAGTCTACTCATTCTAGTATTGCCAACCAGATGGAAAGCTCCATAGCATCATTTTCTTTCCTTTAATTTGATGGGGTCAGGACATGCTCCCCAAAATATGGCACCTTGGCATATTCAATATTTTAAGCTGAAAGAGTCTGAGAAAATGGCAGAAGCATGGTCACTCTGATCTTTCCCTCTCCCTTCTCCCCTGAAACAGGTTAGAAAACCCTCACCTGAGTCTTCCCCAAGATTCTCCAGTTTACTACACTTACCTCATACTCAACCTAGCATATTTTCACATGACTGCCAACTTTCATTAAACCTAGCATAAACATACTCAAGTCTAACTCTGTCTTTGGGGCTTCATTTCCTTATGAAAACTCCTCTGTCATGTAAAATGTGTATTAAATTAATTTGTATGATTTTCTCCTGTTAATCTTTGTCAGTTTAATCTCCAGACCCAGCCAGGGACCCTAGAGGGTGTAGGAAAACTTTTTCCTCCCCAACATACTCCATAACACCAAGCTCTGTATAAATCCCATTGTATGTATTCAATCAATATTTACTGACCAACTGATTTATCAACCCCAAAATGTATAATTCCAATGGCAAAAGTTAAAGAAGAACAGCAAAGAGAGAATTAGGCCTTCAGAAATGCCCAAGGCTAAAAAGAAGAGATTAGGAGATAATAGAGGCATAAAAATGAGTTGTCAAAAGCCTGGGAGTAATTTTTTTCACAGCTATCTCACTGCAAAGAATATAACATTTGTGTAAATCACTTGCCTGGATATGGTAAATTATCTCATTAAATGTGGTAACAGGGCAAATTAATACTTTCCAAGCAATATTTTTTTAAATTCCATATAAGGTTTTGAAAGAGTCCATCTATCTTAAGTGATTATTTTATTTCAATCATATATTTTCACTCTAAAAAAAGATCATCAATATAAAAAAAGGAAGGCAGAAAAGAAAAAGTATTCAAATTCAATTAACTCTACATAATAACTGAGTTCTGTTTTCCCTAGTATTCAGCCCTTTTACTCTTACCAGCTTTAAGAACAATATTTAAAATCTCACTCAGATTCTAAAATCACTTTCTCCATTTATATATTCAAGGGTAAGAAATATATATCTTATAAGAAAACAATACTGTTTTTTTTTTACTTGATAGGTCCCTAATCTTCACACACACCCCACCCCCCACCTAGCCCCAGTTCTGCCTCTGTCGCCTTCCACACACCCACAGTAGGCTCAAACTATAAGCCTCTCTTATAGTATGGAGAAAAATAACTGGCTTTTGTTCCCCAATGGAATTTTCATTTACAAAGACTGCTAATAGTGAGTGCTGGGTGTGTGAGGTAATGTTCCAGGGTCTCTATCTATATATACTCTGCAGCTGCACAGCTTTGTGATTTCCAGCTCTCTGAGTATAATGCAAAGTCAAATGCCAGATCAAAAAATAAATTTTAGAGCCAGCATGATCAAATCAAGGGACAATGATTCCCTTTGCACCATCCATCTGAGCAGCATCTTACATCAACATTAGTACTATCAGCACCTGGCCTGAACCAGCTGCTCTCATCTTACAAACTAAAAATATGTTGCCTGATCTAAAATAGGGAGTGACAATAAGAAGGAACCATGTTTCATTAAAGTGTTATTTCAATTTCTCAATGAAAAGAAAAACTGGTGACATCCTTCTATCTACAGATGATAATGATATTGTCTACGGAAACGCCTCACTCCTACCCTTTCAGGTCAGTGTTCTTTACTTGCTTATAAACAAACTGTCAAGGTATATAATGATCCAGTGATATTAGCTGGCCTGTTTTATTGCTTATTAGAAACACAGAAACAATGGCCCAAAAGAATCCTTAGCAGTGCTGTTGATGTAAACCATCAGCTGCTGTTTTTTTTTTTTTTTAAAGCTGCTTTCATTTTGAGGCCAAATCATTGTAAAACAGCTAGAATGTTTTTCCCTCTATGGTTTGTGATATATGCATTTGAAATGCATCTTGAGTGAAACCTAAGGTGAAATTTGAATTTGACATGTATTATTTAAAAGTCTCTTAGAGGGGTGCCTGGGTGGCTTAGTCGGTTAAGCGTCTGCCTTCAACTCAGGTCATGATCCCAGGATCCTGGGATCGAGGCCCCCATAGTGGGCTCCCTGCTCAGCAGGGAGTCGCCTTCTCCCTCTACCTCTGCCCCTCCTCCCGCTTGTGCACACACACACACTCTCTCTCAAATAAATAAATCTTTTTAAAATAGGTAAATGCCTTGGGGCGCCTGGGTGGCTCAGTTGGTTGGACGACTGCCTTCGGCTCAGGTCATGATCTCAGGGTCCTGGGATCGAGCCCTGCATCGGGCTCTCTGCTCGGCGGGAAGCCTGCTTCTCCCTCTGACCCTCCCCCTGCTTGTGTTCCCTCTCTGTCTCTCTCTCTCTGTCAATTAAATAAATAAGTAAAATCTTTAAAAAAACAAAATAAAATAAAATAAAATAGGTAAATGCCTCTTAGAGAAGAATGGGTATGATTTTTTAACTTTTAAATATTAAGTTAGGTAACAATCCTCTATAGGCTTTAAACAACATAAAAATTGTTGAGGGGATATTGACAAAGAGCAAAGGGTTGGTAACAGTATCCCAATTAATTTCAAAGCAAGTATCAAATTTTTTAAAATTCAATTCAGCTACAAGATGCATAAATAAATAGACCTCTGGTCAACAGAGGTGATCCACACTCAAGCTCTACACAATGGCTGTCATGGAGAGATTCTGGATTGGCATGGCCACCTGAATGCTGGCGTGATTTATTCAGCTGCGAGCATGCGGGTGGTCAACGTGGGAAGACAGAGGGAACATCCGCGTCCCACAGTGCTCACTCAGCTGTTGTCACATTAATGGGAAATGCTCTCCAAATATGTGTCTAGAGAACTGATCCAGACAACTTAGAGTACAGACAGCTTATTTTTAAAATTTCAACAAAAATTAAAAGTTCCTTTCTATCCTTTTTATTTCACTTTGAAGAGATAAGTTCTTTTAAAAGAAAATTCTTTGTACAATACTTCATTTACTGGTACCTGTAGAGAAATACTGAGTTGATTTCAGTTACTTAAGTGGGAAAATAAGAAATTATGATTAATTACTCAATTGCTAGATATCCACAGACCCACATATCTTTTGCATTGGCCACATCCTTTTGTGCTTCTTTAATACCTTCTGCTTAGTCCAGTGGGTGGCCCATAACAGATGTTTAATAAAATGTTTTGAATTTTTTTTTTTTTTTTTTGATAAGAGCACTGCTCTCAGCATGGTGGGCATATAAAAACCGTGATGAGAAGTAAACTCCAGACATTCAGGACTTAAATGTGACACCTCAGCTAGAGAACCTTACTTTAGAAAACACACAGAACCTTTTATCTACTTTCTTTTTCTTTCTTTTTTCCCCCTAAGAGAAGATGTATTTAAGTGTCAGGTAATCATCTAAAATCTTATCAGACTATTCCTTCTCTTTCTGACCTTTGGACAAAGTACTACTTGAGCTGAAAAACTAAGGCGTAACGTCAATGAGCAGACGGTTTCATTTCAGTCAGTAGTGTTGGTCACACCTTCCAGCCTTCCATTGTGCACTCATATTCTAGTCCAAGAGTTAATTTGGGAGCTGGCACAGATTTCTCCATTTTAAAGCTAACTCACTGGTGTCCCTTTAATGTCTCTACTGGAAGTACATCCTAAATAATTACCCTGCTGGTGTGGAACATCTCTGAAGACATGTCCAGAACGTAGCTTTCCATTGCATTGCTTTAATTGAGTGCTGCTCTTCTTCATTTCCACTTTGCTTTAAATTAGCAAGTAAGACTGGGAATCCTCCAGACTCAGTTCAGACTGTATTTTCTAATTAGATGATTGGAAAACTGTAATTAATAAGACGACCCCAGCATAAAAATCAGGTCATACTGTTAAGCACTTATAGCTTACAAATTTTAGCAAGCACGGACTTTTGCAAGTCAGCCAACTTTGTTAGTTCTCAACAATCCTTTAATTAGGCTAGACAGGAAGTAGCATGCACTAATGTGTGTCCTGGCTGAATTCCAGGGGGGATAATTGCAATCTGGCCTACCTAAACTTTCACTGGTTTCATCTGAATACAGTAGTCTTCTACATTCTCTGTCTCTATTTCATTCTGCATTGACACTTTATGGGGGTTCCTGCTTTTCACCCTAAGCACTGAGGATATCCAGTTAACCAGACCTGCTGAAAATCTACCACATCCAGAAGAACAATGTGCTAAGAAGAGCAGAGAGTATTCTAAGAAAACCCACTCCCTCTTCTTACATACATCCACAACACATGACTAAGTCAGTTCCTCTGAACAGCATCATTTTTATTCTCCCTCTTGCTCCCATCATATACCTGCTGCATCCACTACATACACACACACACACACACACACACACACACACCCCTAAACTTTCAGAGGACCCAAGTACATGTCTAGAAAACTGCACATAATGGCAATTAAGAAAGCATCATATGCATCTTGGTTCTAAGTTTATTAAGGTATTTATGTTGGTTTTTTTCTTGCCATTACTGCTATTTTGCTCTCTACTACATTAAAGAAAATTGCATGAGGTGATATGATAATTTAGCTCTATACAAATAAGAAGATGGAAAAGTACCTTCTAGCCTGGGTCTCCCAGAAAAACGCAATTTTTAAATGCAAGATTTAATCATAAAATCTTCAAGCTAAAAGGACCTTCAAGAAGTCATGTAATTTACTCTCCTACCCCCAGGCATGCAAATCAGAGTCCACCAAAAGACTGTCACCAAAAGAAATCAAGTTGGGCCAAGAGAAATTATACAGTCTAAGATAGGATAATTTAAAAGATTAATCTCTGCTGTCTTACCATACTTCTTTAGCAATAACTGGGCCTTCTGGTGAATCAGGATATCAAATATTAAAATGCTGTTGAATATTCTTGGGTTTGGGGGATCACCTAAGGAATATTAATAGCTTAAGTATTTTTTAATTTAAGTTCCTAAAGGGCAGTGGTTATAATTTCTGTGTGTGTGTGTGTGTGTGTGTGTGTGTGTGTCTGTGCATTTCCATAAGAGTGAGGAAAAGTTTCCAAACTCTTTAGAGCCTTACAGAATGTTTACTTTTTACTTTACAGTCATAGTAACTCTTATCCAAATCTTTTATTAAATTAAAAACTCATCATCTGACCTAAACCTTCATGCCTTGCTCTTCATATAAACAATTACATGTCTATCTCATAATTAATATGTATTCTGTATCTGAAATCTTTCTTAATTAAGACATTTCATGAAGATCTATATACTATGTGCATATGTTAGCAGGCTATAGGAGTTGGGAGAGGACAAATTAAAAGCGTCGAATATTCATGGACTGTCTTTACTGGCACCAAAGGAAAGATGACATTCACTGGGTCTTATATAACATCCCCCGGTACAAACCAAAAGGATCAAGACAGCCAAGAATGCAAAGGCTTGGTTGAGCACATAATTGACCATAAAAAAGTAGCTTTCAAATGAATCTACAGTCAACATTGCCTCACCAGTAGATATCCCACAAATGCTAACTCAGTGTATGTTTTAACCTACCTCCCAATTCCTAATGTATGTCTCCCAGTCCCTAATGTACATCTCAATCTACCTCCCAATCTCCTTTTTCTTTCCTCCTGCTTTTCTCCACACCTCCATAACTGTTAAACCACTGGCCTGCACTCATTTAATACCTGCTTAGAAACAATAAAAATCATCTAGACAGTTTTCAAAATGTCTAGATGAGTAGGTTGCTTCCCTGAAGGCTCTATTTCCATTGGTGACGGGGCTGGGGGAAGGAACGCTGGTGTTGACTTTTGGTAGAGCTCCCAATGATTGTGACCCAGGGTCATGGTGCACAGGGCATGACCCTCACAGGTGCACAATGGCCATGCTCAAATCTACTCTTCCCTTCACCATCGCTTCCACTGTTCTCCAGACAATACCAAATTTAGTATGAAGAAAACCTGCTGTTATTGCTAAGTGCTCTTTCTAGGGCTTTTCTCTAGCTCAGTGGATCTCAGCAAGAGGGCTATTTTGTAATTTGGCAATGTCTAAAGACATTTTTGGTTGTCACAATCCGGAGTATGCTACTGGCATCTAGCGTGTAGAGACCAGGGAGGCTGCTAAACATCATGTGATGCAGAGAACAGCCTCACATGACAAAGAAGTATCCAGTCCAAAATGACAACATTGCTGAAGCTGAGAAAGTGCCTTATCTGAAACCTACCTTTCCCTTCCTTCATCACTCACTCACATACTCATTAAACATTTCCATTCCTCCCAATTCATCCTTCTGCCCCCCCACTAACCATCCTTCTTTTCCAACTGCAATCACCAGCTCAAACCACACTCTCCCCAAATTCTCACAATTACTGACAATCCCTGCAACACTCGTCATGTTCTTTCCTGGCTGTGTTCCTCTTCATCCCTTACTTCTGATCATCTTTAATAAAGCCAAAATGTACAGTGATGGTTCTTCTATCAGCTGGGCCTCATGGTCTCTCCTCCTTCTCAACAACTAGACCTTCCACTCAATTTGGTGGCCAATCAAGGACCTCTGCATGCCCCAGGCAGTGCTCCTCTCCAAGACCTAACCCCCTCTGTGTATTGTCTCACCATGACCACTAGCACAACCATCTTTCCTATTATCTCCCTTCTGCTGGACATGCCTCCTATCCTCAAACATCTGCAATGGTGCTACAGTAATCTAACTGCCCCTTCCATTCTGCTTTCCTACTCATGGCCACCTAGTACATTTTATTTCAAGACACCCAAACCCTCACTTTTGTTCAATCAAAGACCAAGGAAACTTCCACTTTCTGCTTTTCCATTCCAATTCTTAGAAAGTTGGGGAATGATGGAAAAGTAACTGGTTCCCCTACAAATGCATGCCACCTGGTTTCACTAAGGCCTTAGTTGCAATTTAGCAATCATTTAATTTATTGCTGCTTTCCCCTCACATTTCCCACAGAGCTTGGTCTAAACCTCAGGCCTTCTCTCTCATGTCATACTGCCTTATTCTACTATGGGGAATGGTGCCATTCACCTGGAGAATTAACATCTGTAGAAATGCATGCCCTATAAAGTTTAAACTCCCTCCAAAGGTGCTCAAGTCCATTCACAAACTGCACCCCTACCCATTTCATTCCCTGCTCCACTTCCCAATTCTCCCTACTTGCCAGTGAACCTGACTCTTCATTGTCCCACACATACACTCTTCCATTCTCACCTTTGTTCTACCATTTCTCTTTTTATTTTATTTTATTTATTTATTTATTTGTGAGCTCTATGTGGGACCAATGTGGAGCTTAAACTCATGATCCCGAGATCAAGAGTTGCATGCTCTACCAACTGAGTCAGTCAGGCACTCCCTAACTAACATTACTTCCTTCTGGAATTCTCTTTTCTCCAGTCTTTAGTTATAGAAATCTTACCTATCATATACCAGCCCTTCATACCTTGCATGATCAGTTTATGAAGACATACCTGATTACTTCCCCCAAATCCCCTTAGTACTTCATTCTTACTTTTCTTACAGTTCTTATCATTCCATATTATACTGTACGTATCTATACATATCATTTAATCTCCTAAACAAAGGCCTAGTTTGCTTACACTATCCAACTCAACTCTGCTCCTTCTACCTTGTATTATACACACACAGACAAATGCACTCACATATGTGTCTATATCATCTTTACAATATATTATAACTAATGTATATCAAGTATATATATAGAATCTCCTAAAATGTTTTTTACAAATTCATAATAACTGAATTAAATTTGCCAATAAATAGAACATCTTGATAAAACAGTAAACAAAAAAAAAAAAGGAAAGGAAAAATTTATCAGCAGTTTTCACCTGAGTTTCATGTACCAGGTTGAGAAATTTGTGAATCCCCTCAAGTTGTATGGGTATTTTCTGGTAAGAAAGTTCATAACTTTTAATAGATTCTCAAAAGAGCCCATCATGCACAAAAAAAAAAAAAAAAAAGGTTAAAAAGTACTGCTCTGGAGATTTGAAATATAAAGACAGAATTCACTGCATTATTTACATTCTAAGAGAGCCTTTAAATAATGTTATAGCAATTGTAGTAAAAAAAGCTAGATAATATGAATTTGAAAGATATGAATTCACATTTTTTAAAAATGGCCCAGTTTACATCACCATTTATTTTTCACCAACACTGATCTTATTTATAGTAAGCTGAAATGTGATTTTACAGTACATAATGAACAGAGAACAGTAAAGCATTTTTAAGTACTACCACATTAAGCTAGTATAGTTTCGTAAATAAATAAATAAGGTTGCAATTTAAACTAATCTTCAATTATTACAACCACTAAATATTAGATCAATCCATGATAGAAACACAGCTTGACATTCCTTTCAGCTAGACCATATCTTAACTGTCAAAAGGGAGAAACATACACTTAATTTACTCAGCACATGTCAGTACACTGTTCATGTGTGGACATTTCATAAATCCTTCTTGATGAAGCTGATTTAGTAATTACTTAATTTCCTCCCACTGTTCATTAATTCATTCATTCATTTTGAAACAATCATAACTGGAACACAGCATTGCAGTTTAGAAATCAACTCCAGGTTGATTCCTGGAGCTCTACTGGGTCTTCTCCTTCTCCCAACACCCCATGGCAGAGCCCAAAGCATAGCTGGTTCTCATCCTCTGACAGTAATGGGCCCATCTAGTGCTGCATTCGAACCACATCAGAAAGACTTTCAGGGAGATGTATTTTGTAAAAGAAGATATTTTTATGTCACAGAATTACTTTTCAACCAAAAAGTTAACATCCCTCCTGTAAACTGAGATCACTGCCTCTGCCTCAGTAATTTTGCTAATACCCCTCATCCATGTATTACTATTAAGGTTCAATATGTAACATTCTTATTCACATTATGAAAGATTAAATTTAAAAATGGGCCTGCATGCAACAGAACTATTTTGGCATGTAAAGTCTGCATCACACTGCTATAGAGATCTCAAAAAAAATTTATTGGGGCTTATGTCTCTCTATTTAAGGGACAACCTAATATTTTAGGCTGCTATGGTACTTAATATAACCCTAGAGTCAAAGTAAGTGCAATAACATAGCAATCATCACTATCTCATTCTTGTGAAAAGAAAGTGAAAACCAACAGATTTCCCTGAAGAATTAAAGTAAGAGAGGCATATAATTAAAGGTCACTAAACACTGTTATTACAAGATTTACATTTACTAAATGTAAATTGAACTTATGCCATTTGCCTGAATTTTAGGACAGCTTTTTTGAGCAAAAACAAATCTATTCCAAGACAGTCTATAAAATGGTAAAATGGGAGAGCAGTGTCCCCTATATCTAAGAGCCTATGGGGCTTCCCAAGAAGGTTGTAGATAAAACCAGAAATATGTTCTTGAGAAAACTCATTAATGAATTTGCAGTCATCTTCACAGACTTCACTAGAACATCCTTTAAAAATGTATATATCAGGGGCACCTGGGTGGCTCAGTCGGTTAAGCGTCTGCCTTCAGCTCAGATCATGATCTGGCTCAGATCATGATCCCAGGTCCTGGGATCAAGCCCCACATCTGCTCCCTGCTCGCCAGGGAGCCTGCCTCACCCTCTCCCTCTGCCTGCTACTCCCCCTGCTTGTGTGCACTCACTCTCTCTCTCTAATAAATAAATAAAATTTTTTAAAAATGTATATATCACTTTAAGTAGAGTAGTATTACTTGCTTTTTAACTGCTAGACATTCGGAACCTAGCCAACTTTCCCCAACATCTCCCTCCTCCCTAACCCTGTCCTTTAGAAGAAAGAAGAAAATTTTATACCAAGCCAAAAGAAAAGCAAAACTTAGGTTCATAAATGCTATTGAACAGCCATAATTTAACTACCATCCTTTGACTGAAGAAAATGGAACAAAATTTTATGGAAGATGGACAAAAATGAAATTTCATTAATCCCTATTTGATAAGGGTAAGAAACACATAATCCTATACACAGCTCCAATATTTTAGAAAATCACAATCATCGGTCCACTATCATCAAATTTTTGAGCAAGCTTTATTTTTTTAAGGTCTTTTATTTATTTAAGTAATCTCTACACCCAATGTGGGGCTCAAACTCACACCCCAAGATCAAGAGTCCCATGCTGTTCCGATTGAGCCAGCCAGGCACCCTGAGCAAACTATATTTAAAAAGGAGGAAGCGGGGGGGAAGACCCAGAGCTCTTTACATACCACTTGTGTATAATCAAATCCACAACTGCTTCTAAAGTTTTCAAATATGTAGCTCGCTCACTGCTCCCAATAACTGGAGTTAAACAATCCACAGACCCTGATCTCATCTCTGCACCTGAGAGAAATCAAATGGAGCAAATAAGTAGCGTCTGGATATACCATCTCCTATACGTCAACCATTCCCTAATTTATAGATTAAGAGAGTGAGGTCAGGATCACCGTGCCCACAGGGATGAATTATGACCTCCAGGAGCAAGCTGCCTCCCACCAACTGCAGGCGCCATAACAAAGAAAGTGCTCCATGCCAAGGCAAGCCAACAGAGCCCTTCTGGGGTAAGATCACAGAAGGCAGCCACTACCAGGCTGTAATGTTCTCCTTGGGGCCTGTAAAAGTCTTCCCCACTTCTTGTTTCCTAGTGACATCAGAGACTGTCCTTTACAAAAATAATATTCCAGGAGATCTGCCTTGTATATCTCCACGGCTGGAAATCCATATAGTCTCATATGAATTCCCTACCACTGAACATTTCAGAGATAATACTGACCCATCTATCATTTGACACAGGGCTGTCAGTTAAAAGATTTGAAACACCTCCTTATTCTATTGTGTAATCAGCATCATACAGATGCATACAAAGACTTCTGTTAACAGAAGAGATTTGATTCCTCCATTCCAGTCTAAGACCTGTTTGTTTTCAAAGAACACAACATTGTTGGGGCTTTTAAATGTGTTACTGTTTTAGAGTGTGTGCATTGATTAGGAAACAAAAGTCAGTATGAGAACTCCTCACCGCCAGCCTTGCAAAGACAGACATTCAGGGTCCGATGCTAGAAGAGCAAGCTTGGTTTTGGCTGTAGGGTATAAGCACTGCTCCTCACCCACAACTTTCTTTTTCTTTTTCTTTAAGATTTTTTTTTTTTAATTTGAGAGAGAGAAAGAGAGTAAGCAGAGAGGGAGAGGGAGAAGCAGACTCCCTGCTGAGCAGAGAGCCCAATGTGGGGCTGGATCCCAGGACACCAAGATCACAATCCGAGCTGAAGGCAGACGCTTAACTGACTGAGCCACCCAGGCACCCCTCACTCATGACTTTTTTTTAATGTTCAGTTAGCCAGCATTCCCACGACTTTTAAAAGAAAGTTCTTCTGTAGATGCCCTCCCCCAGGTGTTCTAAAGTTCCAAATATCCTTGGGAACCTACTGCCACATGCCCCCTTCTTTGTAGCATTAGTAATTAGACCTGACTGAATTTCAAAGTTAAGGGTTGTGATTTTAGTGGCTGAAACATCATTTCAAGAAACTCAAGTAAATCTATGAAAATAATAGCCAAGTATCTGAAAACAAGGTCCCCTTCATTTATTTGAATTATGTGATAATAATATTTGATATTCTTAAACATCTTTATGTATTACTATTTGTTAAATACCTCTTAAGTAGGTTGAGTTTCCATACTGAATTTTTAGCCTTTAAATATTGTTTAGATAATAATTTAATATTATTAACTTTTAGACTGCATCATTAGCTAAGAGTAATATTTCATTAAAAAGTGCTTCTGAAAATGCTAGTTCCATGGAAGATTAATAGGGGATATCACGAAAAGAGGTCCTTGGTTCATTGCAAGCACTTTATATGTATTTGCAGAGTTAAGTGGAATTAAGCAGGAATTTCTTTCGTGTAGGACTTCTAGGAGCTGCTAGGATGTGCTGTGACCCCTCAGGGGTAGGAAAGAGGCTAAAGCCTGCAGCATCCACAGCTTATTTAACCTCAGAGCTCATGTTCAACAGAGCATTTCGCAGAACTAGTGCCCATGAACAGTTTTAGAAATTCCCACCCGAAGAAGGACTATGCCAACTGGTTTGCAAAATTTAACTCCTAATGAACCTTCAAGTAGGTATATCAGACACACAAGCATAATGTTTTATTTCAAATGATTTGCACCTACTGTTATCCTCCTTATTTTTACAGCCCTCCAAAATGATGGGTGGGTGAAGAAAAGAAATGTTTCTACAAGAAATTGTTACAACTGTAACTGGCCAAATGACATATAAACAGCCCATAACCACTCTTACTGTGACTCAATGAACAGTCCTGGAAGATTAAACTATTAATACGTACAAAGATTTTCTAGATACCAGAAGTCTGTGAAGCTCTTTCATACCTAAACTTTAAGTACATTTTCTCCCCAGATGCTCCTCAGCATCCTGTAGGGGAAATGGCTCAGGAATGATTTGCCCCTATTTTTCAAATGAGAAAATGACAGTCCATTATTGAGCGGTCCAGTACAGAAGCACTAGACGGGGTGTAGAAAAATCTGCCCTCACTTAGTTCAGTGCTTTCCCGGCATACCCCCTCCTCTCCCTCTCTCCCCCAGAGTTGTACTTGGCGCCGTGAGAAGCTATTCCAGAAATTCAGACTGAGGGGCTAGGTTAGCAAAGAGATGTCTGCTCCAGCATGACAGGCAGAGAGTGTAGAGACTAGAGGAACCAAATCACTTTCAGATTGTTCTATATCTCTATTCACTGCAAAGACACAAGCGCAGTGAAAAGACCTTCCATTTCCCTTATTTAAACTTCTGAATAGGACTAAGCTAGAAGTCAGAAATAGACACACTTGGTCCTGAAGAAGTTTTTGTTCACATAAATAACAGGCCAAAGGAAGAATGAGCTAATTATCTAGTTCGGTGGAAAATTTTCAAAAACAAGTTCATGTATTCAGGTAACACCCTAAGTGAAGACCTATGTTTTAGGCCAGTAGTTCTCAAAGTTTGGTCCCTAACCAGCAGCATCAATGTCACCTGGGAACTCGTGAGAAAAGCAAATGCCAGGTCTAGGGCCACCCTGAGACCTACTGAATCAGAAACCCTGGAGTGGGGCCCAATGATATGTGTGGAAAAAGCCCTGCAAGTGATTCTGATGCACAATCAAGACTGAGAAATGCTCTAAAATACTCAAATGTGCATTTCAAATAACCTATTACTCGAAGCCATTTCCAACAACAGCAATTTTTAACTAATATTCTCACCAAAAAGTCATCCTGATGGATTTAGGATTGGGACGTATTTAAAAAAAACAAAAACAAAAACAAAAACAAAGAACAGGCAAATAACATTACTCTGCATTAACAATTCATCAGAAATTCGTTTAACAAAGAACAGAAATTTGAGAAAAACAAATACATTCTGTCTTCCATAAAAAATGTTTTTAAAACTGATATATCAAAGTGTCAAAGCCCATACTATGTGCTTATTTCTCAATGACTGGCCTGATAACACAGTAGCTGTTAACTTTTTTCCCCACCCTTAAGCAATCACAGAAACACAACCTCATGATGAGGGAATCACTTCTCTAAGGCAGAACTACAGGTGTGTGGTGCAGTGTCAGGGCAATACTTGAAATCTAGTGGGAACAGCAAGGGAAGCTAACTGTGCAGGGGACAGTGTCTCCTTTTATTCCGTAGACCACACACAAGCCGCTCCTAGCTATGGCACCCCTGGTCCACCTGGGCCAGTCAGGTCTGGGAGAAGCCTGGCACCAACACCCCTCCCTGAGCCTGCTTGGTCTTGTGTTGATTCCTGGATCAACCAGGAATTAGCAGGTAAATTCTGTCTTTGTTAGGAAAAGAAACATAAATTACAATATCAGTTTGTGATACATGGAAGGGATTTGGTGAAGCACAGTGACAAGACCACAATCTGGCTTAAAGTGGGACAGAGCTGGGTCTGAGTGCAAGCTCTACCACTCGCTAAGAGAGGGACTTAAGAAAGTTGCTTAAACTTTCAGAGTCTCCATTTTTTTGCTTCTGTAAAGTGAGGATATGAGTATCTATTACCTATTTCATAGAATTATTGGAAAGGAATCAGTGAAAAAAACACATTTAGCATTTAGCCCAGAACAAGCTTCCAGTAAATACTAACAGCTTCCATTATTGTTTAAGTATTTTACAAAGCTAGATTTTTAAAGCATGATAAATTATAAAAGCACAAATTTTTTTCAAAGTACACACAAAGTCAGTTTATCGTAACTTTTCAAAAAGAGTTTCTACAAGGATCAAAGTTAGCATGTGATCCATAATTGATTTAAAAGGTAAAAATTAGGGGCGCCTGGGTGGCCCAGTTGGTTAAGCGACTGCCTTCAGCTCAGGTCATGATCCTGGAGTCCCAGGATCGAGTCCCGCATCGGGCTCCCTGCTCAGCCGGCAGTCTGCTTCTCCCTCTGACCCTCCCCTGTCTCATGCTCTCTCTCTCTATCTCATTCTCTCTCTCAAATAAATAAATAAAATCTTAAAAAAATTTTTTTAAATTAAAAAAACAAAATAAGGGGCGCCTGGGTGGCTCAGATGGTTAACCGTCTGCCTTCAGCTCAGGTCATGATCCCAGGGTCCTGGGATCGAGCCCCACGTTGGGCTCCTGACTCAGCGGGGAGTCTGCTTCTTCCTCGCCCTCTCCCTCTGCCTCTCCCACTGCTCATGCTCTCTCTCTCTCTCTGTATCTGTGTCTCAAATGAATAAATAAAATCTTTAAAAAATAAAATAAAATAAAATAAAAGGTAAAAATTATTAGAAGTCACCTTATTCCCACTCTGGGTTGAAAAAAAAAAAAAAAAAAGAAAGTCAGTCTATGGTTTCCATTAGACTTACTGTTACAAATATTTTTATTCATTAGGCCCAGTGCCTGTTTTAGAGTTTAAGCATAAAAAGAAAAACGCTATGTTCAGGAAGATGAAGCAAGTAATTCCTTTAAATAGTAAGAACTTGCAAATCTAAATACACCTGAAATAGTAAAAAGAAAAGAAACCCAGTTTATAAATTTCATTTTCTACCTTAACCTGGAGAAAGAAAACAACATAATTTTATCTTATTTCTTCATAGTGTTTAAAAATCCTTCAATTTCTTGGAGTTGGTAGGAACAAAAGTCTCATACACTTTTATTCTCATTCTATATGTAGAAATTATCTAAGTGTTAATACAATATCTGTTTCTATTACTGTTACAAGGAAAAAAAAGGAACCCTAGATATATCGTATCTTGATGGACCATGTATTTTATTATTTTGAAAATAAACAATAATCAAGTTTTTCTGGGGGAAAATGGGGGCCAAAATTGGAAGAGTTTCATGATATAGGTGAAAAAATGGACTAGAAAGGAAATAGAAATATTTCTCATGTGTGTGTTTGATTTTTGACATTTGGGTGTTATAAGTCATGGAAATAGAAAATTTTCCATTATTAGCAATATTAGTTTCAAAACTACTTTTGGAAAAATTACACTAAGCTGAAGCTGCTTAAAAATTCTACCAAATAACATAACTGAAGTATATCCTTTGAAATTTTAGCCATTAGTTTTATATATACAAATACTGAATGTAATTGATGCCACAATTCTAATATATTTATTTCCAGTATAAATCTAGAAGTGTTAAAATGTGCTTCTGTGTCAGATTTTATTTTTGTCAACCACACACATGCACAAAAAGGAAAGAGAATCATAAATAAAGACCTCCTATTTCAAGGGAGTTCCTGGCTGCCATTCTGAAATTCTTGATTGGGCAAGTAGAGAATTTGACCCCAAAATAAAGCAGAATCAGAGGGAAAAGGAGGTAGCAATGCCTATTCACATTTCTGGGCCACTGCCCACTTATGGGCCCCATGCCAGAGATGACTCTGGCATTCTGCACAGCGGATGCTGCCCATCCAAGCCTCTATTGGAGAAAGCAGGGGAAAAGCTCTGTACCGATTGGTTCCTTGAAACTTTAAGTATATGAAAAAAAAAAAAAAAGCTTTGCTACTTGGTTTGTGAACGGAGAGAGAGCTGGACACTGGAAGGAGTTTCTGTATCTTTCTTGGTAAACATTAGAGCAGACTAGTGCTGAATTACAATGAAAGAATAGATTTAAACAAATATGCACACATACACACAAGGCAATGTTGGGATGCAAAAGTAGAAAATATTTGAAAAGAAGAAAGTTCTTTTACAACTTAGCAAACTCTTAGCATATTTTTACATCATAAGTTTCTGACACTTTTCTTTTTCCAGCAAATGGAAATTGTTAGTCTTCTCCCTGGGTTAGATTGGTTAATTATCACAAGATTTTATTCTCAATGGCATGTGAATCTAAAATTTTATATTGTCTGAGTAGGGAGGTTCTGTGGCAGGTAAAGTTCTCAACTTCTGAAGAACTTTCAGACGTGTCAAAAGTAGCCAAGGAAAATCATAATTCCACCTGCATTTTTCAAGTCACTTCACGTAATGCTTTATTTTTTAAAAAGTAATGAAAGTTTACGTAACTATGAACACTGCACAAAGTCATGAAAGGCACTAATGACATATTCCATAATTATAATAACATTTTTATTTAGTCTATCTATGCACTCACGGCTTTCTTTTCTAATAAATATGTACCTCTGAAAATGCCTAGCAACTATCTGTGCAGTAGAAAGTAACTGGTCATTCTAAAGTCAGTTTCAAATGTGCTTCTTCACACAGCTGTACACACATGTGTACGAACACAATTCTTCTTTGCATCTGCTCCAAGTTAGCAATATTTCATAAAGTACATGGCAAGTACTTCAAGTGTTAATCTGAACATAAATCTATACTTTCAATAGGTTGTGGCACATATACTTTGTTCCATAGAGGAATCTGATGTACAAAAAAAAGGGGGGGGGGCAATGTTGAATTTTCTTACTCCAAAACAAAGCTGTCTTTTCAAACTAAAGTAAGTTATGGTCTTCCATATTACAACTAAGTGATTTTCACTGGGGATTATCTGAGTAATTTTTGCAACATTTAGATAAAGTACTCTTTGATTCAACCAAACGTTGAAGAACAAAAAAACAAAAACAAAATAAAACAACTGAAACATTTTCTCAAGCTGCTGAGTTGTAAATAAGAAGTTAGATTGTTATTATCCTGCACCACTATATCCAACACCGCAAATGCAGTGACGAGTTTTGTTACTATCTGAAATCTTCAGTTTCTGAGCATTAAGGACAGCAATGATAAAAAGAAAACTACCTTCTTGAGATTAAGAGCTTAAATTTTGGATCATACACGGAACAAATCTGTTTCCAGAGATCACACCCCGTTTTCATCGGAATCACCCTAAAATCTGAAGTTGGAATAACCATACATCTCAAAGATTTTCATTTATGATACACGGAGGCAGACACTTTTTCATAAAATGGAACTTTTGTATTGAATCTCTGTGGTATGAAATTCTAAATTCTTGTCTCAAACCGATTTCCTGACTTTTAAAAGAATGTATATTTATCCACACTTGTAATCTGCCAAATATTAAACTAAATGCATATTTAATATAATTAAAAGCAAAGATACAGAATCCTGACAGGTAAATTTCTCTGGCATGTTTGTCTCTGTCCCTCACCTGTTAAACGATCAAACACTGTGTGTGCTCTGGTAATAACCTGATGAATGAGGTTCCCATCTCCAGCATACCAACAGCCACCTCATCCTCTACAAAGGTCAACTGCAACTTGACGTAAACATAAATATTCCTTTAGGTCTAATTAAAATAGAGATATTCTACTTATGTAATTGGAAAGAAATGTTTCCAGAAACTTAAAGTTACTTAATAAAGAAATCTAATGAAGTTTCTGTCCTAGACTATCTTTGGCTTCCATTAATTTCAATAAAGCTAAGATTTATCTGCACGACTACCAAAAAAAATGCCCAATTTTTACAAAAATGCACACTAAACACTTCAGAAGTAAACAAAACTGGGTGAACTTCTGTGTCAATCAATGGTACATGAGTTATAACTTACTCTGGAAACATGGCTACCTATAAAACCACTTCTACTCATAATAGCTCAAAGACACAAAGAGTTTCTAAAGATCTATCAAGAGCAAAGGAAAACATATACACCCACCTATTTTGTGTGTGTGTGTGTGTGTGTGTACAGTGCTTTGCAATTATTAATTTGCAAAGAAATTATTTTATTTAAAATCAAATACTATATTTCTAAGAAGCAACAATTACCAGGAATCTCTGAGGTCCTTTAAATGTGATCATTTCACGTTATCAAAGCAATGAATGTTCTTCGTCCTTTGTTTTTTGTTCTGCATCTGCATTAACATGGCTGCTAATTATGTTAGCCTGGTGGCACATAAAGTCTGAATGGGAAAAATCACATGATTGTTATAAAACTTCCTTATGATTCAAATGTATACTCGCTTAGACTGAACACTCCTATATTACAAGTACCTCTATTTTGTTAGAGAACTTAGCTTTGATTCAGAATTTCTGTTCCATAAGCGATGTAGCACTTCTCCAATACACCGTCGCATATATGCACACACATGAACAAAGACACATACACACAGAAATCTTTAGCCTTATCATGCCATTTTGTATATTTAGCTTTCTCATTTGTATATTTAGGTTTTCCCAAAATTGTTAAGTTCTTGAGAAGTTTGTGTTCATCACACAAAATGCCACATAGATCTAATGCCTACGACTGCCAAAATAAAGCCCTACTATGCTAAATGATTAAAAGTTAAATCACATTTTAAAAATTTTAAATTGAAAATAGCATTAGAATGCGCTTACCCACCCACTCATTCTCACAGTTTTATGATTTTACACAGTGAATCAGCAAATGTATTCTTTTCTGAATCATATATGAACATAGGAATGTTTTGAAAATGTTTACACAATTTGGCATACTTGGCCTAACCAGTGGTTTAACAAAGTAAACTCTCCCATTATTCTGATTAGCTTTATCATTAAGAGTAAAAATCCTTTATTGCAAAAATTAAACGAGTATGTAGCAAAAAGAAATAAACTGGTTTATACATCACTGAAAAAAATATTACATTCTTAAAGTTATATTTATAGTTCCACCTTCTTTTTCTTACAACCAAGTGCCTAAGTAATTCACAGATCAAAATACGCATCATGAGATAACTTTCCTGGGGAAGAAAAACACCCCAAGGCAATATGCAACAAAAAGCACTGCTTTAGCTATATAGTAAACAAAACAACAAAAACAATAACAACAAACACTCCTGGGCTTCAAGACGACTGATAAACAATGAAGACCACTTAAGGAATTCTTCCATCAGTTTCAACAGCAAATCCTTGCTCTTTTGAACACTTTACTGGTTGGGCTCTCAGAAATCTCCTTCAGTCTAGTAGTCCTTTCAGCCTTTATGAAACAATTGTTAGAAATGTGGATGGCTTTTCAGATTAATTTATACTTTCCAAGGAAAGCTATTTGATAGCAGGAGTGAGCAACTACTCCTACCTCAAATTAACCACTTACAGTGGTATATTTTTCATCTATAAACTATCCTCAGCCCCTCCTATTGCCCTTAGAGAATTTAAATTCAGAGACTATGACGTGTTCCATTACTGGCTTCTTGCCTCTTTGCAAATGTACAACATTCCTCAAAAAGTATCTATAATTCTCCATCCTATAGGATCAGACAACATGTCTCTTCCAAGAGCAATTACACACATAATGTAAGACAGAATATTTTTCTTTAGAATTGTGATTTAAAGGCTACTGATTCAGTTTATGGCAGTGGTGTTACTGAGTTTATCTAAGTATTTCTCTTCAATCTACATACTTTTAAAACTCAACGTGGCTTCTAGATCAGACTGCTGTAAAGATACCATCTGCCCTACATAGTGGTCTATTAGAGCATTATACTTATAAGACAATATATTCCTTGAAAAATAACAAACGTCAGTGAAGAAACAAAGATACTGAAAAAAAAAATAGTATTGGAAGAAAAGTCAAAAATTCCATATCTCTCTGTTTTAACACCTGTATAGTAAATTAAATGACAACCACGTTGTTAACAGTAATAGGAATGCAAAGCATAAAGGAACAGGAGATACATCTTGCTTTGCTTAAAGAAATTAAAGACAAGTTTAACCCGCACCTGCCAAACTGTCTTCAGAGGAACAGAAATAGGTGGGGGCGGAAAGGCTCACTTCTCCTGTACCCCACAGTGCCTCTCCCTGAAATCATTTTAAATATAGGCAATATACCTGTCACCTTTTCTCTTTTATTTTTCCCTTCCATTCTAATCAATGGCAGACCCTTTACTGCACTCCCCAGCCCAGTATCTCAAAGGCACATTACAGAATAAGAGGACCCAAGTGTCACTTACCAGTTGCATGCCACAGATAAAGATAAGCGTGCACCTGCCGCTGCAATAACCCATGGTTTCCGAGACCCCTGCCACAGCCAGACTGTCCCACGTCGGCCACCGTCGAGCCCCCACTTTATCCAATCAGATCGCGGGGAAGGACAGGCAAACCTGCCGAGGGCTCGGGGGCTCCGGGCTGCTGCTGCCAGCGTCCTGGGAAGTGACAGGCATTAGGACCTGCTGGCGCGGCGGCGGCGGCGGCGGCAGCTCCAGCCGCGCCCGCCAAACATACCTTCACTCGCTCGGTGCACACGCCGCGCCGCGGGCAACACCGCCCGCGGAGACGCGCCCGGGGCCCGCAGGGGCAGCAGCGGCAGCCTCGCAGCGCCGCCGCGCCTTCAGGCATCTGGCCGCGAAGTTTCGCCCCCGCCGCTCCTCGCGCCGGCTCGCCCCACGCCCCCCAGCGCGGCCGCCGCCCGACGCGCGCTCGCCCCGCGCTCTCCGCGCGCCGGCTTCGGGGGCGGCAGAAGCGCGCGCGGGGCGCTGCCCGCCTCCCTGCGCCGCCCGCGGCTCCTCTGCGCCCGGCGCTGCGGGGCCAGGCGGGCGGGGGCGGGGCGCGGGCCGGGCGGGGGCGTCCGGGCTCCGCGGTCCCGGGCGGCGGCGGCGGCGGCGGCTGTGGCTGCCGCACGCAGTGATGCCAGGTCCGCGCCGCGTCCTGCAGCGGCGCTGCCCCGCCCCTCGCCCAAATGTGCTAATCCTCCTACAACAAATCCTTCAACTGCGCCCCGCCGCCCCTTCCCGAGACGTAAACTTCTTGCAGCTCCGCAGGGGCTGCAGCTCAGGGGCTGTTGGCGGCGATGTCTAGGCGGGAAGAAGCGGCGCAGAAGCGGTGACTGCGGCGGTGGTGACGCTGGGGACCGAGGGGCGAAGAGTCCGGGCAGCAGGTCCGTGGCTTCCTGGGCTTGCGTGGGTCCTGCTCCCGCAGCCGAGCCTGAAGCACTAGGCGCGAGCGGGCCGCGTGTGTGCGCCTGTGTGTGTTTGGGGAGAAGGCACGAAGAGGAGGGCTAGAGAAGGATGGTGGAGTGATGAAATAGGGGTGCAGCCGCGGCATCCTGACGGGTTGGAAAGCCCGCCTGGCGGACGGGTAGGAGGAGGGGAGGAGAAGGGGTGCCGCGGCCGCAGACGCACTTCCAGCCGCCCAGCGCCTGGCTCCGGAGGATCTGCAAGGGCCGGAGCGTGGAGAGTTACGGAGCCGACCCTACTTGGGAAAAGGGGCCGGGTTGCTGCTGGAGTTGGTGGGGAAATGGGGAACCGGAGAGAGTAGGGATGCAATGAGTTGCCGTTGCTGCTTCAAACTGTTTTCACTCGAGAAATTAAAGAATCAGAGACAATTTTAGCACTCAATTACTACAGCTTTAAGGACTGTCCCAGCTGGGTGTGGATTCCTGAAGGTGGATGCTCCAGACCCGGCGCCGGAGCGCCAGCCAGAAGCTGGGCATAGGCTCCTGCAAAGACCCGCTTCGGAGCCCGCTGCTGCCACCTACGGGCGGAAATCCGAAGAGCGAAGCAAGTTGGTCCAGGTGGCGGCCCCCGGGGTCTGGGTATTCAAGGATCTAAGGGTCAAGTTTCCTTTATAACCCCTGGCAAATAGTGAACGTATTACTGGCTTTCGCAGGAGGTGAAAGGGTGATATGGACATCTGCTGGGGAACTAAGTCATTGGAATGAGGAGCTGAGACTGATGAGAAAAGAGAAAAGGAAACCAAAAGCAAGCGTGCCCCAAGCGTTTTATCTGTCATTGGATAAAGACAGATAAAACGACATCAGGCAAGGAGCTTTCCAGAGCAAATGGGATTTGGCCCTTCTGATAAAATGGCATTTGTGTAGGATAATGTTATGCTGGGAACCACAAATAAGGATCCCAAATGATTGCTTTCTTTGAATAAATATTATGACGTAGCAGAATGACTAAATATAAAGAAATTGAACAGCATAGGGACACTAGTCTCCAGAAGCCTGGTACTGAATTTTCAGAAATGACTTGTCAATCGTAGAGAGCCAAAAAGGGATTTGATCTGTTAAATTTTTGGAATGAAAATATTTTATTACTGTAATGTAAATATCTGCTTTTAATCGCCCTATTTGTAAATGGGCTTTTCTCTGAAAAGTGTCTTTCAATGTTTAATGGAATTAAGAGAACCCAATCTATGCTCTTACCCACTGCCAGACCTGGTAGGTAGTACCTGCTCCACAACCCTAGGTAAAAGGAAGCCAGAGGTGTCTTGTACAGATATTTCTTTTAGTTGTTACTATTCTGCCTTTATACACATATTAGCTGTTCAGTAGCTGCTGGGGATGCAGGTATTTTGTACTGCCAAACAAAAAGAAAGCTATTAAGTTGATGTTGAATATTGAAGAAGCTCTTACCATATTGCAAAAAGCATTGTATTACCTTTTTAAATTCATAGGAGCAACAATGCATGTGGATCCAGCAATAATCCTGCAATGGTTTCCCTGCAACCACCAACATCTTTAGATTCTATAGGTTAAAGGAAAGCATAATGCTATCGGTAGCTGACTCTCAGTGCCCTGCCCATAGTCCCTGAATACTTGCCTTTCAGCACATGCCCACCTTCTTTCTTCAAGCACTTGGGACTATCTGTCTATAGGCTCTTTCTAGCCACAGGAGGTGCTTGACTCCAGAATGAAGTTACAGCTGTGAGAACAATTCTTGCCCAATAATGATGGGAGTTGGTAGATCAATGCCCCAACTTCTCAACCTAGAGATGGGAAATGCTGAGACATAGTCTAGTTACATCATTAACTTCCCCACCGGGATTGAGCCCATAATGCCCATGGTTGACCACATTGGTTCATTCATGCACCCTGAATTAGCTTCCTTCCCTTCCTGCCTTATTTCCCTTCTCTACCAGTGTTCCCTGGGTTCACCTCCAAAATAAATCATTCAAATCCTTGTGTCAGGGCTGCCTCTTGAGAAGCCCAGCATAAGGCAATCTGCAAGGGCTTTTATTCTTGATATGGCATCATAGGCACATTAGTCTCAGAGGAGTGAACCAGATACATGTTTGGTGTTGAACAGTTATTGTGTGCACCTACTCCTTTACTCCATGCTGCACCTGCATCATCTCATTCATTACTCACAAGAAACCGATGAGTTAGAAGCTCATTTGAAAGATACAGAAAGATCTAGAGAAATGAAGTATCTTGATCACAGGTGCACATGTTCTTGGTGCCAGAATTAATGTGTGAAGGCACGTCTGTGGGACATCAAAATTTACTTTCCAAACCACTGTACTGTACTTTATTGATATTTTACTATACTTCCTTGTCATTCTTTTGGAATTCCATACAGAAATGATGACTTAAAAATATTTAGGAGAATGATCACACATATTTTATCCCTTTTCCCAGCTTTATGGGGATCAGATTTTGTTATCTCTAAATTAAGTTCACTTTGCATCCTTTAGATACAGTATAGGCAAAGCCTGACTTATGAAAAGGTGCCCTAAATAGGGATACAGTTCCATTCCTTAAGGTGGCTATGTCCTTTCTGTTCCAGTTCCTATTATCCTTGGAGCCTTAGGCGAAAAGACTATAAAGAGAATCCCACCTGTCCCATTGAAGTGCATGAAGGAGAGAGATGTCTCAAATTGGAATGTCAATTGCACTTTCATTTAGAAATAATCATACACTATACAGCTATATAAGGCTTTCCTTGACTAGTCTGGTGATATAACTATTGTTAAGTACCTTGTTTCTGTGGGGAGAATGTGTCACATATTACACATCTCTATCTGACTGACCTTGGCATCCTACTTTAAAGTCCCTTTCAAGGTTATTTCCTACTATTATCTCATTTATCTCTCAGAACAACTCATGGAATCTGATAGATACTCAGCCACAAAGTTGCTGTCAGCTCAACATCCAATCACTTGAACAAGAGCAAGAGTTTAAGTTTGGCTTTGTAACACCACTGAGCAATTTCACTCTGAGTTTTACTGTTCATTATAGTTTAAAAACATAAAGGCAGCAATTAGCTTTACAATCACAAACCAGTAAATTGATTCATTGAATATTTTATACAAACTTGGATTTTTTTTCTTGTTTAGAAAATAGTTATTTTCAAAATAAATCTTAAAACAAAAATTATCTGGGGCACCTGGGTGGCTCAGTCAGTTAAGTGTCTGACTCTTGGTTTCAGCTCAGGTCACAATCTTAGGGTAGTGAAATTGAACCCCAAGTTGGGCTCCGTGCTCAGTGCAGTCTGCTTGAGATTCTCTCTCCCTCTCCCTCTGCCCCCACCTACTTGCTCACTCACTCTCTGTCTCTCAAAAATAAATCCTTTTTAAAAAGAAAATAGAAAAAGAAAATCACCCATAATCCTTCTACCCACAGATAAACTGTCATTTTTGCACAAACCATTTTTTGTAAAAATGGGACTATATCGTCCATAATATATTTTAATCTTTTTCTTTTCACTTAATAATAGATCAATAACATATGTCCAACTCATTAACTATTAAGCTCATGAATTCTGCAGCCAAATTGACTTCATATTCCAAGCTCTGCTGCCATTTACCAACCATGTGATATTAAGTAAATCACTTAGATATCTGTGCCTTAGTCTCATAATCTATAAGGGGTAAGGAGTAGGGGAGTAATAATGCACATATACCCGAGGGTTGTTGAGAGGATTATGTAAATGTCAATATATGAAAAGCAGGGCCTGGAGCATACTTAACATTTTAAGATTGTTAATTATCATTATTCTGCATACAATGTAGCTTTATCACTATATAACATTCTAATGTAAGCAAGTATTCCAATTATTTAATTTTTATCCTTTTCTTAGACATACAGGTTTCGTGGTGGGCAAAATAATGGCCCTTCAAATATGTCCACACCATAATCCTGAGAACCTGTGAATATGTCATTTCACATGGCAAAAGAGATTTTGAGCACAAATGAAGAACTTTGAGATGGGGAGAGTAGCCTGGATTATCCAGGTGGGCCCACTCTAATTGTTTGAGTCCTTAAAAAGAGAACTTTTGCCAGCTGATGAAGTGGAGGGAGACAGAGGGTAATGGAAGAAATGGAAGAAGAAGGTCGGGAAGATGCAAGGTGAGAAGTTCAACCCACCACTGCTGAATTTGTTAAAGGACGAAGCGGGGCAAGAGTCAAGGAATGTATGTGTCCCATAGAAGCTAGAAAGGGTAAGGAAATGGAGTGTCTCCTCCAGCCTCCAGGAGGAATGCATTCGTGCCCCAGCTTGATTTTAGCCCACTTAGACTCTTGTCAGACTTCTGACCTACAGAACTGCAAGATAATTAATATGTGCTATTTTAAGCCACCAAATTTGGAGTAATTTGTCATAACAGCAGTAAAAATCCAATACAGTTTACTTCCAATACTTCAATATTATTTCATAGTATTTAAATTTGTAGGTATGTTTTTGCCTGTATTATGATCACTTCCTTAGGATACATTTCTAGAAGTTATATTTGGATCAAAGAATGAGCAAAAATATGTTTTTGATAAATAATACCAAATTTCTTTTCAGGGGTTCTATCAATGTATACCTATAGGAAATATACTTGCCCTTTTCCCTTTGCCATTATCAGTAATGGATATTATCATTCTTAAAAAAACTTCTCCATCTTTCATTGTAATTTACATTTTTTTGTATAATGATCATTTCTTAAATACCTAGTAAATATGCTGAAGTGGACTGTGACCCATAAATATATCACATTGTCTTTTGCCTTTCTGTAATGATTTCTCTTGCAAGTTCAATTGCAATTCTAATAATATCATCCAATGACAGATTCTATACTATGGAACCTTAGCAGTGAAAGTCCATTTATTGGGGTGCCTGGGTAGCTCAGTCATTAAGCATCTGCCTTCAGTTCGGGTCATGATCCCAGGGTCCTGGGATAGATCCCCGCATCGGGCTCCCTGTTCGGTGGGAAGCCTGCTTCTCCCTCTCCCGCTCCCCCTGCTTGTGTTCCCTCTCTCGCTGTCTCTTTCTCTGTCAAATAAATAAATAAAATCTTAAAAAAAAAAAAAAAAAGAAAGTCCATTTATCTATTTAACCAAAATCCTGGCCTTCAGAGAAAACATTGGAGAGATGTGGTAAGCGAACATGACAGACTATGCCATCATAAGGACCAGAGCTATAGTTATGATCAATGCCTAACCAGTCATTTTTCTTGTATTAAATACCATTTCAGTCATATACTTCTAAATTAAATTATTTTAATTTGTAATTTATGTAAATTTTACTTATAATATCAAGTAATTGATTTTCCCCTAATTTGTGCTGATATTTTTTTAACATGATAAGAGTCAGAAAATAGGTGTAAGGACAAGCCTACTGCTCTAATTGCTGTTGTAACAACCCACTCCAAATATAATGGCTTTAAACAATAATTTTATTATGCTTGTGGATTCTGTGGGTGGGGAATTCCGAGAGGGCACAGAGGGGAATGTCTTGGCTGCATGGCTGGGGGTGGTTTCATGGCTCAGGGTAGGGCTCGCCTCCACATTCATTTACTCGCAAGTCTGGCACAGGGGTTGGAAGGGCTTGAGGACCAGACCTTAAGGCAGGTGTGTGGCCTATATGTTCAATTGCAATTCTATGAATGGCTGCTTCCGAGTAGCTGGACTTCTTACATGGCAGCCGACGCCTCGCAGCACCATGTTCCAGCCAACGAGGCAGAAGCTGGGCTGCCTTTTATTAACCCATCCTCAAAAGTCACCCAGCTCCACCTCCCTCATATTCTTTTTTTTTTTTTAATTTTTATTTAAATCCAATTACTTAACATATAGTGCATTATTAGTTTCATGGGTAGATTTTAGTGATTCATCAGTTATATACAACACCCAGGGTTCATTACATCACGTGCCCTCCTTAATGCCCATCACCCAGCTACTCCATCCTCCCCACCCACCTCCCCTCCAGCAACCCTCAGTTTGTTTCTTAGAGTTATGAGTCTCTTATGGTTTGCCTCCCTCTCTGTTTTTTTCTTATTTTATTGTTCCTCCCCCATATTCTACTAGTTACAAGGAAGTTACAAGCCCACCCTACCTAAAGGAGGGGAAGACCTAGATCCCCACTATTACCAGAGGAACGTCAAAGAAGTTGAGGGCCATGTATTCAAACCTCTGTTTTAACCATTGAGTAATTAAAGGGAATCATAATTAAAGGGAACTTATTGTTTCCTGAACATTAAAATAAGTAAAAATTAAAATTTAGACTTAATGCTATTGTATCACAATAAAAAAAGTTACCTTTGTACTAACATATCAGGGAAACAAACTAATTGACTATAAAAGAAAGTGTTGCTCTGAATTAACCAGAATGAAAAATGATTAATAATAATTTGACTTTGGGTTTTGTATGCTGTGGACAAGTAAAGGGAATATATTCTATCCACTCAAATGACTTCACATTCTCAAGGGCAAGTTAAAAGTTGGGATTCATTTCCTACAATTATGAAATGAGGAATGGAGTAGTATTTAAACCATTCAGTAGAATGAGACTAAACAAATGATTAGTTTTTAGTGAAGCAATAGTAATATGCAATCTCCATTTTTTATGTAATTAAGATTTATTACACAGCTTGAAAGTATCTTTCCAGATAATGTAGTTACTGTAAAATTTCTTTATTTGCTGTGCTTTCCCCAGTTTATCTTTCTACAACCCTAATAAATACCAATTTAATAGAATATTAGAAAGTGACAAAGAGAAATGTTAGGAAAGTAGATGTAGTGTACTTACTTATAATAGGATTAATTCAAAATCCTTACACTGTGGTATGTTTTGAGCTTCTGGAGGGAAGAAAAATAAATCCCTAAACACAGTTGTGTCTTTTTTATAGTTAAGACATTCAGTAATATAAATATGATATTCTAATCAAATGTTTGTTTTCCCTTTTTGAGAGAGAAGGAATGAATTCTTTAGTGGGATACCGAATTTAAATTGTCCTTTTTAAATCTGGAGGTAGATGAAAGATGCAGGCATTTTGTGTTTACCTTCTTTTGCTGTGAGCTGGAGGATATGTAGAACCATGACTTCCTTGTAGGTCTGTTCAGGTTCCATTGCCCATCCTAGTCCTGTGCAGTAAAGACAGTGGTTCTGAAATGCTTCCAGTGGGCTCTGCGTAGGTATTTTGTGGTAAACAGGGGTGTTCCTTTGATACTTTCTGAGGACCATCTTGGAGAAGGGGCATGGCCAATACCTGCCCACTGCCTGAAGTATTTTTGTTTTCACATATGCCTCTTTGGCAAAACCACATAAGCACTACCTTCAAATCACAATAAAATTCTCATTGTTCATAATACTCTTCATTGCAACAACTGACTCTCTGTGTGTCACGATGTCATCATTCTATGTCTCCAGACAGCACTGCCAGCCTGACTCAAGAATCTTCTGTGGGACCATGGGGAATTTCTGGATACTGTCCACATGACTTAGGAGTCCAGGGGACACTGGAGAACTGTATCCAGGCAGTCACTCTATCCAACCACAGGCCTTGCCAATTTTACTCTGATGCTGCTGCCCCATGTTGGCGTTTCAGAGTGAAGAGTGTGGCAACGGTCTACACCCACCATTCAGGAGTTTCACCTCAACCAGAGTAGGTGGGGAAAGGACCACAATACACCTTTCCCTTTGTCTGCTTCCCCTACTTCTGCCACTTACCCAGCTTTCCACCAGTCCTCCAGTGGTTTCAAGTGGTGAGTTTCCCTTCTCTTCCCCCTTCCTAGTGAGGACTCTCCTCCTTTCTTCTAAGAGGAGGTAATAATAAGAGAGTGGGGTACAGGGGAAGAACAGCCAGCAGAGAGGGAGCAAAAATGTTATACCTGTTCATAGCTGCAAGTTGAGTGAAACACATATATTGCCTTTAGGGGAAGGTGGGAGACTCTAAAAATTACCATAGCAAAAAGAAAAATTACTCAGAGTCATAAATCAGTAGAGAGGAGGGCTGAGGGCCATGGCAGCTTTGACAAGGGGCAATTACTGTCACCTGGGTGAGTCAGGAACAGAGTATTTAAGCTGGCTCAAGGCTTGGATGTAGAAACATCACTGATCCAGGCTCAGCAAGTCAGTTATTTTTATCTGCAACATAGGAAGCCTGGGCAATGTTGTTGGAATGGCAGGTCTGAACGTCAGTGTGAAGAGTTTGGCCTCCGAGTGACAAAGAGGAGCCCATGAGATATCTCGAACAGAGAAAGGACGAGAGCTACACCCCAGGAAGTCACCTTGCACTTGGACATAAAATGGATTGGAAAGGAGGGAGTGTAGATGTAGGAAGCCACAAAAACTAGAGCCAGAAATCATTGCTCCATGTTGTATGGCTTGGCCAAGACATCTAGAAGTCAATTTTTAAGTAAACATATTTGATAAACCTATTTTACCTCTCTGTTTTTTCAGCCCTTCACCAAGGTAAGTATATATGATGGACTTGATGTTCTATAATCCTTTGGCAAATAGTTTGATTTTTGAATCCTAAAAATAAAAAATATACTTTTCCTATCAGTTGTTATAGTCACATATGTATCACCATACTCAGATCCAAATATATCATAAGCTTCCTTTCTATATAAAACATGGTACATATTTTTTGTCTGTCAATAACTTCATTATGCTTTAAACTTAAATGTATTAAGACATATGACTATGTTAGTTTACACATAACTTATTTGTTTTTTGTATGTTCCCATTAAAATGTGACTATTGGAATCGAAAGATAGGAATTAAGTGTATTTATTTGATTGACAATATATAATTAGATATCAGTGTTGGACTAAAGAATGCCATTTTAAAATAATGCACTAGCAAATGTGTTTATGACATGGGAGAAAAAGCAAAGCCAGGGAAATATTTGTATACTTAATTTAAGACACAATAAAAATTACTGGAAGTTTATACTTCTTAGAGTTGTTTGTGTTCATTCTAGCAGGATTATAGTAATACCAAATTATGACAGACATTTAATGGTTCCTATGAAGATGGAATGCCAAGTGCTTTTTTTCCCTCTCTCCTACAGAATTTCACAATTTGATTGCCCAAGTGACATTTATACTGTCACATACTTTTGTGGAATGCCTTATGTTAATTACAGTTTTCACATTTTGCGTGGTGACAAAATTGTCATATTGTCTTATGCTTGAAATCTTTTTAACTAAAGAGTGGTTTTTGTAAAGAGGTCTTAAAGCAAAAACTTTTTTTTAACCAAGTAAAAATGAATTTTGGAAAGAGTTTTCTTTTTTCTTTGCTAGAGGGGGAAGTATCATAAGCTGTAAAATGCCTTGGATGTTCAAGTACAAGACAAAAAAAATCATACTATATTGTTACATATAAAAGCTTAATGAAGGGTGCCTGGGTGGCTCAGTTAGTTGAGCTACTGCCTTCGGCTCAGGTCATGATCCCGGAGTCCTGGGATCAAGTCCCACATCGGGCTCCCAGCTCAGCGGGGAGCCTGCTTCTCCCTCTGACCCTCTCCCCTCTTATGCTGTTTCTCTCTCTCTCTCTCTCTCTCAAATAAATAAATAAATAAATAAAATCTTTAAAAAAAAAAGCTTAATGAAGTAGAGGGGTATTCATGGTCAGTAAAATTAGGTAATGATAGTGATTAACAAATATATAGTTCTCAACAGGTCACAAAGTATTTTCAAGGTTACCTGCACAAAAATATTCATTATTTCAAATATTTCATATATCCTTTTACCACAAAATTCATACACTAAGAACACATATTTTGACATAACTTTTATTAATACAGAGATATTTTGTAAGTATGAACATTGAAGTCTTATTTTCCTTAGTCATATAGAAAGCAGAGCATACCCCTTGCCCTGTCACCATGGCTCATTTTATCTCTCACTGTGTAACAGCCAGCTGCAGTCTTACATAATACCTGCCATCGTCAAAAACATAAGGACCCAGCATCACAGAAGCTATAGTGACTTCCAGTTTTCTGCATGCTCTGAGTTTCTAAAAAAAAACAAAAACAAAAACAAAAACCCATGAAAATCCAGACAAAAATAGGAATATTTATTTTAGAAAAAAAATACTGCCACTGAGTTCCTCTAAATAATGAACTCCTTGTTGTAACCAAGCATCAAATCATTTGTTTTATATCCAATCTTATCTTTCCTTTCCTCCCTCCCTCCTTAGTTTCCTCCTTCCTTCCTTCTTTTCATCCTTCCTTCTTTTTTTCTCCTTCCAGCTTTATTGATATGTAATTGACATATAACATTGTATAAATTTAAGTGTTAATTTGATACACTTATATATTGTGAAATGATTTTTAACCCCTATAGGATTAGCTAACACCTTCTTCACCTTAAATAATGGCCATTTCATTTTTTTGTGGTGAAAATATTTCAGATCTACCCCTTAGCAATTTTCAAGTATATAATATAGTATTGTTAACTATAATCACCATGCTATATGTTAGATCCCCAAAACATATTCATCTTTTTTTTTTTTTAAAGATTTTATTTATTTATTTGAGAGAGAGAGAATGAGAGACAGAGAGCATGAGAGGGAGGAGGGTCAGAGGGAGAAGCAGACTCCCTGCCGAGCAGGGAGCCCAATGCGGGACTCGATCCTGGGACTCCAGGATCATGACCTGAGCCGAAGGCAGTCGCTTAACCAACTGAGCCACCCAGGCGCCCGACATATTCATCTTTTAACTGAAAGTTTATACAGTTTGGCCAACATCTCCCCATTTCCCGCACCCTCCAGCCATTCTACTCCCTGTTACTATTTTAGATACTACATGTGAGTGATGTCATTACAGTATTTCTCTTTCTGATTTATTTCTCTTAGCATAATGCCCTCAAAGTTCATCCATGTTTATATATATATAATCATGTTTTCTTTACCCATTCATTCATTGACAAACACTTAGGTTGTTTTCATATCTTGAATTTTGTGAATAAAGCTACAATGAACATGGGAGTGCAGATATCTCTTAGAGATACTGATTTCATTTCCTGCGGATATATACCCAGAAGTGGAATTGGGTCATATGATAGTTCTATTTTTATATTCTTGAGGAACCAGTATTCCCGTTTGCTGTTTATAATGTATCCAACTGTAGACATCTCATTTAATTTTTCTTTTTTTTAATATTTTATTTATTTACTTGACACAGAGAGAGAGAGAGAGCACAAGCAGGGGGAGCGGCAGGCAGAAGGAGAGGGAGAAGCAGGCTCCCCGCTGAGCAGGGAGCCCGATGCAGGACCTGAGCCTAAGGCAGACACTTAACCAACTGAGCCACCCAGGTGCCTTCGTTTAATTTTTCTAACCCCCGGTAACTTTATAATATGGGGACAATAATGTAGTACTTATATGATTGCTGGAAAAATTAAATGAAATAATATAAAGACCTCAATGTAATGAGTGTTTGTATAGTATTATTGGGTACTACAAATTAATTATGGAAAAACACATTATTTTCCTTTAAAATTTTTGAATTCCCACTTTCTCTCTCACCCTCTTAGACCCTTGAATTCTAATCCCAAACCTACTACTGACTTGTTGCTACCAACACTTGATAATGGATTCAGTTCACTTGATCATCATATGCAAACTTACATCTAATATGTCTGAAGCTAGAGAATCATTTTTTAACCTTTAAAACCTATAAAGCTGCTCCACCTGAGAGCCCATTAAACCAATACTTACCCCCTATTTAGAAGCATGCTAACCTAACCATACCACAATATTTGCTGTAGGCAAATAAACATAACCTTGTATCCTATAAAAGTTTGTAATATCACTCACAGTCCCTGGAGAAGGTCAGATTCAAGCCAAAATCTGTCATGCACTATGGACTGAAAACACACTAGTGATGTTTTTCTGAACCCACACAAGCACACAGGATCCTTTCTGGTAGAATTTGCATTGCCAGCAGGTGCTGGTCTTGTTCTTGATTCGAGTCTCCATGAGGTCATTGCATCATTCATGCTTCCGCTGCTTCAGTGCCCAAATCTGGACCCAGAAAAATGGATAACCTATTTCAGAGAGTCCACTATACATACCACTTAGTGTTTTTATTGCAACATCTGGGTTTTTTTCCTAGGATAGTGTGTAGTTAACACTTTTCTTAAGTAAGTAGCCCCATTGACCCACTTAACCTTAAATAATATGGTCATCCTTAGAGCCTAGAGCACCCAGAACTGGATTCATTGTGTTTCTACCCAAGGCATTATTCTCTAGAATTCCTTTCATGATCTGGTGACAATCTGCTTATTCACATAGAGTGGCCAGTACCTTGGGGGAGTTTAGCAGAAATTCCAAGGTCTTCAGGTTAGTATTTAGCTGACCAGGGTTGGCAGGTAGTCCAATCATTTCATGCTCTCCCCACATGAGATAGTGGATTAAGGTAAGCAAACAATGGGAATCATCTATGCCCAAAGTGAGATAATTCACCATCCTGTAATAATTTGATGAGAGGGAGAGGTAAGCTCAGAGAGGATTGTTCTAAGTCTGCTTGGTAAAGAACACTCGGAAGCGTCCCTGACCTAGCTCATAGGGATCACAGAAGTAACTGATGACACTCACACTTGACATGAAGCTAGAAAGAGAAAGGGATGTAATGAGATTTACTTAGTAAAAGTCATCTAACAGAGAAATAAAGTCATAAGATATTGAGGAGGAACTGTAGGACCCAGAAAATGGTCAAGAAGAACAGGGTCACCATGGCAGTATTGATCCTTTTGTAGGGATAAAATTGAGATAATGTGTCATAGCCCCTTCTCAGCAAACTCCCCATTTGCTCCTTTCTAAAATTTATATTGTACGGATTTCTACATTAACCATCCAATATGATGCTCTGCATAAGTGATAATCTCCATTTATAGATGCTAAAAATCTTTGAAAAGTAAAGTAACATAAAATTCCAAAGACAGTTTTAAATTTGAAAAAACAGTACTATTAACATAAGCTCACGCTGAGCTCAAGATATTTCTACATGTTCAATATATTGTTTAGAGGAAAGAAAATTGAAGCTAAGACCTTTTTTTTAATAATGACCATTTTAATGTCTGCTATCACACTGGGTAAATAATGTAGAGCTTCCAAATTTAGTCATAATAAGCAATCATTTTTCAATAAAAATGGGTAATTTCTCCATTTCAGCTTCCATATAAGTGCCTATAGAATTAAAATGTTGACTTAAAATACATTTCAAATATTAATCTTAACGGTAATTCCCAAGGATCATATCTTCAGAAGTCATTCCTAAAGATCACTAATTTTCCCTTAGATTAGGGCCATTTCATTTTCATCTTGGTCTAGAATAGTAAACACTATCGTCTACCTCCTTTATTCTCAGGATTAGTGAAAATTTTTTTAAAGAGTTAAAAATTGAGGAAAGGCAATATATGAGCATTTAATAAAAATATATACATTTCAGAAAATACAGTGTTTGTCACAGACTGAGGGGCACTTCCTCATCACAACTTAGGTTTCTGTCCATTGGTGAGAGTTCCATGATTATACCAGTGCTGCTTGTCTCTGGCCTCTCATTCACTTCTCTGCAGGGGAGAAAGTGGAGCTTAATCTGCATGGTAAATTCAAAAGGAGAAAGAGCATATGCAGCCTAGCCCTTCCTCACTCTAAGGAGCCAGCATGCCTACATACACCAAGCTCGACCTTTTACAAAGATTGTCTCCTGTATGGGGAGGCTCCGATTATTCATCCACACTTCAGGCTTAAGTAAGAGTATCTAATTCAGTCCTAGGGATTTCACCTTCCTGCAGATTTTTTCTCCAATATCAACCTTATCAGTAATAAAGTGTTATGTTGGTGTTAAGTTGCCTCACTTGTATTGTTTCTCAGTTGACAGTGTTTGTTAGGCCCACGTCAACACCAAGTGCCAGTAATTCGGTTGCTGATTCCTTCATGGTTGTGCTTTGGTCTGGAAAGCTGTAGATGAGGGCTTGTAATTTATTCTCCACACTATTACTGTAGGCTTGGTGAATGCATGTCTATGAAGACAACCACACAGCTTAGGAAACAGAACAGAGAGCAGAGTCATGTACTCAGTAACTACTTTGAGCATGCACTATGTGCCAGGAACATTCTGGATACTGGGAATATAGTAGTAGAAGGGACAAAGTCACTGCCTTTATGGCATCTACTTTCTACTGGGGGAAAAGGTAGTCATGAGAATATCCAGGGAAAAATATTCCAGACAGAAGATATAGAAACTTCAAAGGTCCTAAGAGGAAACACACTTTTATCAAATGCAAAGGGCAGAAAGACAAACAGAGTGACTGAAATGTAAAAGAAAGGAACTGAGAAGCAGGAAACAATGAACCTAGAGGGGTAGATAGGTCCTGGATCATGAAAGGAGACCTTGTAGGCCAGGATTTTAAAATAAAGAAATTACTCAATAAAATACAAATGTTGGGGTACCTGGGTGGTGCAGTCAGTTAAGGGTCTGACTCTTGGTTTCGGCTCAGGTCATGATCTCAGGGTTGGGAGAGTGAGCCCTGCATCATACTCCATGCTGGATATGGAGCCTACTTGAGGTTCCCTCTCCCTCTGCGCCCCCCCCAATAAATAAATAATAAATAAATAAATAAATAAAATGTATTTTAGTGTTTACAGTTGGGAATGTGATCTGAATTTAAAATTTTTATTTTGGCTGTTTGGGTTGAAAGGATTTCAGAGAGCAAATAAGACCCAACTGCAGTGGTTTAGGCCCAAGACAATTGCGTGTTTAGGGTTGTCCTTGTGGGGCAATAGGAGTGGTCAGGTGTAAAAAATCTGGGGAGTAGAGTCAATAGTACTTATGCACAGATGGTCTATGGGTTGTGAGAAGGGTTGTGACCTTAGGAATTAAGGTTAACACCTATGTTTCTATCCTGACCACCTGAGTGAACAGGAGTACAATATCTAGAGATGGGAACAACTTTTGGAGGGTCAATTTGTGCTTTATCTTACAGAAATGGTCGTTTGTTTCCATATGTTTGTAATGTTTAGGCTACCAAGTTGAGATATCAAATAGGCAGCTGGTTATATGTGTGTGAATCTTGGGGAAAGTCAGGGCAGAGATATTTTACCTGTTGTTCTTTGTTGCCATGACTTAGAGAATTACTGGAAATTAGTGAGATTAGTAATATAAAATATTGTATCTGAAAATATATTGTTTGACCAGCATTATGCTAAGCACTACACATCTCTCACCTAAATTAATCCTCACAACAGCACGCTTTTATACAAGGAGAAATGGAGGCTTAAGGAGAGTAATAATTTGCCCAAAGGCACACAGATAATAAGTAGTAGACTAGGCCTTGAACTCATGTTTTTCTGACTGCAAAGTCCATGCTCATTGGACTAGGTTCAAGGGTACAGGAGACACCTTGAACCTTCATGGGTCTTAGAATAGGAGGCTGGGTTTTGTTTGTGACTTTAATTAACAATATGACTTGCCTTATATAATCAATAAGAAAACCCCTGTGACTCAACGTTTCAGTGCACTTGATTTCAAAGCCACTAAGAAAAGGGCAATTTATAATTTGAAATTTGAAAATGACAGTTGTAGAGGAAAAGGACTCCCAAGAATTGGGGGTAGATAATAATCAAGGGTTCCTAACCTAGTGTCCAGAGCGTTCATCAGATTATTTCAGGAAGTTCACCATAAATCTCAGTGTGTCCAAAACAAACCTAATTTATGCCTGTTATCTCAGGATAATTAGATTAGTAATGTCCCCCTTTAAATCTCAAAAGCATCTCACTTTGACAAATTATATGGTCACTCGATACTTAAAGGTCTTGGACACAAAATATTGTGAATAACTGATAGAGTACAAATACCCACAAATCCCATACTCCACCTCTTTTAAAGAAGAGAAACCAAGGCCGCTGAGGTGAGAGTACGCTCCACACGGGAGCCCCTTCATTCACCCTTCATATCCATCTGTTGAAGTCCAACCCCTTTCAAAACTCAATTTGAAATTCATTCATTTTTTTCACTCAGCTTTCTCTCATCAGTGTATATTTGCCCCCCCTATGAACTTACTACAAATTATTTTCTGTTGAAGCATAAAAGGATTTTTTCTCTTATTTAAATGTAAGCTCCCTATATCTTCAAATGTCTCACTAAGTCTTACCATTTTAGGTATTCAATAACTGTTTATTGAATCAATGTTAACAAAACCGAAGTGTTATTCAGGTGTAGTGGGAAACATATTTGGTAGTTGTTTTTTTAGAGAATATCAATTGCAGGCTTTGTGAGATCGACTTCTTTGTGTCTTCCACAGGACAAATGAGCATATCTCTGCATATGAGAATCCTTTATAATAATCTCAAGATGTACACAACTGGTGCCAATGCACAAATCAGACACATTTTCTGCCCAAATTTCAGAAACCAAATTGTAATTTAGGGAGGTAATTACATAAAATGTGTAATCTGCCACAATGTCCCAATGGAGAATATAATACTGGGTTTAATCAAATGTTTTTTGAGAACTGAAAATGTGCTTTCTTAAATTACACAGTTGTAAGGCTTGACTGGAATAAACTCAAGTGAACTAAATTGATACAATACAAAATACTGGTTGTAACACTAATATAGTGAGGTTACAACATTGTTACATATTAGGTTCTAAACTACTCATAAAGAAGAATACGCTACTTTTCCTATGTATACCTGTTATAGCGGTTCTTACTTGCAATGGTGTTTGAGAACAACTGGGCAGGACTAAGGAACAAAAGGAAAGTCTATATGCAAATATTTAAACACTCAAGCCTTTTGAAAAATAACTATCCTCATTTGAATTGATGGGGGGGTGGGATGTAAAGAATTTTAAGATGTTCTTGCTTGGGTCGCCTGAGTGGCTCAGTTAGTTAAGTGTCTGACAGTTGATTTTGACCCAAGTCATGATCTCAGGGTCCTGAAATTGCGCCCCTGTTGAGCTGCATGCTGGTTGTGGAGCCTGGTTGGGATTCTTTCTCTCCCTCTCCCTCTGCCTCTGCCCCTTTCTCACCAACTCTCTCTCTGTCTCACTCTACCTCTCTCCCTCCCTCTCCAAGAAAAAAAGTTCCTGCTTGCCTACCAGGTTCACTACATTCTGTTTTAATATTAAACATTTGAAACCATAAAAATTATTAATTGATATGTTTATTGTCATGAAAATTAAGCACATAGAGTAGAATAACACTTTATTTGGGTGATGGCCTACTGTGCTGAAGTTACGTGTACACAAGTGAGTCAGCTTTCACTGTTACTATGTGTTAACAAATGACCTGGAACTCTCAATGGCTTCCAACAATGAAAGGTTCTTTCTTATTTGGTTATGTCTCAACTGCAGGTCAGCTGCAGGCTTGTTTCACATGTCTTCTTCTACCTGGGCTCAGGCTGAAGGACCGTGGCTTATCTGGATCTTCTTTATTATTATTATTCCAATGATATTTCAATTTAAATAAAGCTCATTCATGTTAAATACTCTTTGTGTGCTGGAATGAAAAAATAAAAACGATCAATGGCAGAACCACAGGATGGCTCTTAGAGCTTTCACTAGGATGTGGCAACATTAGTTCCAAAGCAAGTCACGTGGCCAAGCTAATGCTGATAGAGCATGGAAGTATAACCTCTTACAGAGAGGGCAACATATAATTGGGAATAATAATAGAATTTACCACAGTGCATATGATACATCTCACAGCAACCACAGCATATGAATTTTGATTATGCACTAAAATAGAAATCAGGCAACTGTGATCTAGAAATCATAGAGAAAATAGCTCTATTGGAATAGAATCTGCTTATTTTTTCTACCTGCAACACACAGACATGAGTATATATTAAAGCACACTGGCAAACACACACACACACACACACACACACACACACACACACACTGGTGTTAATAATCAACACTCTCTGAAGATCCTTAAATTTTGCTGTCTTTAATTGGATGTCAGGTTAGCAATAATTTCTGAGACTAATGAAAAAAAAATGCCATGAAGGATAGCTGTTATCTGTGATGCCAGGTTCTGTGCTCTGTCTGTAATTGATGGAACTGGTCTGAAAGGTGAAAAATGTTCTTCTTTGTAAGAGAGTATATTTATTACCAAACAGGAAAAGAATAAGTTGTTTTCCAAATCAAAAAAGATTTATTATGTGTTATTGTTCACTCTACATCCAGGAATATTGTAGGTATTAAAAAGGACACAAAGGAGTAGTCAATGATGATGCCTTTATAATTTTTGAACCTAAGAAGTATGTCAATCAATTTTCCAAGTATTTATACAAAACAGTGAAGTATCCTGATACATGACTATAACATATGTTGCACTGAGTGGAAATTTAATGCCTAGAACTTATAAATAGAAACAGGCTTGAACTGAACCTTATGGAAGCGTAGCAAGTGATAAGGAGTTCAACATTTCATAATTTACAGTAACAGGAAGCAGAAAAGTTAGTGACTGAAATAAGTCTTGAAATGAACCAGCCAGAATGAACTCATTAGGCAAAAACTTTAACAAAATATGAAGTTACTATATTTTTCTCATTAGTCATCTCTGGTCCCATAAAAGAGACAATCAATATGACATAATCCTAGTTTAATAAGGGCTTTCCAAATATAGTTCTTCAAAATTAATTAGCCTGTTAATCATAAAAAGAGAAATGAATAGGTAGGTAGACTCTCTAACATTGAAATACCCTAAGGAAGCATCAGACCCATTTTATTAGATTTAACATGTCTATTACTTTAATCTCACAAGATACTAATATTAAAATGCTGAATGATATTCTTATTAATAAATAATTTTCCTTTACATATCTAATCTTCACAGAGATCCCATTGTTCATGTCTCCACTGAGTCAAGCTGGTAAATTTGTTTTTTAAAAGTACCCCAAAAATAATCAAATGTCAAGTATTTAATGGAAATATTTGTGATAAGGACATAAGCATCTTAGTGAGGCTATCATAATATTTATCCTTTTTCTCATTAATGTTTGAAAGGCAGTATATGGAATAAAGGGCTCTGTTTTATAGTGGAGCTCTAGAAGGCAGCTGAGAAAACAGAATTGAGAAAAGATATTAGAAAATTTGGACAGGAATATGAAAAAGTGACCAAATGTGGGAAGAAATTCAATTAGTCCCTGTGACTCTCCATATTTTACGTGATAATACAGCATATTTTGTGTGATTTACCAAAGATCTTCAAAAAGTATTGACACAGACAACAGTATTAGATGCTTGTTACACATATGCTAGAATTTTGTATGGTTCTTCTCATAGTCTTAATATGTAAGTGAACACAATACAAATAACTTGTTAGTGAGCTAGTGCACACATGATGGACATGTGCACTCACACACAATTTCACTCAAGAAATATCCATTATGCTGCCACTACAGGCCAGGAATGCACTAGGTGCTGAGAGGCAATGTGTGTGACTCCCACATGGAGGTGATACCCAGACAGTTTGGATAGGCTAGTCTGAAGCTGAAAAGAATAGGTTATATAGAGTATATAAAAGAATATAAACTGCAGATGTAGGTTAGGTAGTCATCAGTCTATAGATGTTACTTTAAAAATGGACATGTATAAAGATCACTTGGAGAGGTAGTAGAGAGAGATAAGAAGAGGATTCAAAGAAGACCCAAAGAATGCCACATTTTTAGAGTTAGGGATCACCAACAGAGCAGCTTTTGAAGTAGGAGAGAAATTAAAAGAGGGAGGCATACTCTGGAAAACAGCATGGAGGTTCCTCAAAAAGTTGAAAATAGAGCTACCATACAATCCAGCAATTGCACTACTAGGTATTTACCCCAAAGAAACAAATGTAGGGATCTGAAGGGGTATGTGCACCCCAATGTTTATAGCAGCAATGTCCACAATAGCCAAACTGTGGAAAGAGCCAAGATGTCCATCGACAGATGAATGGATAAAGAAGATGTGGTATATATATACAATGGAATATTATGCAGCCATCAAAAGGAATGAAATCTTGCCATTTGCAACGATGTAGATAGAACTGGAGAGTGTTATGCTGAGCGAAATAAGTCAATCAGAGAAAGACATGTATCATATGACCTCACTGATATGAGGAATTCTTAATCTCAGGAAACAAACTGAGGGTTGCTGGAGTGGTGGAGGTGGTGGGAGGGATGGGGTGGCTGGGTGATAGACATTGGGGAGGGTATGTGCTATGGTGAGTGCTGTGAATTGTGTGAGACTGTTGAATCACAGACCTGTACCTCTGAAACAAATAATACATTATATGTTAAAAAAAAAAAGAAGAAGAAGATAGCAGGAGGGGAAGAATGAAGGGGGGGAAATCGGAGGGGGAGATGAACCATGAGAGATGATGGACTCTGAAAAACAAACTGAAGGTTCTAGAGGGGAGGGGGTTGGGAGGATGGGTTAGCCTGGTGATGGGTATTAAAGAGGGTACGTTCTGCACGGAGCATTGGTTGTTACACGCAAAAAATGAATCACGGAACACTCCATCAAAAACTAATGATGTAATGTATGGTGATTAACATAACATAATAATAAAAATAAATAAAAAAAATAAAAATAAAAGAGGGAGGCATGAGAGAAAGCAGAACAAAAGAGAATTTCAAAAAACAGAGAGTGGTCCATTTAATGTAACCTTCCTGAGAGATCCAGTAGAAAGAGCACTAAGCAGGGTCCGTTGGGCTTAATATCATCAAAGTTGTTGGTGACCTTGACAAGATGGGTTTTGGTAGAACTGTGGGAGAAGAAGAACATACACACACACACAATTATGATGTCCTATGGTTCACGGACATTATACCCAGGATGCCTAATTATTTGGAAAGCCTGGTATTTCTGAGACCATTGTTAAATTCATTAACTCTGAAGTGCCTTAATTCAAAACGGACCTCTGACTACGAGGAAGTAACAACTTCTGTCAGCAACTATTATTTTTCCATAATCAATGCCTTGGCCCCATGGATTTAAAGTAAACTATCTAAATAATAAATAATTTATTTCTTAAATTGCTGAAGATATTCCACAATAATTGACTGCATATAAGACTGTGGAACTTTACATGCTCTTTAAAAACCACCAGTAATGACTAAGTGACTGGGAGTCCCATATGCAGACAATTTCAGAATTTCTCTAAGGACAAAGTTAACTTTTGCATATATTATTGAATCTTTCTTGTTTCTCAGTCAAACTACCCTAAACATTTTTCATTCTGGATTTATTAAAAATAATTGCTGATTTATCCATGAAATAATTCCTTAAATTTTAAAGAAGTATAACCGAGTTAAATGAATTCCTAAAGTATGCTTTACAGAATATCCTACCTGCCCCTCACCACACATACATTATTTATTCAAGTCATAGATCCCAAGACCACTCAACCAGAAGAATCAAGATTTATACAGTAGTTATAATGCATGTATGAACAACAGTGACCTCATGTGGCTAATGCTTTATGCCTGAAACTATTAGACTAAGAACAACAAAAAAATAGTCTGTGCCATACATCAAGGCTTCTGTCATAATGAATGATTGGAGCTGTCCAGGCCATGCAACATAATTTCTTTTTTAAGGCTTCTAATCACAAAGCAATCCCTTCCAAGGACCAGTTGGATTCACTGTGTGTATGTTTATAAGGTTAGATTGTTCAAAGATTAATATTATGGAATAAGGTGTCTTGAGGGCTAAAGGATCAAATCTTACTTTTTCGGGTCACCCAATGCACTCAGTGGCACATTGAAGGAACTTGCCAAATGCTTCATGAATTCCATCTTGTCTTCCCTGTCCTGGGTATTCCAGTGTTAAAAATAAATGCCTAAATGGAAATTTAAGAACAAATACCACTGGAGCTTTATTACTCAACTGTTTCTAACTTTGGGGAAATGGTGTATTTCTCTCCCTTCTGAGCAGTTCTCTCAACCAAGCTTGATCTATGGTAATGAAATTCGGGACTTTCACTCAAGGATTTGCTCAAAAATATTTTACTGCATTATCAGCTAGAACAAGTTTCAAATGTATTATATAGTATTAAAAATAAAATAACTATTTCTTTTATAGTCAGTGGTAATATCCTTTACCATCAATTTCTAAGAATTGCTATATTTAGATACTTACCTATGATCAAACTGTACCAGTAAGATCTTAGTTAGTGAATGTCCTACTAAGGGTAAATACTGAAGTAACATGATAGTCAGTAGATTACAGACTGTGGCTCTTGCTCAGAATTTATGCATTCTATTTCCTAGCTCAGAGGTAAAGAACATAACTCTGAAGTAAGAAGACCTGGCTGATAATCCTGACTTCAACATTTATTTGGTCTTGGGCCATTCACTATCTTCTCTTAGACTCAGAGTGTGCATTTCTGAAATGGGAGAGGGTATTAGCATTTACCTTATAGAGTGAGCCTAACTCTCAAATTAGAAAATAAATGTATAAAAAAAAAAAAAAAAAAAAAAAAAGAAAATAAATGTATATCATCTGGTGTAGTCTGAATGTCTGTGTCTCCCCAAAATTCATATGTTGAAATCCTAATGCCTAATGTAATAGTATTAAGAGGTGGGACTTTGGGGAGGTATTTAGATCATGAAGATAAAGCCCTCATAAATGAGACTGGTACCTTATAAAAGAGACACCAGAGAGTTCCCTAGCCCCTTCTGTCATGTGAAGACACAGGAAGAAATCTGCAGCCCAGAAGAAGGCTCTGATTCACCATGTTGGTACTCTGATCTGGAACTTCCAGCCTCCAGAACTGTAAGAAATAAGTTTCTCTTGTTTATAAGCTACCTAGTCTCTGGTATTTTGCTATTTTATTACAGAAGCCCTAAAAACTAAAATAGCATCGCATAGGTTTTTGGCACATAGTAAGTGCTCAGTGTTCCAAACTATGATTTTTAATTAAATGTATCTTATTATTTTTTCTTCTCTACTATATTTTTGCTTTCTTAAGAATTAAGATGCATTACATAGTTTATCATTTCCCCCCTCTCTTTGTTCCCATGTTTAACCTAATGCTTTATCTTTCTATACTTCATTTCCTTTATCTTCTTCTTAGACCAAGAAAGCACCAGGTAAGTAGTAGAGGCGATTCCTGCAAATATACTTACCTAGTTGTCCCTCGGGAATTTAGAGCGTGCTTTGAAATTATCAGCAGCTGTGGAATTTTTTAGTCTAAGATCTGGTTATCTAGAAAGACTTCTTATTGTAATTAGAATAAGTATGATACCATATTTACCGCATAAAGGAATATAACACACACATAAAAATCTATCTGTGAAGGATGATATTTAAAACTCTCATCTAGGATGCCTGGATGGCTCAGTTGGTTAAGCGTCTGCCTTCGGCTCAGCTCATGATCCTAGGGTCCTGGGATCGAGCCCCACGTTGGGGGGGCAGGGAGCCTGTTTCTCCCTCTCCTCCCTGCTTGTGCTCTCTCTCACTATCTCTGTTGCTATCTCTGTCTCTCTCTCTCTCAAATAAATGGGTAAAGTCTTTAAAAAAATAAATCTCTCATGTAATTATCTTGATGCTTAAAAATGTAAGAAATAATCAAAGTATCTGGAATCATCTAAAATAAAAAATACATATAACATAATAAAATATACCTATATAAAATTTTACCCATTTCCTTTCCATGATTGAAGGGAAGTTTATGTTTAGTTCATTGTTTTAATAATCCTAGAATTATTTTCATTCATTTATTCAACAAGTATGTATTAAGATCCCATTAATACCAGGTAGTGTTTTTGAAACAATGATTCCATAGTAAACAGAATAGAGAAGATCAGTTCTTTTGTGGATTTTATATTCTAGAAAGGAGAAACAGATAATAAATAATAAAGGAAAGAAGACAGTTAATAAATGTGCATCAAGTGGCAGTTGGCATGATAGAATTAAGTTGGGATCAGAGGGATAGAGACTGATAGGGTATTATTTTACATAAGATGGTCAAGAAAGGCATCCTTTATAAAGGAATATTTAAAAAGACTTCCAAAGTGTTAAGGAAGAACTTTTCAGGCAGAGGGAATAGGAAGAGCAAAGGCTCTGCAGAAGTAGACTTGAAGTGTGCAAAAAATTCTGGCTAGAGCAGAGTGAATGAGGAAGAGCAGATTGGGACATGAGTCCAGAGGCACCAAATCATGTAAGGCTCTGTAAGCTATAGTGATACATTTAAATGTATCCAAAACAAATATAAAAAGCCTTGTAAAAATTTGATCAGAGAAGGGAAATAATCTGGCTTATATTATAAAAGGCTCACTCTAGCTTTGGGGTAGGTAATGGGCTGTGGGAGTAGGGGGAAAGGAAGATGAGAGACCAGTTAGGAAGTTTTAAAAACAATCCAGGCAAGAGGTGATGGTGGCTTAGCCAGAATGTTTTGGTAGATGAGAGGGAATATATTCATATATCAGGTATGATTCAAAGCAGGAATTTAAAGATATTTCTAATGGATTGGTTGCAGAATATAAGACAAAAGAGGATTCAAAGATAGTCCAAAGATTTTTGACTTGAGCAGCTGTAAGAAAGAAGATACCTTTTACAGAGAGGCAGTAAACTGGATAAGCAGATTTTTTTTTCCCCCAGAGGAGGGACACAGAGAAGTAAAATGGAGAGTTTAGTTTTGAACATTTTGAATTGGAGATGTCTTTTAGATATTCAAGTGGAGATGTTAAATAGGCAGTTGGATATTTCAGGCTGAGGTTTAGGGGAGAATTCCCAAAAGAATTTAAAACTTTGAAATCTATATTGATGGTATTTAAATCCATGCAACTGGAGCAGATCATCTGAGAATTGAGTATAGATAGAAAAATGTTTTGAGAGGGGAGGCCTGGGGCTTTCCAATTTTTAGAACTCAGGTTGGTGAGAAAGAATTGACAAAAGAGATTAATAAGGAATGAATGCTAAACTAGGAGACAGCTAAGAAAAAGTGTCCTGGAGGCCAAGTGAGGAAAAATTTTCAAGAAGGGAGACAGTTAAGTGTGCTACATGGTACTGATAGGTTGAGTATAATGAAGACTAAGAACTGACCAATAGATTTGGCAAAATGGAGCTCATTGGTGTCTAGGTGACCATGATAAGAATTGTAAGGACAAAAGGCTGACAATGGCGAGTTCCACAAGGGCAAATGTAGGGAGAGGAATGGGCTCAGGGTATAAAACTTATGAAGAATCAGGGGACTTCCATGTGAGAGAAGTTTTTAGTAATCAAGTGGTCTGGGGCGTGCTGAGACATTGCTTTAAAGTAAAGAGCTAAGTATGGCATCTTGCAATCTGCTCCAATTAGAAGGAAGCACAATGTCTGGTAGGATTCTTTGGGTTTGGAGGTGGCATAGTCCTCATGTAGGAATTCTTTTCTAGCCTTATTACCAATGACATGAAAGATCACCAGCTTTGAATAGGGCCCAGATCAGGAAAGATCTCTTTGTTAGATCCAGGGAAGAGTATGAGCAGACCTGTCATTTGAACCACAGGACATAGCAGCATCTATCATTTTAGAGGCATCTATGATGGGAGAAGATGCCATATGGAGGTAATAGAAAGTCCCAGTAAAAAGATTTACAATGTAAACACCTATAGTTCTGAAGCAAAGCCATGTGATCTACAGGAAAAAAAAAATTCCATTCAAAATGAGTCCTCAGTTCCTGCTGAGTTTTAAGATGGAGCACCTGACTATGGCATCTCAATGACTATGCCGCAAGAATGGTTCATCTTGAGCTGGATATTGTCAGGTATATCAAGGCACAAGTTAGGCTAGTCCAACAGCAACCCACTGTAAAATGAAAATGGTACTTGTAGGATCAGGCATGAGCAAGGCCCGAAGGCAAAGTACAAACAGGTAGCCCAGATTCCCATGTCACCCACTATTGTCGTACTGACATCTTTCCCTTGGCTAACATCTATGGCCATAATAGGGGGTGTGATAAGATCAAATGACAGGAAGAAAATGAGTAAGCTCTTTTAAGGGTAGATTAGACAGGCATATGTCTACAAACTGAAAGTGAACATTTACTGTAGTCAAACTGTGCTCAGGGGAGGTCCAGAAAGACAAAAGTGAAGGAAAATCTTCTCAATAGACAGAATTTTGGATGGTGCACTTGATCATCTCCTTTGCAAGGAAAGAGAAGTGGCCTGAGGTTAGAATATATGAAACAAGGGCTACTTGAGGATAGCTTGTCAGGAAGGAAAAAGATGTGGAGATCGGGGACAAGGAGGTCTGGGGAAGAGGCATGTTGACGGGCCTATGGACTGGATTGGAAGTATTTTGTATCACATATTCAAGCCCTCCAGAAAATATCCACACTAGAAAAAATTAAATAATCAGTGTGACAAAATAATTCACACAGTTGATATCAACCAGCCTGTATTATCAGCCTCTCCAGTGTTGGCACAGTGGGCACATGAAAGGTGTGGTCATTGTGGTAGTAATGGAGGCTCTGAATGGGCCTTACAGTGTGGGTTCCCTCTTACCAAGGATGACCTAGCTGCAACTGCTGCCAAATGTCCAATTTGCCAGCAACAGAAACCAATGCTGAGCTTCCAATATGGCCCCATCATTTTAGGAGATATACTAGACACGAGGTTAAGTTGATTTCTCTTACCCTTTTCTGTCAGTAGGACCTCAGCCAGCACTACTTTCCAGGTTTAAAGAGGGTTTGATCCTCTTAAGTAAAATTCTATATATAATCACATCCAATGAGGAACATTCTTTACTGGAAATTAGGTGAGGTTGCGGCACATGACCATGGGATCCACTGGTCCTGTGTCATACTGTATCTCCCAGAAGCTGTCAGCCTGACAGAATGATGGAAAAGCCTCTGTAGGCACAGCCAAGGTACCAGTGTAGAGATTATATCCTGCAAGGATGGGGCATGTAGTATACACACTCAGTCAACAACCCTTATATGGTTCTGTGTCCCTAGTAGGTAGAACACCTGTGTCTTGGTCTGGGAGCTAAAGGGAGAAAGTAGTAGCTCTTCTAACTATCACTCCCAGTGATTCCCTTGGTGACTGTGTGCTTCTCCCTCTTGCAAGTCTAGGCTCTGCAGGTCTAGATGTGCTGGTTCCACCAGGGAACATAGCAAGTCTCTCATTAAACACTCAGTTGGGGCTGCAGCATGGTCACTTTGGGCTCCTTGTGCAGAGACTAACAAGAAGGAAGAAAAGGAGTCCCCATTCTCATAGGTAGAATTAATTAACCCTGTCCCTTGGGAGGAGGTAGCATTCCTGTTGTGTAATGGAGGCAGGGAAGAAAATGCTTAACATTCAAGAGATCCATTAGAACTCCTTTGCCTACCTGTGACAGAAAATGGACAAATGCAGCAGCCATGGAACCTCAAGAAGAGGACCTGGGTAACCCCACCAGGTAAGCCACCTAGACCAGCAGAGATCCTAGGCAAGGACCCAGAATGGGTAGTAAAGGAGAGAAAAGAGGAGTATCAGTGGTGGCCTCAAGACCAATTGTAGCAGTGAGGACTATAGTTTATCCTACAAATTTTCCTCTTGCAAATCTCCTCAGAAAAAGAGACCAACCAGAAATGTGGAACTGTTCTTGGATGAGGTGAATTTATATAAAGCTAGCGGATTCAAGCAACTCAAGGATGTTTTGGTGTGCTGCTCAGATTCCCACCTGCACGCCCCCCCTCAGAATTAAGACTGCCACCGGAGCTGCCTGGATGGTTGCCTGATGACAGCTCACAGCTGAATTCCTTCCCCCAAAGTGCCCTCAGCTGAAAGGAGCTGTCTGGCCCAAGGTTCTGTTCCCCCCCAAACCAGTCAGCTCCCATCTGATTGTTGCCAGGTGGACTGGGGAGATCTCCAGGTCGTGAGGCCTCCACCCAGCCCATCCCAGAAGTCTCTAGAGGGTCTTAGTCTCCAGGCAAGAAAAGAATTCCAGGAGGGACCAGACAATGTTTGAGTGGTACAAGTGCAGAGTTTAGTAAAGTGAGAGAAAGTCCACTCTGGAGATGGAGCTGTAACAGAGGGTCAGCTCCAGGGAGAGCTGCACCTGCGATGTGAGACAGTAAATCTTTCAAGGTGTTTTCTTTTTTTTTTTTTTAAGATTTTATTTATTTATTTGACAGAGAGAGAGAGAGCAAGAGAGGGAACACAAGCAGCGGGAGTGGGAGAGGGAGAAGCAGGCTTCCCGCTGAGCAGGGAGCCCGATGTGGGGCTCAATCCCAGGACCCTGGGATCATGACCCGAGCCGAAGGCAGTCGCTTAACCAACTGAGCCACCCAGGCACCCCTCAAGGTGTTTTCTTGATCACTTCATTTTTCATCATAAAATAAATTAACACTATTTTTAAAGAAGTGGATTTCAAAGACAAAAGAAAAATAGAGGTATAACTGGCTAAATTAATTCCCAAATAATGCAAACACTTTCATAGCAAAGCATAGATTTTTACTGTGTTACTTTTGGTCTTCGTTTCCCTCCTGATGCCCCAAGAGACCTCTGATTCCCACCAGCTAATATCCTTCCTCCCGTTCCTTATGAGACTTAGTTCTGCTTTTGTGTTGTTTTCTAATTTAGATTTTACCCCAAAATGCTAGCTATAATAAAAGGTATTAGCACAAAGAAGCAAGGAGAAAAAAAAAAAAAAACAAAAAAGCCCAAAACTTTTGTTTATTTCTAAATACCCTATAGGAAGTTGTAAAAAAGATTCATGCATAACAATAGAATGTAAATTTAGGTAATGATTTGGATCTTCTCCAATTGCAGCCTCAGTCTTGAAAACAACAGATTTCTTTAGAAATTCATTGTAGCTCAAACATAAAATTCTTGTTACACCATGGCTAATTGACATTGCACAAGCATATGTAATGAGTTTTTCAATAAAGAAATAAATACCTTTTGTGTAGAGGGAGAAAAAAAAGGCCAACATGGGAGAATATTTCAGTAAATGAGTCAAGATAGGGATCCGGATGTTTTACGTCTTTTCATTTATATTTGCATTTATATCACTGATCCATAAAATTTCCAAATGAAAAGTGGCAGCACTCTGTGACAGAGGCATAGTAGAGTAATTACGGGGGAAAAGACCCAAAAAACCCTGAGGTCCCCATGTTTAATCAGTGTAAAAACATTAGCCTTGCAAATTTTTATAGTTTCTTCTTGTGTTTGACCCAGGGATATGGGAAAAATAATAACTAACATATAATGTAGATATGGGAGGAGTTCAAAACCACTGCTTTCTTCAGCCCATGTGACTCACTCAGCTTGGCTATTTTTAAACCATTTCTTGAAAATCTGCTAGTTTTTGGAAAGGATTTGAGATCGCTTTAAAAAAACTAAAGCAAGAAAAATAGGACGGCAGGTAAGAGAGTAAGTGAATATAATAGAGCACAAAAAGAGACTGGAAAGGCTAACCTGAAGCTAGGAGTTAGATTAGCATACAGCAACCTCCTTATGTGGAGTAGTACATTTAATAGAGAACTGCTAATTCAGCCTAGCCTTTCTAAGCAACCAGCAAAAAAGTGAATGATGACAGGGATTTGATTAACAACCTCTACAATGTAGAGAAAATCCAGTGGATTAAAATTAGTACAGTGTTCTTAGTTGCTGAGACCTGAAAGATGTTTCTCCTGATTCTCACCAAAGATGCCACTATATTGTAATTAAAATCCTCAGTTACATTTTATATGCAAATTATTAGGAAAGAAAAGTTTTCCAGGGAAAAGTTTTGCTTCTTTGGCAATTTGTGGTTTTCATAATTTCCCTCAATTTAAGCCAATGATACAATACTGAAGAGCAAAGTCAGGAAATAAAATTTAAATAAAGTTTAGCCCAGATACCGTTAAAGAAAAAATTCTAGCATTTGTTAAAATGGTTAGGAAAACTTTATTCAAGACTATTGCAGGGCGCCTGGGTGGCTCAGTTGGTTAAGCGACTGCCTTCGGCTCAGGTCATGATCCTGGAGTCCTGGGATCGAGTCCCGCATCGGGCTCCCTGCTCGGCGGGGAGCCTGCTTCTCCCTCTGACCCTTCCCCCTCTCATGTGCTCTCTCATTCTCTCTCTCAAATAAATAAATAAAATCTTAAAAAAAAAAAAAAAGACTATTGCAATGGGGTACTGGCATAGGGAGAGAGATCAGGTACAAGTCCAAATACAACAAAGACAACTAGGGATTTATAGGCATGGAGCAGGGTGCGGGGATCAGTGGATAGAAATTACTAAGAGGAGACACCAAGGGCAGGAAGATTCATTGGCTTTACAGAATTCTTGATAAAGATAGGTCAGGGACATATACTACAAAAATAGGGGATGAGGGACTTGATCAGATATCAAGTGTGATTAAATATCAAGGGAAGAGATTCTAGATAAACTAACTTAGCAGGATTCTTGCTAAGACTGAGCAAAGCAGGCCTAGGAAAGACAGGATGGACAAGGAAGGCCAAGATTGAGACCTAGTCAAGAAAAGGACACAGAGGAGACTAGTTTGATCAAGGAGAGTCTTAGTCAATATCTACTCTGCACTAACTTTGAGAACTACCAAGATCTGTTCAAAAATAAGTTTGGTGAATATTTATTTGTTAGGTTAGCATATCAGCATCTAAAAAAAAAATAGTCTGCAATGAAGGAAATACCCCAGTCTAATACCTTAAGCAGAGAATAATTTTATAGGGCAGAACCTCAGTGGTTTAGGATTGTCCAATGCAACCTCTGACTGGGTGGGTACATCTGCCGGATTCTGGAGGAACCACAGTCCATTTTGTACAAAGCTAATGGCACATTTTTCTGATGACCATTTTTCAGAAAAATACAAATTCAAATATTTATCTATCTCTAATATTTTACTCCACTATTCCTGTAACTGCCGTGTTGATCTCTCAACCAGTTTTAAACATAAGAGAAAATGAGAGTTTTATTGACCCCTTAAATGCCAGCAAATGGAAGGACATATGCTGGGCTATCCAAAGCCATATTGCCTTGAAAATACAATGTCAGATATGGCAAGGGAGTAAATTTAAAAGTTTTCTCATTTGAGATGTTAAGTAACGTTTTAATTTTAAGTAATATATATGATTATGTGTATCAATTATCTAGAATGTACATAAGAATTAAAAGAAACTGAAGAGAAGGCATATGTCCAAGTAAACAATTCTGAATAGTTTGGATTTATAAACTAACAACATAGTGAAAAGAACACCTGTTCCTTAAACATAACTTTCTCTGCACAGATTATGTGTCTAGGAAGAATAAGAGCTCAGAATGAACATAATAAAGTAGCAAATCTTCTGATCCAAGTTTGACTTGTAATAAAACTTGTTAAACACCGAACAGTTTCCTCAAACTTACCCCTCAGCCAATTCTTCACTTTTGTTCCCCTTACTCCATAGGAAAACCACCTGTTAATTTCCTTAAATAACATTCATACTGCTAAATCTAATGGGCACTTTTCAGACATTATTTTACTTCACTGCTCAGCAATGGGCAATGCTGTGGACTACTTTGTCCTTCCAGAAACAATCTTTCTGGCAACTACCATGACATCATACCCTCCTTGTGTCCCTCTTCCCTTCCTGGCTACTTCTTTATGTGCCTTGTAGATTTCTCCTACTTACCAAGTTTTCTGTACCTTTATAAACCTTATAAAGAATTTCCAGGAAATTTTTATTTAAAATGAATACAGAAGTGCATAATATAGTTACCTTCATGATGTCTTTTTGATAATTGGGTCATATATTCAATTAATAGTATACCTCAATTTAATAAACCATGTTCCTGTATGAAAAGCTGATCTACCGCTGGAAGCTGTTTTCAAGACTAAGATAGGAAGAGTGGTAACTATCTCTATTACTAAACACAGAATTGTAAATACAATTTTTTCCATTTTTTCTCTCGTTTTCATTATCAGTTCTTTCACTTCTTTGAATCATTTTGTTTGTCTAGGATCCCGAGTCTTTTCTTTTCTTTCTTTCTTTTTTTTTTTTTTAAACAAATGTCCCCCTGTCTCATTGCCCTGCTTATTCTCATTTCTCCCTAAGTGGTCCTCTTAAAAGCCACTTGAAATTCACTTATCCTTCAAAAAAAAATTATGGTTACAAGATGCACTGTGAAGGTTAATTTCAGCAGGTCTGAAATTATTTGGAGCTGGTTTGTTGAAGTCAGATAAATCAACCTGACCAGTGGTAAAGGGGAATGTACTATTAATAGTGCTGCTTTGTACCATGGGTCTGAAGCAAGTTATTATACTCCAGCCCCACTGGCTTTCTTGTCCCTTCAACTCACCAAATTCAACTCATCACTCCAGGCCTTGCCATTTCTGACGCCTTTCCAGAAGTCTACTGAATTCGTTACACACACTGCATCACTGTCTATACCATTGTCCTATTTTTTTTCACAGCACCTATCATCTGAAATTATTTGCGTGTGTGCTCATTTTCCATATTCCACAGTGGAAATACAAACCCCCCATTGCCAAATCTTAAATACACATAAGCTTCCCCTTCTCTGCTGTAGTGATTCAGTCTCAGGTGTGTCTGTACCGGGCGAGCGGTGACAGGCTAGAGTGGCTCTGCCATTGTTGAGCTCTGTGGGTGGCGGACTGGGGAGGGGAGAAGGGGCACAGAGCTCAGTAACATTCTTTTCTAAGTGCTCCAGCAGCAAAACCACAAGAAGGATAGAATTTAAAAAAAAGAAAGATAAGAAATGAGAGGGAAAAAAAAATAAAGGAGTGAAAACAAGAAAGGTATTGCAGAGGGAAAGATCCTCCCATTGGACTGAACTAGTGGCTCATAGTCCTGTAATCTTGGGGCACCATGTGCTGCCAGGAGTCAGGAAAGTGTTTGTACCCCATACCTAAGCAGTGAGACTTCCTTTACCCACCAAGAGACAGTGGGCAGCTTGGCCTAGGGAAATCTTTCCCTTCCCCACAGCCAGAAAGAATGAATGGGAGTCCCCAGTGCCACGAGATAAACCGAGTCAACCAAAATAAAACTGTTGTCTTTGTCACTGAAACCACAGCCTGCAAAAGCAGACCAGGACCTCCATGCTAAACCTAAGGAGAGTGATTGACCTGCAACAAGAAAATGTCTAAATAGGATCCAGAGTCTCCTAACATAACAGACAAAATGCCCAGGATGTGATTGAAATCATTCATCATACCAAGAATAAGGAAAATCACAACTTGAATTAGAAAAGAAAATCAACTGACACAAACACAGAGATAAATCAGATGTTGGAATTACTTGACAAGGATTTTAAAGCAACCAACATAAACATGCTTCAAGAGTTCATTATAATATTATCTTGAAGTGAGTGAAAAATAGGAAATCTCAGCAAACAGTGGAGACATTATAGATCAATGGGACAGAATAGAGAACCCAGAAGCAGACCTACATTAGGTTAGAGGTGGACGAGGGTCAGTAAAGTATGCCCCAGGCTGAGAAGGCACTTTGGAGACCAGACAATGAAGGAAAGCACACCATAGTTTTTACAGTTTCACTCAGGGTAACTTACTGACAGGGGAGAGTGGGCAGGCGAACAGGCAGTCCAGATGCCTTGAAGCTATTTTCTGCCACCATTCTCCACGGAGTCAATACCCTAACCCACAGCTTTTAGAGAGTGAGGGGGCATTGTGGTGAGGTCAACGGATAGTTATTTAAACTGGTGCCGTCTGTCTGCCAGAGAATCTCTACCACTTAATTAAAGTGGGACCTTCTGCGCACAAGTCCTCTCCACTAGTTACCTAAAGGGGAGCCTTCTTTTTTTTTCTCTCCAAATTTTTATTTAAATTCCAGTTAGTTAACATACAGTGTAATATTAGTTTCAGGTGTAGAATTTAGTGATTCATGGCTTACGTACAACACCCAGGGCTCATCACAAGTGCCTTCCTTAGTCCCCATCATCCATTTAACCCACCTCCCCTCCAGTAACCATCACTTTGTTGTCTATAGTTAAGAGTCTGTTTCTTGGTTTTCCTCTCTTCTCCCACCCCACGTTCATTTGTTTTGTTTCTTAAATTCCACATCTGAGCAAAATCATGTGGTATTTGTCTTTCTCTCACTGACTTATTTCACTTAGCATAATACTTTCTAGCTCCATCCACATCATTGCAAATGGCAAGATTTCATTCTTTTTTTATGGCGGAGTAACATCTTCTTTATTTATTCATCAGTCGATGGACATTTGGGCTCTTTCCATAATCTGGCTATTGTTGATAATGCTGCTGTGAACTTCAGGGCGCACGTATCCCATCAAATAAGTATTTTTGTATCCTTTGGGTAAATACCTCCTAGTGCAAATTGCTGGGTCATAGGGTAGTTTAACGTGGAGACTTCTGTGCTTTGCTTTAGGGACCATCAGAATTACTTTCAGGTTAGGACATACATTAACCTCCACTGGAATATGTAGCCCTGAGGGATGTCATTGCATGGGTATGACAAGACAGACGACCAAAGATGGAGTCAGTGTTGTCAGCACTCCTACGTATACACAATTGATTTTTTGCAAAGGTGCAAAATAAACTCAATAGAGAAAGGATAGCCTTTTCAACAAATAGTACTGGAACAATTGAACATCCTTAGAAAAAAAAATCCTTGACTTAAACACCTTATACAAAAATTAATTCAGGGGCACCTGGGTGGCTCAGTTGTTAAGTGTCTGCCTTCAGCTCAGGTCATGATCCCAGGGTCCTGGGATCAAGCCCCGCATCGGGCTCCCTGCTCCGCGGGAAGCCTGCTTCTTCCTCTCCCACTCTCCCTGCTTGTGTTCCCTCTCTCGCTGTCTATCTCTCTGTGTATTAAATGAATAGAATCTTTTAAAAAAATTAATTCAAAGTTGATCATGGACTAAAATGTAAAACATAAACTATAAAACTTTTAGGAGAGCAAGAGAAGAGAAACTAATCTGGATCTAGGGTTGGACAAAGAGTTCTTCTTAGAATTGACACCAAAAGCAGAATCCATAAAAGAAAAACTGAGAAATTGAATCCTATTAAAATTAAAACTTTTGCTCTCTGTAAGGCCAGGAGAAGAGAATGAAATTATAAGCTATAGGTGGGGAGAAGATATTTTCAAAATATATATCTGACAACAGACTAGTACCTAGAATATGAAAAGAATTCTTAAGATTCAAATTTAAAAACTGCAGTTAGAAAATGTGCAAAGAACATGAACAAACATTTCCCTGAAAAAGATACACAACTAACAAATACTCCAGACTGAATATTTGTGTCCCCTCAAAATTCCTATGTTGAACCTGTTCCTCCAATATGATGGTATTTGGAGGTGGGGTCTTTGGGAAATTATTAAGTCATAAGGGTGAAGCCCTCATGACTGGGATTAGTGCCCTTTTAAAAGAGACCCCGGAGAGTTCCCTAGCCCCTTACATTATGTGAGGAGAAGGCTATGAACAGGAAGTGGGCTCTCACCAGACACTGAATCTGCTGACACCTTGATTTTAGACTTCCCAGCCTCCAGAACTGTGAGAAATAAATATTTGTTGTTCAAGCTACCAGTGTATGGTATTTTTGTAATAACAGTATGAATGGATTAAGACAACAAATAAGCCTATGGGAAGATATTTCCCTCCACTAGCCATCAGAGAATGTAAGTTAAAACCACAATGACATATCACTATACATCTATAAGACTGGCCAAAATTTAAAAAATAACAATGCTGATGAGAATACAAAGAAACTGGATCACTCATACATTGCTGATGGGAATGTAAAGTGGTATACCCACTCTGAAAAACAATTTGGCAGTTTCTTATAAAACTCAATATGCAATCATCATATGACACAGTAATTATATGCTTGAGTATTTGTTCCAGATAAATGAAAACTTGCTTTCTAAAAAATCCTGTATGCAAATATTCGTAGTAGCTTTATTCATGATAGCTAAAAACTGGAAACAGGTCAGATGTTCGTTAATGAGTGGATGGTTAAACATATTGTGGTATATCCACACAACTCATCAATAAGAATGAATGAACACTTGATAGACACAACTTGGCTAAATCTCTAGGGGATTGTGCCAAGCACAAAAAAATTAATCATAAAAGGTTGCATACTGTACGATTCCACTTATATAAGATTTTTAAAATGACAACATTTTAGACATAAAGAAAAGATTACTGGTTAGGGGTTAGGGATGGTTATAAAAGGATAACATGAGGGATCCTTTTGGTGAAGCTATTCTTATCTTGGCTCTGGTGGTAGATGCATGAACCTACACCTTATAAAACTGTGTAGAACTAAATATACATAGGAAGACACAAGTGAGTACAATTAAAACTTGGAAAATCTGAACAAGATTGGTTGACTTATATCAATATCTTGGTTGTGATATTGTATGAGTTTTGTAAGATGTTACCACTGGGAGAAACTGTGAAAGGTGCACAGGATGTCTCTATATTATTTCTTACAACTGCATATGACTCTATAATTCTCAAGGAAAATTTAAATTAAAAAAAAAGAAAAATGCAATGTTTCCCCTGAAGGAATCCTTGGATACCTTCTCACTTTTAATGTGCAAGAAAGTTTCTACAATGTAAATACTGATAGGACAACTGAAGAGTAAGAGGACTCTTTCCCATTTATGTCTTCTAATTTTCTAGCTCTCAGAGGCCCCATGACAAGGCTGTCCTCTGGTCTTCCATCTCCTTGATTGATCACTTTTTCTCAAGCTCTTCAGTGAGATTTTTTTCTCTTCCTGTACATTCAGGTGGTCCTTAAGGCATCCCCAGATTCTTCTCATTCCTGTTCATTCTCTAAGATGTCTCTCATGGCTTTGAATGTAACTTATTTCCTAATGTACATCTCCAGACCTGAACATTTCCCAGAACCCCAGACTTTGAGATCTAGCTGGCTTCTTAACATGGTCATTAGGGCATCTAATTGTCTTCATCTCATCATGGCCAACCTCCTCCCCCAGACTTGCTCCTTCCCAAGTGTTCTCATCTCAGGGAATTGCATCATTAATTTCAGTCCAAAAATGTCATCTTTTTTTTTTTTTTTTTTTTTTTTAAAGATTTTATTTATTTGACAGAGAGAGACACAGCAAGAGAGGGAACACAAGCAGGGGGAGTGGGAGAGGGAGAAGCAGGCTTCCCGCCAAGCAGGGAGCCCGATGCGGGGCTCGATCCCAGGACCCTAGGATCATGACCTGAGCCGAAGGCAGACGCTTAACGACTGAGCCACCCAGGCGCCCCAAAAATGTCATCTTTAACTTGCATTTCTTTCCCTTACTTTTCTTCCTTTTATATTTATCTTACTTTGCAATTAAGCAGCAAATCCTACTGGCTCCACCTTCAAAATGCATTCTACACCTGACCAATTTTCCCTGCCTTCCCTACTGCCACACTAGTCTAAACCATTTCCATTGCTCCCCGGTCTAACCACAAAAAGGTCACCTAACTTATCTTCCCTTATCTTCCATTCTTGTTCTCCTAGAGCTTGTTTCTCTCATGGCAAATAGCGTAATCCTTTAAAATGTTAAGTCTGATCATGTCACTCTACTTGGTTGAAGCCTTCTTTTTTTTTTTTAAAAGATTTTTATTTATTTATTTGACAGAGACACAGCGAGAGAGGGAACACAAGCAGGGGGAGTGGGAGAGGGAGAAGAAGGCCTCCTGTGGAGCAAGGAGCCTAATGCGGGGCTCAATCCCAGGACCCTGGGATCATGACCCGAGCCGGAGGCAGATGCCTAACGACTGAGCCACCCAGGCGCCCCTTGGTTGAAACCTTCTAATGACACCCAACACACCTAGAACAAAATCATATTCCATAATGTGACCTCCACAGCTCTGTTTATATGGTTACCAACTTGGGATGCATTTATAATCATTTGTGGAGCTGATGCCCAGGTAAAGTGACCAACCATTCTAGTTTCCAGAGACTGTCTAGTTTTAACATTGGAAGTCCCAAGTGACAAGAAATCCTTCTCTCATATATATATACCACATCTTCTTTATCCATTCATCTGTTGATGGACATCTTGGCTCTTTCCATAGTTTGGCTATTGTGGACATTGCTGCTATAAACATTGGGGTGCACGTACAATGGAATATTATGCAGCCATCAAAAAAACCAAAATCTTGCCATTTGCAATGACGTGGATAGAACTAAAGGGTATTATGCTAAGCAAAATATGTCAATCAGAGAAAGACATGTATCATATGATCTCACTGATATGAGGAATTCTTAATCTCTGGAAACAAACTGAGGGTTGTTGGAGTGGTGGGGGGGGTGGGAGGGATGGGGTGGCTGGGTGATAGACATTGGGGAGGGTATGTGCTATGGTGAGTGCTGTGAATTGTGTAAGACTGATGAATCACAGACCTGTACCTCTGAAACAAATAATACATTATATGTTAAAAAAAGAAAGAAAGAAAAGAAGATAGTAGGAAGGGAAAAATGAAGGGTGGGAAATCGGAGTAGGGAGACAAACCATGAGAGACTATGGACTCCAAGAAACAAACTGAGGGTTCTAGAGGGGAGGGGCGTGGGGGATGGGTTAGCCTGGTGATGGGTATTAAAGAGGGCACGTATTGAATTGAGCACTGGGTGTTATACGCAAAAAAATGAATCGTGGAACACTACATCAAAAACTAATGATGTAATGTATGGTGATTAACATAACATACTAAAATAAAATTAAAAAAAAAAAAAAAGAAATCCTTCTCTCCTACCAAACTGGGCCAGTTGGTCACCACAAAGGCCACAGCCTAGAACAATTAAATCAGAATCTCTAAGTGTGTGATCCACTTAAATAATGAAATTATAAATATATTTTTATATATTTATATATGTATATATAATTATAAATAAATAAATATATTTATTTATTTAAAGGTCCCTAGTTCATTACAATGTGTTGCCAGATTTCAGAACTGTTGCTTTAAAAAAGGGACCTGCAAACTATAGCTCAAGGAGTCAAATCCTGTCTGCCTCCTGCTTTTGTAAATAAAGTTTTATTGGAATATATACAATACTCATTTGTTTATGTATTGTCAATGGGTGCTTTCTTGCTAGAAAGGCAGAATTGAGTAGTTGTCCACAAAGCTAAAACATTTACTCTCTGGCTCTTTACATGAAAAATTTAGTAACCCTTGCTCTAAATGGTCTGGTTGCTTCCCCAACTTCTGTGCTCAAATGCTTTTCCATCGAGAGAACTTTCTTGATTGCTGTAAATTAAAATTGAAAAAGAAAATCTTTCCAAGCACTTACTCTGATTTTTTTTACTACCTGAAATTAAATTATATTTTTATTGGATTTTTTTTGTCTGTCTCCCTCACAAAAATGTAAACTCTATGAAGGCACTTCATGTTATGTTTACTTCTGTATTTCTAGTTTCTTAAACAATAATGAGCAGATTGGCAATGCTTTCTAGATAATTATTGAACAAATAAATGAATGCCTTTATGTGCATGCTTTTTCCTCTGCATATCAATGGCTTCCTTTCCTGGTCTGTCTGTGACCACTTTCCTTCCTTTAATAATCTGCTAAGGAGGGAAGTGTATCATTAGTGACATTTCTCTGACTCATATTTCTGTCCTGACTTCTCTAACACTGCTTTATCTCGAATATGTACATATGAACATTTTCCCTTCTAGATATACTAGATATTTTATGTTGGGTAATCCATGAACTCTTCATATAAATTTTCAAGACTTTAGGATACTTTAGTCTTATGTTTGTATTCTTTCATCTATTCCAGTAACTGGCACAGTTTTGCCACTACTAAAGAATTTGATTGATTGATTGATTATAGCCATGGTATGACCCCCAATTTCTAAGCCTTGACATTTTTCATTATAATTAAGGTCTTATGATTTTTTTATTCTTATGTCCATCTTGACAATATATATGTTTTCTCTCTTAATCCTTTGATTTCAACTTTATTTTTTTCTGTTGTAATAGTTGATTCAAGGATATTACTTAGAAGGGTCAGACTTGTATAGTTTAGGAATGTGGACTCTGTGTACTTTGACTTCTATCTCTGTCATTTACTGCCTGTCTGACCTTGATGACATAAACATCTCCCTGAGCCTCAATTTCTTCATCAATAAAACAATACTTACAAATTTTCTGTAAGGATCAAATATGATTACATCTAGCTCATAGTATCCTTTCAATAAATGTCAACTATAATTGCTATTACTTGTGATTAACTTGTAACTTATTATGTCAGAGGGAGAAATAATTCTACATGGAGCTTAGTTCTTAGATTTTTTCCTCTGTTGATGGCATTAAAAGAAAGGGGTAAGAAGCCTACAGGGAGGGGCAGGGGGGCGGTGGATAAGAGAAAGGGATAAGACTAAAATTTAAATCAACTTGTTTTTACCACAAATAAAACTTAAGCAAGCATTTTAATATTTTCTGAATGTGTTTTTTTCTTGTTGCAAACGATTTAATTACAATTGTTCTCAGTGATTTTGCTGTTATACACATCATGGCACTGATCTTTCTGGCTCTTTCATCTTTAAAATTGGTTATTATTACCTTTCCAACTTACAAATCTCTTATCATCTCATAACATTTTCTATTTCAAAACAGTGCTTTCTTTCCCACAAATGTTACTCTGTCATTAATAAGCTTGGCTGCAATATGCAAAAGAAACCTCTGATTAATCTTACTGTTTATGGAAAAGTATTACTTTGATGGGATCCAATAGTTAAACAAGTAACAGATTTTATCCTCTATATATTAGAAGAGAAAATGTTTTATACCTCTCCCTCTGTCCCCACAGCCAGTCTTGACAAATTTTCTTGATTCTGCTGAATAACAAAATGCACAATCCTTTTAATGGTCAACATCTGTAGGTTCACAACCCTGTAATCTGAAACCAGCCCCCACACAGAGAAGGCAGGAGAGACCAAAGAAAGAGGCAGTCCATTCCAGGTTGGTAGGTGGCAGTTTTCATAACAACAAAGGGAATTTACATATGAAGCGTGTCTTGGGTGATAGCAAGACAAATGGATCCCCCCACCGTCCCTCTAAATCCTATAAAGAGGCTCTAACTGGGCTCAGTCAAGTATACAGTGCAGGTTTTTAGCCCCACATCACCATCTCAAGACTCTCTCCTTGGGGCAGCTTCTGGGAGTGGGAAAAGCAGGCAGGACCCACATTCCAAGGACCAGGGAGGGGGTAGGAGGCTCTGAGTGCCAGGTCCAGCTCCCGAGTCAAATGGAAGTCAAGTCTTTTTTATCACGTTCCCTGGCAACATTATCCCTGGGATCAGAAAGATCACACTGTCCACACCCCGAACTCTTTCCATAGCTGCTTAATAAGGTGACTTGTAAACAGTAAAGAAACTGTTTCAGGATCATCATCAGAGTTTATGGAGTTTATAAAGAGACTTAAGTGCTATCTCAGCGAGGTCATTAAGACCCTCTGAAAAAGCCACACGGAATATCAACAACTACATAAATATTTTAACTAACATCTGGCCTGTATCTTTCTAGCTTATTTTAGAATTGCCATTCCTTTTTCTGCTTCATTTGTTCTCTATAAGATAACCATTTATCTTATTTTACTTATTTATTTTTACTTTACCCACCCATTAAAAATATAAGAACAGGTAGGAATTTTTAATGTCTTGTTCACTGCAGTTTCCTTAAGACCTAGAACAGTGCCTACTAGGGCATAGTAGGCACTTAATGTATTTTTCTGAATTGAATGAATGAATTTGACATCTACTTTAAATATAATAAGCAAAAATAACATTTTTATCTTTAATAATTAGACATATAATTCACTAAAATGTTACTTCCATTAAAAAATTATCTTTCCTGCTAATTGGCCATCAAAAACACTTTGCCAATAGAACTTTGGAGATACATATATATATACACATACATACATATAACTTCTTGACCTACAGAAATCTATATGAGTGATAAGATAAAGAATAATTAACAAAATATTTATGAGACCAAATATAAAAATATTTTCAAAATTTTACAGCGGTATGAGATAGATTTCCTAACCCAAATATCTACTACCCATGAAAATTATGCTGGTGGGCCATGTATTCCTTGTTTTTTCCTCATTACTACTAATCTTGAAGAAAATGTAGGCTTTAAGAAAGTATTTCTGAAAATAACCCCAAACAGAAAGAATACATTTCAATACTTCTGGAACCAAAAAGTGCTCGTTAGTTATTATTTCATAGCCAAGAAGAACATCCGTTCACAATAGTTCAAAGAAAGAAATGACAGATAATGCTGACTCTCATGAGGGTTTACAAGAAAAACAGCAAAAGTCTCCCTGTTTGTGTGGCATTATATCAATATTTAGTATAATTTAGTGTGACACAAATACAGATCTTCATATTTTCCTTTTCTGAAAAGCCTCTATATTGTTTAAATAGCATGTTGAATTAGACTGTACAACTCTCTAAATTAGCTAAGTGGTTCTACAATGGTGCCACTGAATCTAGGCTGCCATGCAAGTGCCAACTCAGCATCATTTCTGAATAGTTGGTAAATGAAGCGTCAAAATTCTGGAGTTTAAAGTGAAAGCACTTTCTTAACAAAAATCATCTCAGAATTCCATGTCTGTTACAATAAGAATTTTAGGGAAGATACTTTGACATTGGAAAGAGAAAGGGCAAATCATTCATTCATTCATTCATTCATAAAAGGTAATTATTGAATATTTTCAATTAGTGGTAACACTATGCTTCCTGCTGTGGTAAATATAAAAGAATATACCAAAAAAAGGGGTCACATGGAACCCCTCCTCTTTTTTTTTTTTAAAGATTTATTTATTTATTTTGGTGGGGGGAGGGGAAGGGGGGAGAAAGAAACTCAAACAGACTCTCCACTGAATGTCCCAGGACACTGACATCATGACCTGAGCAGAAATCAAGAGTCAGACGCTTAACCAGCTAAGCCACCTTGGCGCCCTGGAACCCCTCTTCTTACTGATGTTTTAAAAATAACCAAATGCACAAGAGGACGAGAAAGACAAGGTTGAATTGCATCATTCACGCCCTCCTCTGGTGGCAAGTCCTTGGAGGAAGTTCTAAGATCCCATCTATCTAGAAAAAAGTGATCTGATCGATTCATTCATACAAAGAATTCTTCTCTGATGAGTAGTTTTATTTTGAAAAAACTGAAAGACATCATTAAATCATGGTAATAAATCTCTAGTGATAAAAGAGCTGGGGTCAGGGACTCAGAAGTAGAGGCAGGGTCTGGCCTGTGTGCTCCCAAAGGTCCGAACCATGACTCTTCCCTAGCAATCAGCAACTAGCTGTGGAGAGGGGGTAGATCACAAGGGGGCGGGGAATCAGAATGCTGCCTGCTATCATAACTTAACAAATGGAACTCACTAAGAGGAAAAATGTAGCTGTCTGAATCATGACAGAAAATAAAATACAATACATAAATCCACAGTGAATGGTGAAATATGCCACGGTACTTTGTCTTTTGTGAAAGTGTAAACATGCAAATCTTTCCTCTAGAGAGAAACCAGAAAAAAAAAGAAAAGATAAACTGTCAGTATCTCCTCTTGAAGGGAATTTTCTACTGCCACATCAACCTATACCTTCCCAATCATAATACCTCTACCTGTCCTGACTTGGTGTATCTCTGTTCACAGTGTCCAGAATGTGTGATAAATTGTGTATAGCGTACTTAAATGCCACTATTCATGCTCTGAATCCACAGATAACACCTGATTGAGTGCCTTCTTGGACCAAATGGGGACAGGACAATTATTTGTGCCCAATATTCCATGTTCAGTAGAGCTTCCAGTAAATGAATTAATTTGATCAACAATTATATATTTCTGGCAATGTGCTAGAAAATACAAAGATGAATATGACAATATTACTCTGTTATTTGACATTCTCAAATTCTAGCTGAGGATGGACACAATAAGAAAAGAATTATGAAGCGGATACTCAGAAATGTTTAGTAAACATATTCAGAGCAGAAGAAATGATAAATTTGTTTAGAGAAGTCAGAAACATTTAACAGAGGAGGTGATTTTTAAGAAAACTCTTACAGGAGAAAGAGAACCATTTAATGTGTACTGTATTTTTGTAGTAATTTGGATGTTGTTTGAGTGTTTCATGAAAGTATTCTTTCTGCCAACTAAATTATTTATGCTCAGAAAAGATATTATTTTTCTTTTGGAACAGTCTCAATAGCTAACATATATTTGGCATTTGCCATTAACACTTGGAGTTTCTATTTCTGTGAATAGAATAGTAGGCCTGTGATATGTACTGACTTGTGATTCTGACGAAGCACAAATTTGAATCACAGCTTTATGAGATGGGTGTGTGGGCATGACTCATGTCGTTAATGGGTGAGCCTGGCGACCTCCCACAACCTGACATAGAGTTGTTGTACTTTACTATCTGTGACATCAACAATAACTCTCGTGCTGTGAAAAAAAAATCAACTTCATCTAGCTATACTGATAATATGATTAGGTATATAATAGTACATATTTCATTTTGGAAGTGAAATTTACCTTAATAACTTTATAATTTCTGTCCCGTATTATTGAATCAGTTAAACATTTGAAGTCACTCCTTAGCAAGTTCAGTTATATTTTGATGTGTTTTATAGGGAATATTATATACTAAAATATCATTGGCAAGTTTGAGGGGTCACGATAGTCTGTATTATTTTCTCAGACAATGTCAAGTATTTCGTACTTGCAAACCATAAGGAATCAATATATTCTGACTAAACGGGCAAGATAAGAGCAGGAACATTTTCATATGAATCATTCTTTTCTAAAGAATCCTCATAATTGAACTAATCGCAATACCTAGTAAGGATTGTATGGGCATAAACAACCAAAACTAATATATATATGCTAAGTGGCAAACTAGTTGTTAATAATGACAAACTGCACATTTGGGGATTTTAATCTTTACATATCAGTGAGGGTTAATTTGTAAAATGTTTCAAAGACTTTGATTGACACTTAGTAACTGGCTAGCCTATTACTCCAGTAATAAGACAATCACAGCACTCTCAAAGGTAAAGTATTTATTATGTAAGCACTAAAAAGAGTTCCCATTTGCAATTATTTCACGATGATGATTAAGGATTTTGAACCTTAGTATTTAATTTGAGTTATCAAAATTCACTGCTATTGTGGATGTTGCTGTAATTTAATTTCACAAAAATATTTAATATCAGTAAAAAGACAGTCATTATTTTGTTCTAAGACATTAATTTTCTTCTTAAATATGGCCAAATAATTATGCCTCTAGGGTATATACAAATATAATCATGAGCATAGAGTAAACAGATACCCTTAAATGAATGCTGAGTAAGCCGTCTCTTATAGGGCGCTTGTAAGCGAGGTTATTGTAATTGTGTTGTCTTTTTAATGTGAGAGTATGTTGCAAAGTCAAAAAATATTAGTTTATCTGATTTTTATTGATTCAAACCTAAAATTTTAAGCACGAACATTCTCTCCTTAAATATGTATTTTAAGTATTTCTGCTAGTTACAAGCCAGCCGTTCATTCCTCTGATTCACTATTACCCCATGAGTGCTTTCTTTCCCATCAGAACAACTTTGTATCTTTCTATAGCGGACTGTTCTACTAGATTGGGAGGAAGTGTAGGCTTATTTTTGGTTTGTCTTTGGATTTTTAAAAAAATTTAGACATCAAATTTCAATTGTTCCTGTTTTATACACACACACACACACACACACACACACACACACACACAGCCAGACTTTTGAAGCACTTCATGGATAAGGTTACCTCTGTAATGTTTATTAGAGACCAAATTTAGATATTCCAATATTCTTCCTTCCTCCCTCTTCTGCTGATCATATAATAAAGTTAATTTCTTAGCCCTCTGAAGCTGTGCAAGGCTACACTTCCCTTTACTTTGTCCTTAATTTTAAAAGGACTATGGTAATCAGACCAGAATTCCTTATAACCCATAAAGGCTGATTCTATGCGTTTCTCAATAATAAAAAGTCATTCCATTTTCTTTCAATCAAAATTTTCAGAAAGAGAAATGTTAAATGGTGGAACTAGCTGTTAACAATGGCAAACTTGTTTATTTGGGGTTTTAATCCTTGCATGTCAGTGATACATAACTAATCTGATGTACAATCACTGATGATATTTCAATGGAGCAGTCTGCTTCCTTCGGTCTCCTGAGACACGAATAAAAATAATAAATATGTCCTATTTTATATATTACAATATGTATTTAATATATGACAAGGGCAGGTATGCTACATAAGACATAGAGGACTCCAATCTGAAGGCTATTACCGTGGGAAGTGGTTTGAACTAATCTTGTTTTATTTCCCAGCTGGCCAGGTAGAAAAGGACACTCATTTTACATTCGAGTCCAAGGGGACCATGAGCTGTGATGGAGTGCTCCCTACATTTAAAATCAGAAAACAGACTTCAGTTCCACTTCTGCCATTTGATAACTGTGTAACATTGGCAGTACTTGGCTTCTTTGAGCCTCCAGTTTTTGTTCTATAAATTGAGGATAAAAATTCTACAGATCAGCAGTATAGCAGTACAGCATTAAATGATTAAGAGGGTGGATGTGACAGCCAGCCTCTTTGAATTTGATTTCTGGCTCAGCCCTACACTAACTGTGTGAGGTCAGGCAAATTGCTTCATTTCTCTGTGCCTTGGTTTCATCATCCATAAAATGAAGATAATACTACTACTAATCACTTAACTTACTTCTTAGTATTATTGTGAAGATAAAATGAGTTAGTATACGTAGAATAGTGTCTGTGACATAAGTCCTCAATGAATATTATATTTTTAAAAATTTATTTATAAATGAATTTATAAATTTATTCATTTATTTGAGAGAGGGCACAAACAGGGGGAGGGGCAAAGGGAGAGGCAGAGAAGCAGACCCTACTGACCATGGAGCCCATGTGGGGCTCGATCTCAAGACCCTGAGATCATGACCTAAGCCAAAACCAAGAGTTGGACACTTAACTGATTGAACCATCCAGGCGCCCCTTATTATTTTTATTTTTAATACTATTTTTGTTCAGAGGGTTATTCTAAGAATGAAGAAAAAATTTTAAAATCAGAGCATGACACAAACTTGAAGTAGTAGTACACAACAAAGTACATTTGACATAGCTATTTTGTGTCTATTATTAAAAATCATTGATTGGGTTTATTTATATAATTACACATACTAATCCCTTAGCAATTTGTTGCATTTTCTATTTAAATTTTCACTTAACCCCAAAGAGTTAAGATAGCTATTCAAAGCACCAACGTTCTGATTTTGGCAACAGTTTTCAAAACTTATTATTAATTCACAAAAGTTGGCATTAGACCATGAACTTCTTCGGAAATAATTACAAAGCAGGAGCATTCAGCTGCCTCAAAAATAAATTCAGCTTTCTTCCTAAAGGAGGAGGACTTTAAAAATAAAATGCTTTCCTTTTATCTTTAAATTGATTTGGGGACATTATAAATTCTGTTTTTTAAGAATCAATCAAACATAATCTCAATTAACTGTACATAGAAATCCCAATAAATAAGGATACACGTTAAAAAATTACCATGTTGGTCACCACAAAAAAAGAATCTCCACAGAATTAGATATGTCCTTGCACAATATTATAGGTTTAAATATACAATTCAGATTCCAGAGCTATTATTATGGTCTCAAAGTCTGAGACTGAAACTGAAAGATGCACTTCAGCTGCAAATATGTAGCAATTATCATGAAATGAACTTCATTTCACATTTCTGCTAATCACCATGGTAACCTGCATTCAATGGATTCTTTCTGGGAAATATTCCAGACTCTAGCAGACATTTTCAGTTTGGAAGGTTAGAATATCTTTACTTACTTGGTTGCTTATATTGTTTTTAGTAATATATAATGTCATTATAAAAAAACGTTCTAGAATACTGAAACTGATAATTCCACTTTAAGAGCATGTAATAATAAGGTTCTTAGGTTATAAAGGCAAGAAGAATAATTGACTAATAATATTTACCAATAATATTTCATAAATATGTTAATGGATCCATGAGCTTACAACTTCATACAGAATCTTAAATTATCTAAATTCAACATATATTTTGATTGTTGATAAAACGTACAAATTCACTTATACACTTTTAATTTTATTTAATATTACATTGAGTTCTATAGATAAAATGATAAGAATTTCCTATTCTGCCACAGGAAAAATGTTTATTATGGCAGTTAAATGGTTTAAAAATATATTATTTTAGCATACATTTCAAAAGAATGATGAGTGTTGGCGTTGGAACAGTATCAGCATTCTTAGGCCTACGTATGTAGCTTGGGAGATAACCTATATGTCAGACTCAGAGAACAAGAACATCAAGAGAGAGGCATGGACTGGGAATGCATACTGCACATTTTCCAAAATGTAGGTAAGTAGTAGTAAATATACGCCTGGATATCAGCTGGGTAATGATACTCTAAGTGACCACCCAGCAAATTGATGGTGACCAGTCCATGATGGGACAAAGGTCTTGTGCAAGAAGGTACAATATCACTCTGCCTCTACAGCAAGGAAGTCTCACTATGGGAGAAAAAATGTCCCCTGAACTAAACTTGTGCTTCCTGATATAGTAGATTTATATATGTCACAAGGCCTTTATTTCATTACAGTCTAGAAATAGCTTCTAGAATGGCACTGGAGGAAGACATGATCACCTAACAAATGCTTCAGAGGCATCAAGGAAAATGAAGACTGAGAAATGACCTCTGAATTGTAAACAAAAAGTTAATTAGGGGATTTGGTTTCTTTTTCAATATGTAAGGATTTTAGAAGTAATTAGTTCTGTCTTTATAACAAGAAACAGACATACTGCAGTTGACTTTTCTTGGACCCATCAAAGAACTGAGGTTACAGGGTGCCACCCCAAAACCTGGAGAGGCAGGCGACCCCAGAGAGTCACAGCTAGAACCTGCTTATCTTGCAGAGGCTACTAGAGCTATAAATGGGCAGAAACTCTGAAATGGTAATATTGACAAACGGCTTGAAGTTGAGTATGGATTAGTGTGAGAGCAAGACACTCCTGGAGCCCCAGTCTTAGGGGAGGCCTTCGTATTTCATGGGCATTAGCCCCCCAAAATCCTACCAGTGAAGAGCAGAGGAAGATCCCTTTAGTTCTGACAGAGGTAGCAGAAGCGTAGCCATTGTGAAATAGACCCATAGTTTTCTCTATAACAAAGCTCTACTCACCAGGGGAATGACTTTCCTGGAGCCTTCTTTTAACAAGAGCCATGAGAAAAGGGCATGCCTCTCATTCTAGCCCTCTCTAGCTTTCCAGTCCTGCTAAAAGAGAAAGGAGCTATATAAAAAGAAACATTTGTGATGGTCACTGGCCAGAGACACTGACTCACTAAAAGACTGAAACTTGACTAGAGGATTGTTGAGCACTTCTTCCTGCACGACTTACCCTCACACCAATAAGCTACAGTAGAAAAACAGTAGAGTAGAGCTGAAAAAGCTGCAAGACCCAGCCTGTCTCTAGGAATATTTAGGGAAACCCAAAGTCAAGAGGGCAAGTTATGGGCTAAACAGTGCCCCCACAAATTTATATGTTGAAGTTATAACCCTAATACCTCAGAATGTAACTGATTTGAAGATAGGACTTTTAAAGACCAAATAAGGTAAAATAGGTCATATGGGTAAACCCTAATCCAGGATTACTCATGTCCTTAAACAAGAGATTAGACAGACACACACAGAGGGAAGATCATGTGAAGACCCTGGAGGAAGACAGTCATCAATAAGCCAAAGAGAGAGGGCTTAGAAGAAACCCACCCTGGAGACAGAATTGTAGGAAGATAAATGCCATCTTTGTCATATCACAGCTTCTAGTTTCTAATGAGTCTCTTTCTGGGCTTTCCTAACTGATTATTTTCTTAAATGCTGTGCAAGTATCACAATTTTAAATTACTAAAGGATTATAATTAGCCTTGTCATTGGCATAAGGAGACCAGTATCTTCCATGCCACTATTATTTTCCAAATTTATTCTTAGCTTTTCACACTTACATGTGAAATTTAACATTATTTTGTCAGGTTCCATGGAGAGCTCTGTTTGTATGTCTAGTGACATTTATGTAGAGATGAAATTTGGGGAGAATTAACAACATTAAAATATAGCATCTTCCAGTCTATGAATGTAAGATAGTTCTCCATTTTTGTAGGTCTTCTACAAGGTTTTAAAATAAAGTTTTATAAGTTTATTTAACAAAGTCTTGCACATTTTTATTAGATAAAATACTAGGTTTCTTATAATTTTTGATACTATTGTCATAGGGGCTTTTCAAAAATTACATTTTCTCTTTGTTGCTAGTTTACTGAAATTCAATTTTTTTTAGTACATTGATTTTATAGACTAAAAGTCTCCTCTTCCTTCCTTCACTTTTTCAATTAAAATTTATTAAACATTTTTTAAGGGGGGGGCAGAGGGAGAGGGAGAAAGAGAATCCCAAGCAGGCTCCACGCCCAGTGTGAAACCCAACACAGGGCTCGATCTCACCACCCTGAGATCATGACCTGAGCCAAAATCAAGAGTTGGACACTTACCTGACTGAGCCACCCAGGGGCCCTAAAATTTATTAAACATTTTTAATTGCAATGTAGGCATGGTGCTGGGGGCTTTAGGGCTACAAAGATAAGACCAGGCATAAACTGACAGGAAGTTTACAACATATTTAGAAACAATCTTACTTGGATTTGTATTATTCTTGTTACTTCCATAATTCTCTGTTATACTAAATCATTATTGAAAAGCTATAATTATTCATATATTATTTTATCTTATTATATAATTTAATCTGTTAGTCTGGTTTGTTAACTTTTCCAAGGAAAAAGACCTTATTTTTTCCTAGTCTAGACTTTATTAGCAGAACAAGTGGATATGAACAATTGTTAAGAACCTATTAACAGATCAAGAAAATGCCATTATCTCAATAACAGATGAGAGCTGCATGAGTTATTTGTAGTTATGTGTACGGATTTTGGCTGAGCCATCTACATACCAGGCTTCTGCAAAGCCCTTTTGAAGCCACTTGTACATTTGTATCTGCAAAAAGGCTACCAGGGTTTAAGTTTGTAGTCTTAGAATTATAGCCAATGCCAATAGGCTACTATTACAGCCAACGCCAATGAGGCCACTACTATGAGCCCCATGATGTGACCTCATTAATCATTTCCAAATGTTTAAACAATTTTGGCTTTGACTTTTTTCATTATACTGTATTAGTTAAGTGCACAGGATTTGAGTTAGACTTTAGTTCTCATTTCACCTTTGTAACTTCTGCTGGTTATAAAACTTACGTTTATAACAACTTGCTTATGGTTTTTATGTTTGAAGGTCAAGTTGGCAAGATACAAAATCCTTGATTGCCATTTTTCTTCCTCTGCATATCATAAATATGTTGCATTATTTTATTCTGGTATGACTTATTTTAAAGAAATCTAATGTTAACCTGGTTTTCTTTCCTATACTTAGGACTTAGCCTTCTTACCTCTAGCCCAAGTAATTATTTCTTTATTTTCAATTTAAAAAAATATTGTATCAGTTGACTTTTCTGAGTTTATTTTACTAGGTACAATTGAATTAAATAATTATTGTGATCTTGCTTTCTGTAAGTCTTTATGGAGAATATGTTATAACTTTACTTGAGAACATTGAAAGATATATAGATAAATTAAGACTTATACTATGGACTTGAGTAGAAATACTTAATGTTGTAAAGCCAAAACTAAGCTACACATTCAATGCAACCATAAAGTATACATACATTATTTTTTAGAAATTTTTTTTTTTTTTTAAAGATTTTATTCATTTGACAGAGAGAGACACAGCGAGAGAGGGAACACAAGCAGGGGGAATGGGAGAGGGAGAAGCAGGCTTCCCGCGGAGCAGGGAGCCCGATGCGGGGGCTCGATCCCAGGACCCTGGGACCACGACCCAAGCCGAAGGCAGACGCTTAACGACTGAGCCACCCAGGCGCCCCCTATTTTTTAGAAATTTAAATCCATAACTGCCAAGAACAAATTTATTAGAAAATGCAAAGAGGAAAATTTTCCCTTGCAGATATTCAAATATATTATAAAGTTATAATAAGTAGAACAGAATGCTTTCACAAGAGGAATAAACAAACATTCAAGGTGACACAATAAATAAAGACAAAAAAATAAAGACTAAAAGCAGAAACTTACGTGTAGAGATTTAGATGATAAAATTGGTGTATTAGATCAGCAGGTAAAAGTGGGTTGTTTGATAAATAATCAGAAGACAATATTAGAAAATGTTGCCTCTGATAAAAAATACATAAAAATATAAAGAAGATTAATACATTTGATTACATCTGAAATAGAAGAATGTGACAGAGGTCATCGTAGAATAGGTGAAAAGACAAATGATAGGGAGACGGTGATAACATATTTTAATATAGGAAAGGGTTAGGAAGGGAATAGTACCCAATTATAGATATAGAATTTCTAATAGATGTGAAAAAATAGTAGAAAAATGGACTAATGAGCAAGTCATAGAACAAGAATTAGGTAAAATTCATTATAAAATAAAAATGATACCATTTTTCATCCTTTTGATTGGCAAAGATAAGGAAGTTTTATAATATCAAGTATTTTTAAGGGTATCTAGAAAGAGAACTCATACCCTGGGTGGGTATGAATTGGTTCAACCACCTTGAAGGGAAGCACTTTTTATAGTTTAATTTTCCATTTCCTAAGAGTCCACAATTTTACTTTTTGAGAAACACAATACACATACATGGCATGCAGATGGATTTTTTATTTAGTGATTTTAACAGGGAAAATTGAGACAAGTTATATCTCTTAATCATGGGATATCAAGCAAATTGGAATAGCTATAGTATTTAAGATAATAAGGTACATTTAATTCTTTTTTTTATTATTGTATTTTTTTATTATTATGTTAATCACCATACATTACATCATTAGTTTTTGATGTAGTGTTCCATGATTCATTGTTTGCATATAACACCCAGTGCAGAATGTGCCCTCTTTAATACCCATCACCAAGCTAACCCATCCCCCCACCCCCCTCCCCTCTAGAACCCTCAGTTTGTTTCTCAGAGTCCATAGTCTCTCATGGTTTGTCTCCCCCTCCAATTTCCCCCCTTCATTCTTCCCCTCCTGCTATCTTCTTCTTCTTTTTTTAACATATAATGTATAATTTGTTTCAGAGGTACAGGTCTGTGATTCAACAGTCTCACACAATTCACAGCGCTCACCATAGCACATACTCTCCCCAATGTCTATCACCCAGTCACCCCATCCCTCTCACCCCCCACCACTCCAGCAACCCTCAGTTTGTTCCTGAGATTAAGAATTCCTCATATCAGTGAGGTCATATGATACACGTCTTTCTCTGATTGACTTATTTTGCTCAGCATTTAATTATTTTTTAAAGATTTATTTATTTATTTATTTATTTATTTTTATTTTTATTTTTTTTTTTTTTAAGGTTTTATTTATTTATCTGAGAGAGAGAATGGGAGACAGAGAGCATGAGAGGGGGAGGGTCAGAGGGAGAAGCAGACTCCCCGCTGAGCAGGGAGCCCGATGTGGGACTCGATCCCGGGTCTCCAGAATCATGACCTGAGCCGAAGGCAGTCGCCCAACCAACTGAGCCACCCAGGCGCCCCAAGATTTATTTATTTATATATTTATTTATTTATTTATTTGAGAGAGAGAGAGAGAGAGAGAGAGAGTGAGCAGGGGGAGGCAGAGGGAGAGGAAAAGAGAGAATCCTCAAGAAGACTTCCGTCTGAGTGTGAAGGCCAACACAGGGCTCGACCCCAGGACCCTGAGATCACGACCTGAGCCGAAATCAAGTCAGCCACTTAACCCATTGAGCCACCCAGGTGCCCCTAAGGTACAGTTAATTCTTGAATGATGCAAGGGTTGGAGGTGCCAACCTCCTACCCCGCCACGCAATGAAAAATCTATGTATAAACTTCAACTCCCCCAAAACTTAACTACTAATAACCTACTGTTGACCAGAAGCCTTACTAATAACATAAAGTCCATTAACATGTATTTTGTATGTTATATGTATTATATACTGTATTCTTACAATAAAGTAAGCTAGAGAAAAAATCATAAGGAAGAGAAAATACATTTATAGTACTGTATCGTATTTATGAAAAAAGTCCACATATAAGTGGACCAGTGCTGTTCAAACCTGTGTTGTTCAAGGGTCAACTGTATATAATAACTAACAATTTTCAGTGCTTGTTATTGATGAGACTCCATCATAAGCTCTTTAAACAATATAACTTATGTAATTCTTTTTTTTTATAAGATTTTATTTATTCGACAGAGAGAGACACAGCGAGAGAGGAAACACAAGCAGGGGGAGTGGGAGAGGGAGAAGCAGGCTTCCCGCTGAGCAGGGAGACTGATGCGGGGCTCGATCCCAGGGCTCCGGGACCATGACCTGAGCTGAAGGCAGATGCTTAACGACTGAGCCACCCAAGCGCCCCTAACTTATGTAATTCTTACAACATCCCTATGAGACTGAGATTATTCCAATTTTATAGGCATAGAAAGTGAAGGGAAGAAAGGCTAAATAACTCAGCCAAGATCATGGATAATAATACCAGGAGTCAAGATTTTTACTGAGACAGTCCAATTCCTAGAGCAGTTTTTAATCATAACTACTGTGGGTGTTCATTTCCTAAGGCTGCTTAAACAAAATACCACAAACCAAGTGGCTTAAAATTATACAAACTTATTCTCTCACAGTTCTAAAGTATTAGAAGCTCCAAATCAAAATGTCCCCAGGGCCACGCTTTCGCTGAAGGCTCTAGAGAATACTTCCATGCCTCTTTTTACCTTCTGGTGGTTTTTGGCAATCCTTGGCATCCTTGGCTTGTAGATGGATTTCTCCACTTCCTGCCTCTGTCTTTGCATAGCTGTCCTCCCTATGTGTGTGTGTCTCCTATGTCCAAATTCTTCTCTTCTTACAGGGATCCTAGTCTTTCAATTTCAGGTCCACCTTGGTCCAGTATGACTTCATTTTAGGTTGACTACACATATGTAAATACCTTATTTCCAATTAAGGTTACATTCGCAGGTTCCAGTTAACATGAATTTGTGTGGGGGCGTTAATCAATCCAATAAACCATACTATAAAGTTCTCCTAGACATACTGCAGAGCAACACAATGAAAGTTGACATGTGATGTGTACAGTGACAGTTATTAATGTCTTTTTTGAGATGCCCCCATAGAATAACCCTATATATATATATTTTTTAAAGATTTTATTTATTTATATGACAGAGAGAGACGCAGCCAGAGAGGGAACACAAGCAGGGGGAGTGGGAGAGGGAAAAGCAGGCTTCCTGCTGAGCAGGGAGACTGATGCGGGGCTGGATCCCAGGACCCCGTGACCATGACCTGAGCCGAAGGCAGATGCCCAACGACTGAGCCACCCAGGCACCCCCTTATATATATTTTCTACGAATATACAAGTATAAATACACAGAAAAAAATACTGAAAAGAAGCCAATAACTTAACTGGAGAGAATGAATGTTAGGTCACCTGGGAAGGTTCCAGAATTGTAAAGAATCCACGTGAAAGATATTTCTTTACCAAATACTGATTTAAACCTTTAGATTGCAATTAGAACAGCTTATCTGAAGTCAATGGCCATAAACCTTAGACAAGATTGCTGAAGATGAGTTGGACTATTTCAGTAGCACTCATAGTTTATAATGACATTGAGAGAATACTTTGAAATATTTAAAATAATTTTGGTAATAACTGGAAAGCAACAAAGGCCATTACTCTGGATTTCTGAAAGAACAACATCTGTTTCTGGCTGTAGAAGCCAGGGCTGCTGGTGAAGATATTTATGTGATGGGTCCAAGCATGTTTTTCCAGCTTCCCAAGACTAAATGAAGATTCCAGAAGCCGAGTAGAACGAAAGGGTAGCCATATGTTCTGTGCAGAAGGGCTGCCTAAGAACCAAACCACCATGAGAAGTCTTCTTTTTAGACCTAAGATGACACAGAAACATGTATAGACTGGCTGAGAAAAGGACAGTGTAGTGGATATCAGTGTGGACCAATGACCAGAGAACAGACGACAGCTAAGAACTTCTTAGAAGAAAGCTTCATGGAAAGATGAATGTTAAGAAACAGGTGTGTCCTAGCTATTCCTCGGCATTAGACGAACACTCTATTCCTCCTAACACCAGCCCATCCACTGGGTTTACATAGTACCCTCGAACAAGGGGATTGAGAAAAACGTGACTGTAAATTCAACCATTCTGGGAGGACTCCTCTCACAATGTATCTGTATATCAAATCATCACAATGTGCACTTAAATATCTTATACTTTTGTCAATTATACCTCAATAAATCTGAAAAAAATTATAATAATTAATTGCCCAGCCCTAATGTTCTCCACCCAGTGAAGAAAAAAAAAATTAAGTTGACTGAGATTAAGTTTATGACAATCAAGGTGGAATGGTAGATAAGCAAAAAGTTTTATAAGATAACATCGGATAAAAGCGCATTTGAAAAAAGTGTGTATACCATGACCACTTCCAAGTATTTAGGCTTAAAAAATAGTTTTTTTTCCACCTGGTAGTTAGTCGGGTGAAATATAAATTTAATAATAAAACAATATGAGATTTCTTTTGTATATTCAAGTGTACGGCCTGAGACTTACATCTCTAACCAGATGACAAGGTTACCACAGGGGAGAACTCAGGGATTGAGGAGAAGAAACAATGGAAACACAAACTTTATCTGAAATAATTTTTTGGGAATATTTTAATTTTGACAAAGAGAATATTAATATAGTACTTACATAATTAAAATTATGTTATGATTCTTAAGTTTTTTTGCTTTTTTGTTCTCAAGGTTTATGTGAAAATTTAAATATACATTATAACCTTTTAGGTAAATAGTGATTTTACTAATTTGTAAACTCTGCTTTTCAAACATCCATATAAAACTGATGATATGGAGTGTGCATATAAAGCACATGTGATCTTGAGTAAAGAGGCTTTTCATTTTTTCCCCTTATCCTTTATCCTATTCTTGGAGAGCCTGAATATAAGTAAAATTAGTAAAAACATTTCTTCAACAAATATCTTTGGCTTCGCCTGGGTGGCTCAGTCGGTTAAGCGTCCGCCTTCGGCTCAGGTCATGATCCTAGAGTCCCAGGATCGAGCCTGCATCGGGCTCCCTGCTCCTTCTGCTTCTGCTCCTCCCCCATCGTGTGCTCTTTCTTTCTCTCTCTCTCAGATAAATAAATAAAATCTTTAAAAAAATAAAAAGAAAATAAAGTCCCTGTATGGGTGGAACTTACCCTTTAGTGGGGGAGATTCAGACAATAAGCAGACACAGCTGGGAAGAGGTCTGAATGAAAATGAAAGAAAAGGTATGAAGAAAGGGAAGGGTAACTGGAAGTGTCATTTTATACAACCTGATGAGACATTTCTAAGCCAGGAGACCTTTGAACAGAACCCTAAAAGAAATGAGTAAGTATGGTAGCTAGCCTCCTTAGGGAGTCCCTAGATGATCCTCGCCTCCTAGTATTTACACACACGTTTTAGTGGATATCAGTGATCTAATGACCTACCCTGATTCAGAACTGGTCTGTGTGACCAGTAGTGTGGCAGAGATGATCACTGGGACATCCCAGGCTGAGTCACAAACAGCAATGTGGATTTCACTTCACCCTCTGAAGAATTCAGCTGCTGGGTTGAGGACAGTCAAGGCACTCAGGGGAGAGGCTTGTGTCAGAAAGCAATGAGGCCTCCCTCAGAGTTACCTTGCCAGGCATGTGATCAACCTTCCAAATAACTCCAGTTCCGTTAAAGCTGCAGATAACTGCAGGACTGGGCAACGTCTTGAAGTGCAACCACCGGAGAGGCCTGAACCAGAACCACCTAATGAAGTGACTTCTGAATTCCTGATCCACAGAGATAATGTGAGATAAAAAACATTTGTCTCTTTAAGTCACTACTTTATGGGGATAATATATTACCAAGCAATAGATAATTAATGTAACAAGCTTTCTGGGGGAAAAACACTCTGGCAAGAAGGAGCAGTTCCTGTAAAGGTCTTGACGCAAGAGGCTGCATAACTTCCGGAAACAGCAAGCTTGATGATACAGTTCCAGCTGAGCAGGGAATGACGTCAGAGAGATGACTATATAGGTCTTATATGGTATATACCATAGTATAGGCTGTGGTAAAGATTTTGACCTTTCCTTGAATGAGGTGGGAAGCTTCTGGAAGATTTTGAGGAAAGTAGGGACATGATTCCATTTGTTACATTCCGTTTACGACGTTAGCTGCTGTATGGATGAGACTATTTCATCCATACAGTAGACTGTTTCAGGTGGTGTAAGCATGCAGCGAAGATAGCAGGCTTGTTTCTTCCTATCTGGTGGGGTTTAAGTCCACAGTTTATTCTTGGATTCCATATATTAACTGACCTTAGCCACTTTTTTTCTTTAAGTTAGTTTTTTCCTTAAGTTACTTTGGGTTTGCAATCAAACAATAATATAGGTGTAACAAAATTTATATTTCTTTAAATAAACCATTATATGGGTGAAATTTAATTTTGGGAGGAGATTAGTGATAATTTCAAGAAAGAAGTATCACAGATGCTGGAGTTCTTAAATACCAGCTAACATTTAAATTGGAAATGAATCAACAGTCAATTATAAGTTTTACTTCTGAATTTAAACAATAGACATGTAAAAATATTATTTTTATTCTGGGATTACTATTTTATGTGTTGATGTAAATTCTACTAGTTAATGTTTACATTGTTGGCTTTTACAGTTTGACTTCCTTTTTTTATTTGACTTGGAACTAAATTGTATATAAATAATTCTTAATTTCTGATTGATTATACCACATCATACTAGTATTTTCATAGGTCAAAATTTGTAGAAGTATTCTTTTCTAAGTAAGGAATTGAGAGTTAATTGATAATGTGGTGGAAATTAAAATCTATTGTTTATTAAAATATTAACAGACCTAAAAATTAAGAAAGAAAAATATTTCATTTGAATAAAAATCTTGACGTGTTGGTCAAAACCTGTACTTAACTTGGTTATTAATTTTCTACGTTCCTTATGTGTTTAAGGACCTTTGACTTTTTAGGAGTATTATCAATGTGTGCTTAAAATATCCTCTTGTACCTTGCTGATATTTACTTTATGTCCAGCTGCATTTACTGATGCTAAAATACTTAGTAGACAATTTGGCAACCATAAATTTTGAAAGGCCAGAGAAAGTCTAAAGGGTTTTTCAGTGGGATTAAATCCTGATATATCATAGGGAAGAAATTTGAATTATGGAACTGTTTAAATGAAGCTTTGTGCCTAAAGGACTATTATATTTATGCCACAGGAGATTGTGTTCTCTCTATATATATGTTTGTGTGTGTGTGTGTGTGTGTGTGTGTGTGTTTTCAGTCTGTAATTAAAGCAATGTTAATGTGCTTTCTGTCTCTATGGATTTGTGAATTCTGGACATTTCATATAAATGGAATTATAAAATACACATAAAATATATATTAATTACATATAATTATATTATACATTTAATAGATTTATATTATATAAAGTATATTTATATTACATAAAATATATAATTATATTACATATTATATATATGACATATATAATTATATATAAAATTAGAGACTGAAAATATTTCTCAAGTAGACATTTTATTTTATTTATTTAAAGATTTTATTTATTTATTTGACACAGAGAGAGACACAGTGAGAGACGGAACACAAGCAGGGGCTGTGGGAGAGGGAGAAGCAGGCTTCTCACCAAGCAGGGAGCCCGACGCGGGGCTCGATCCCAGGATGCTGGGATCATGACCTGAGCTGAAGGCAGATGCTTAACAACTGAGCCACCCAGGTGCCCCTCAAAGAGACATTTTAATAAATAAAGAAAAGATCTTTATCCATGAAGAGGGAGAGATACTTTTTTTAAAAGAGAGCTTTTGAGTTTTGTTTTGTTTTGTTTTCAATTTTTGTTGTTACATATGTTAGTGAGTATGATGGGTAAAATAGCTAAAGAAAATAATCAGGCAGGGTTTCACGTTGGAAATAGAAACCATTCTATGTATGTAAACAAGATGTTATTTAATACAAGGGTTTAAATGCCTTGCAAAATTAGATGGGGTAAACCAGCAGTTTCCAGGCTGGGGCTCTTGAAATGACTCCCAGAATAACACAAAAATGATCCAGTAGGGAGCGATCCTGTGTGATGTCACCACCAGTTGTACCAGTCTGGGTCAAAGGTGATCACCCTCACAAGAAGTGTCTAAACACAAGGCAATTAAAGAATGGTGCATCGAACTAGTAGAATTTGAGGTACTTGGAAGTTTGGGAAATGTAACTTTTAGCTTCCCAGCCTCTTAAAATAGAAGTGGGTAAAATAAAGGTTGAGAAATTCAATTGAACGATCTACCATTGCAGATTAAAAATGTATTTTAGAACAAATTACAAAGAATACAAGAAATTCTCAAAGTTATTTTAAATTGAAGACAAGGAAAAATCTGGAGAACTTAATTCTGATACATATATAGCAAGTGGCATATAGTAGGAGGTCAATAATATATTTCTGGAATAATTAGTTTATAAGTTGTTAGGGAATAGAGGAGCAAAATGTCATGGATAACTCATTTTTAATTTCAATTTTAATTTTGATGATCTTAGAAAACTCCTATGTTTTTTGAGGCACAGAAGTGAGAGTTACTTTAAAAGTGTTAAGTAAGTGGAATGCCAAAGACATTATGTCAAGTGAATATACATAAACTGATTGTGAAAATGGCATCACAAAGTAAAGCAGAATTTTTGATTAAAATACACACACCACAAATTGATGGACTTTCCTCAAGATGTTCAGAAAATAAAGAATGTTTGAAAATAAAATTGAGAAAGGTCTGAAGATGCATAAAATAAAAATCTTTTATAATTTCACTGCCATTTTGGCATATTTCTTCACTTCTTTTTCCTAAGTATTAAAAAAAATTATAGAATATCATGTGTTACCATTTTGTATCCTCTATTTTTTACATAGCAACATATTTAAGCATTTTTATAGTGTTAAAATTATACAAAGTCAACAAATTAAGAGCTGCACAGTAATTCTTTATATGCACAAAACATAATTCATTTGTACTCTTTTGTCACCTATTTTGGCTTATTGCAATTTTTCACTGTTATTAAAAAAATGCTCTCATGGGGCGCCTGGGTGGCTCAGTTGGTTAAGCGACTGCCTTCGGCTCAGGTCATGATCCTGGAGTCCAGGGATCGAGTCCCGCATCCGGCTCCCTGCTCAGCAGGGAGTCTGCTTCTCCCTCTGACCCTCCTCCCTCTCATGCTCTCTGTCTCTCATTCTCTCTCTCGCAAATAAATAAAATCTTAAAAAAAAAAAATGCTCTCATGAGTGTTTATTTTGTCTAAATCTTTTAATGCAATTAGTATAACATTTTTCACAAATGCCTTCCCAAAGATTTCTTCCCTTCTAATACTTTTAAAGGCTATGCTTTTTTTAAACTTTAAAACTTTATGTATGTTGATCAAATGATCCCTCACCCCCACGACTAAAAATGATCCAATTAAATTAGTTATGAGAAAGAAAAAAAATAGAATTGAAAGAGATATTCTGATCCAAGACCTGATGTGGAAGAAGTCAAGGATTTTATATTTGGGAACCTGAATGTTAAAGATAGTGGTTTGAAGACTCGTTGACGTTTTTTCACAGAACTGAGGACACTCTTTCTGAGAGAAGTAAAATTGTTACAGGACTATTGGTAGATAGTTTAAAGCATTGGTCCTGCAGGCAAGTGTTCCATTCTGTCTTCGGTTTTGGCTTAGGTCACATAACGACTTTCTTACATTAGGTGAAGGCCTCGAACTTTCAAATGATAAATTTACTCTCATTTTCACCTCGCTAGGATATGGCCATCATTGTCTTTTGTAATATTATGTCTTTCACATATACCTTGGAAATACGCAACTGAAAAGCTAGCCATTGTGTGTGTGTGCATGGCATCAGCTGTTCTATCTACTAAGTTATTTCAAGATTAAATATGATTTTATGTTGTTTACTTAAATAGTAACTACATAATTATAACCCTTGCATTTATGATTAAGGATTTGCAAACAGCTTCGCAACCATTACCTTCTTAATCTTTACAACTTGCTCTGAGGGCTTACCTTGGTAACTCTAAGCATTTCTGATTTATAGATGCAGAAAATGAAATAGGCAGGTGAGATTATTTATTTGTAATAGATATTGACTGAGCTGGGAATGAAGCCAGGACTCTGGAGTGTTGTTCATTCTCCAGTCTTGTATCTTGGTTATAGAATCTAATGATTCATTATATTAATTGAGTTATAACAACATAGCAAATTATCTGACACCTGACATTGTATCAGATGGCACCACACTCTTACGGTCTTATAATCAATGAGGTAAACAATGGCATCTCTAACATACTTTAAACTGAGGGCTTCCTGAATCTAAATTCAATCTATTAAACTAAAACACTAACTGGTAGGGTTACCATAATGTATATTTTAGTTCGTTACAATAATTGGAAAATTGGTAATCTTAGAATACCTTATATAAAGACTCTAAATCAAATAGACCTTTTAATTGTATAGAATACTATAATCCATAAATACCAGAAACAATGTTGAATAAGAACTGGTTGAAAGTACTAGCCTTTTATTCAACATACAACTAAATAATTGTGACATAGTGTAAGAACCAAGTCATGGAAGGCCATTAGGAAGGTCATGGAAGGGTGGATCAGAAAATGCCAGACCCAGTAGTATTGATCAGGCCATGGCATGAGACAAATATTGGGCTGTGTCCAGTAGATAAGAAACTCTTGTGTCTGGAAGGCAGATATGTGACTTTTTTGGTATTAAAAAAAATACAGATTGGTAATTAGCTTCTGGAAGAATAGACAAACCTAGGGATAAGTACTAAACACAGGAGAACTGGAGAGAGTGTTCCAGATTGTATATAATCAATGATACACATATCGGCGGACACATATTTGAACCATATATCCAAAATCAAAGATTAGCTTCTCTCTGCTGTCTTCTTCCTAACTAATTGATGATTGGCAGGCAAGCATTTACAGGTGTACTATGAGTTCTCAAGGCATTGGAATAACGAGAGAGAGGTAATATTAGTTGCTTCTAGGCCAAATATTATTAGACTTAAAATATTAAGTTATATGTCAGTCAGATTGCTCTAAGAAACAGAACCAGTAGGATTAAATCGGTGGAAACAGAACCAATATATAAAAAAAGATTTATTTTAAGCATTTGGTTTATATTAACATGGGGCTGGAAAGTCCAAAATCTGTAAGTCTATCTCATAGGTTGGGATTTTCAAGTAGGAAATGATGCTGCAGTTCTGAGACAGAATTTCTTCTTCCTCAGGGAAACCTGAGTTTTGTAATTAGGGTCCTTCGACTGATTGGATCAGGCCCACCCAGATTATTGAGGATAATCTCCTTTACTTAATTTAATTTAAATAATTTAATTTAATTTAAATAACTTAATCTTAAATAATTTAATTTAATTTAAATAATTTAATCTTAAATGCAGATCTTATCTACAAAAACTTCCACAAAAACACCTAATTTAGTGTTTAATTGAATAATTGGGTACTACAGCCCAGCCAAGTTGACACACAAAAGTAACCATCACAACTTCCTAAAATCAATTGTAAAATTTATAGCTCAAAGAATAGATTTATAAAAACCAGGTTATAAATATTTTCTAAGTATTTGTTAGGGTATGTTTGTTGAAGAGCTGTGGGGAAGAATTGAGGAGCAATCCTTTTGTAGGGTATAAACATGTGAGGGCAGAGGCTTGACTGGAACTTAAAGGAGGAGTTTAATCCAATGACCCACTGAAATTATTGTAATCTGAGTAATAGCTGGAGATCATAAGGCATTTCTCTGATAAGATTTCTCAACAACATTCTGATACATGAATTATTTAATATAAATATTCATGTCTCTTTTATAGTAGTTCGTTTCTGTGTTTGTAATTCACTTATTTCTTCACTAATTTTTGCACATAATTGTATATATGTCCAGTGGTACCAACTCTAATCTTTTTAGAGCAAACCCATGGAAAATTGTTTAAAAGAGAAAATTTGCTTACTGTCTGTTTGCATTTGCTCTACCCTTTGGTTTCCCACTTACTTAGGGCTCCTTTTAGGTTAATTTGGTTTCCAAGACTTACAGGTCAGGTTCCCTATAAGCAAAACTTGATATAGGGATTCTTACACATGTACTTATTGTGAATGGTCTCGAGAGAGAGTCAGGGAAGCAGGATATGGTATATGGAAAAAATTGGTCTTGGGCATGCCTTGTCTGATTGCACAGTGAAGTTTTAGGAAAAATGCACCATAGATTTAGTTTAACTAGGGTCAGGTGGAGTACTCGATCGAGCCTTTGGTCAAGTTGTACCCCTGGGGGATGCATGGGGTGGCACATAGCCTCTTAGTCAAATTGGCTTCCAGTTGGTTGTGGGAAATTCTAAAAACAGGGGAATAGGTGTGAGTTGTTATCAGCCAGTATTCATAACAGCTAGAGAGTATAAGTCATTTTCCTTCCATATTTACTCTCAGCTTCCTGAAATACCGTTCTTTCTAATATATCTATTTGGGTTAGCAACTCTTTTTCATCGCTAATGACCTTCCAGGAAGGATATTTTTGCTGGACCTAGTAATTGGTGCTCTCTTTCTGATATTACCATGTTATGTCTCGCTAGGTGGGGCAAGTGATGATTAGGCCACCATATGTATTGCTACTATTGGGCATTTGTGGTGTGGATACAATCTGGGTACACAATAAGCACCCAAATATCAGGTGTTTCACAAAGTATGTTCTATGATATATGATTATATCATTCTATTTCCTATTCCCCTCAAGGATATCCTGGTTCTATTTCTACTTTCCTTATAGTCATTCAATCTACATTCACTTTTGATATAATTGAAAGAACAAAGCAAGCTCTGGCGTACTTGTCAGACAACAGTAACCTGTGTCTCATCATTCCTAAACAACTCTTTTATCAATGTGCTGACATCTTGATTAACTGACACATAGTGTGCAGATGCTTAGCTCTTCATCAACCCATGCTTCATTCAATTCAAAGGTAATTCCTCTCTCTGATACCTAACAAGAACCAAGTAGTAAATACAAACCTATATAGTAAACTAAATGGTAGCTACAACTGGCAGTTCTAATTGGCTATTGGTCAGCTGGGTCACCAGGGGCACTGCATTACATTTTTTCCCCAGGTGGAGTCTTCAGTCACATCCAGTAAAATAAGCATGAATCTAATTTTTCTTCTCTGAAGAACACAGATCCGGTGATTTCTCCCAGCACTGACCATTCATCAGGACACAATCTGACAGATAGCTGAGATTATTCTCTAGCTCTAGAATTTCCTGTAAAAATCTCTTGTTCTTACGGGAATAATGTTATCACATTATGTACTGGAGCTTCGATCCATTGTGTGCCCCCTTCGCATTCGCCATAATCTTTATAGCTTCCATTTATTACCCATGTTAACCTCTACACTTTTCCCCTGTTCGGACAATTTGATTCAGCACTACTGCTTACTCACAGAGCAGCCTATAACATCAGCCATGCCAAGACCTTTCTATGGTACAATAGGATACAAGTTGTCTTTCAAAGGTATATAATTTTCCCCTGCAGATGGCATGAGGTTTGAGAAACCCAGTGGTCTGAACTGTGATTTTCCCCTGGGGCTTAATATAAATTTCTCTTGCTGTATATTTTCCCATTGCATATCCTTAGGGTTTTCTGAGTGTATTGTGCAAAGGGTAGCCTAGATTTGCTACAGAGACCTTCTCTATACTAGGCTCCATTTAAAGCTGACATCCTTTTGTATCACCTGGATATGGGGTGGAACACTGTTTATAAGTGTAGAATATGTTACCCATAGAACCCAAGGAGGCTGTCAGGTATTGTCATAGGTCTTCACTGTGGGAGACACAATATTCAATAATTTGGCCTGTGCCTTAGATAAGATATCCGAGCTTGTCACTAACTGCTGATCCACTAGAAGTTTTACTTATGTGATGGATCTCTGCATCTTCATATAGGGTTTATGTCATTCCTTAAGAAGCACAAGTGTCTTACCAAGGCCTTTAATGTGCTCAGGTGACCTGATTAGCATGATTTTATGTATTGATATGATGGTCTATGGAATGTGCAGATGATCTAGATCTCTTGAGACTATCTTTCAACAGAAAGTTGAAACTGCAAATGTACACTTTTGTCTATTTCATGTGCATGTGAGTTATTTTTGATCCTCTTTATGATAAGGTCAGGAAAGAATGCGTTTGCCAAATCAATGGCTGCATGTCACATGTCTTGTTAATCTGCTCTAGCAAAGGATACTACATCTTTCATAGTGACTGAAATTTGCTGTATGTCCTTTTCAGAAAAAGTTTGCCAACCTCTGATCTAACAGGTATAAGAGTAGTAATCCCCATCATGTCTTAATTTAGTTTAAGAGCCTGTGGAAATCAGATAGATTTAGAAGGGTCATAGTAGGACCACCACAAGTTCAAAGGTGTAGTAGTACCAATATTTTAGGCTTTGTGAGTCACGTGATCTCTGTTGTAACTACTCAACTCCACTGTTGTCATGTGAAAGCAGCCATAAATAATACATAAACTGATGGATTTATAATAAATCTTACTTACAAAAACAGATGGTGGGATGGTTTTAGCCTGTGGGTCACAGTTTGCCAACCCCTGCTTTAGATCCTTAATAGTGGTACTCATTTCCACCATCCATCAGGATGCAATATTGTTTTTGAGTCACTCCATTGGCTTATGGGTATGTAGATGTTAAAGTGTCACCTGCTTGGCCTTCCCCACTGTGAGAGCTCATACTCTTCAAGCCAAGGACTCTTTGTGGACGATAGGTTCACTACTAAATATGGCTACCCAAATTACTCATTCAGCGACTTGGGAAGTCACTACTGAGTGGGCACAGTGGACCTATTTGGGACCTGGAGTCTCCTTCAATGACTTCCAGATCTGAAAACTTACTTAAGTCAAGGGATCATGATGTTTTATTGGGTGCCTTCAGCCTTCTAATCACTTATTCCTGGTCCATTCTGATGACACAAATTAAATAGAATTGAATAGTTGCCCATCTACTTTGTCCCTAGAAACACCATGTTCTATTAATTATCTCCATAACTTTCTGTAAGTCAGATCTCCTTGTTTGTTATTCCAGCCTCACATCTCATTGTGATAATTGGATCTTCCTGGCCTCTATCACTTTAGTGAGCTACCACTGCCTTTGTTAATAGAAAGCCTAGTTCTGTGACAGCTTCTCCAATTGTCAGCCCTAACCTAGAAAGGAGAAACCCACTGAATTTTTTAGTGATGCTGGTGTTCCTCTCATCAGGCCAGCAATAAAGTCTTGGTAAATGATGGTATATCCCCTGAGCTTTCCAGTAGAATATAATTATTTGGTGATTTTTCTAGCTTAACACAGTGCATCTACATTAGCAAATGCACTTCCTTGTGTCATTTAATCCCTTCCTACCTCATTTTCTCTGAAATTCTGAGATCTCACCCTCACTTAGAAAGGTCTAGATCTTCTTCCATACCTCTAAGAACTATCCTAGTATGGAGTTTTACCACCTCTTTGGGGTCCTTGTCAGAGTGTTAAATGCTGTATTTCAGAAGGGTGGACCCAAATTGATAAACTCTCCTTATTGAATCTTGTTTTCTATCCCCTTGATCAAACATACTGGCTGGCTAGTGAATTCCCTACTGAAGCATAGGGATTTCACCATAGATGAAAATTTTATCCATTAGGGTGCCACCACTATTAATCAGTTCTCCAACTACAATTAGTGATGAGGCCCTTATTGTCAGCCTGGATACGGTTGATGATTGATCCCGCTCTAAAGCCCCACTTCTGGTACCAACAGTCATAGGTAGCATCCTCTGGGAAGCCGATTCTGAGATGCAGTTTACTGTTCATGGTTTTTATTAGGTGTCCTTAGAATCAATACCTGTGGAAGGCAGGGTAAGAAACAAGTTTGGGGAGAGAAAGAAAGTCAAGCTGTGATACTTGTCAATAAGAGCTTCAGCCAACCACACAGAGAGCTCTGGAGCTTAAATGGGCTGTCAGAGTTGTCCTGCACTGGGTTAAAATGGCAGGGCATCTATACACCAATGTGGATCATCACCGTGGATGGGTCCCCCTGGGAAGTGTGTCACTTTCAGTGAGGCAGCTCTTTACTGCTGAGACCATTCCTATAGACAACACTGAGCAGTTGGGTGGCACATTGACCACAGGTGTCAATTTGGTTTAGTATGGATTCATAGACCCTTGCGGTTACCATATAACATAATCCACTTGCCAGCTATGTTTAGATTTTTGTCCTCAGGGAATTTTTCCTAGAGCCATTTTGAAATGATTTATTTCCTCTTGATATCAAGAATAGTCCTTTGTCATGTTAGTGATTTCAGCAGGTATAAGAGGGGGTATGTCTTCATTTGGTCCATCTTGATTTTCTTAGATACTCCCATGCCATTGATGTTATGAACACAGAAAATGTAAATTATAATTGAGGAACTCCTGTCAGTTAGCCAAGCAGCCTCTTTCATCTTGGTTGGGAGAGAGTCATAGTATTCAGATCATGGAGTGATGAGGGTAGCTGGATCCTCAGTGGGCTCTGTCACTGGCAGTGAAGCAACCTCCTGAGGCAGAGGAATTGAGGAACTCGCCCTGAACATCAGCCGTGTTGCATGTCCTCAAACATACCATTTGTATTTTATCAATGGGCTCTGTTCTTCTCTTTGTCTCTTTATTGTTTCTCTGAGGCTATCCAAGACACCATAGGTAGTTTTAATCTCAGAATTATCAAATGTTCTTCTGTGGTGGGACCCAGCAGCAAGCTAGCTATGTTCCTTTATAAAGGACATGAAAACACCTACATCAGGGTGCTTTCAAATTTGAAACTCCAGCAGTATCCAAAGTAGAGCAGTATTTGATTTCTGCCATATACTCCAAATGACCTGTGATCTATTTGCAGATACTTTTAAAATCAACTGAGCATTTGGGCATTTTACCCCTCAGTAAAATTTGAGGGGTAATGCCTTCGACATAGGCATTTGTGAATCTTTTAGCTTTTTTCTTCTCAGAATCTCATCCCAAGGGGAATTCTTTATTTAACCCCTGCTAGTCTGTCTGTCTCCATGTTGGTCCCAAGAACAGACTGTTTAGCTTGTAGGTTAGATGGGGCTGTTTACAAAGGAGTTAATGGGAATCAGCACTCCAGTTTCAAATATTTTCTTATTCAAAGCAGCAATCTCTTACTGCCCTCTCAGAGCTGTGCCTGATATTCATGACCAAGAAGGGCTCAAGCAACACCAAAGTTCCATCGAGTATGTCCAGTTAAAACCTCGTGATGAGTATACACTGTTAGATCTTATTTGACTACAGAATAGGCACATCTGACTTTATTCAAGCTGGGATATATGAAATGAATCTGAAAGGGACTTTTTGAGGTGCAAAGGTCAAGACTAGCATTGAAGATGTTCTCTTAGCTCCCAAACGTTGACAGTGGGTTATGGATTCTCTGGTTAGGATCCTGTCAATTTCCTGCCTTTTATTTCTGCTCTTCAACTGTCTTCTATAAAAGCCCACCCAGTAAAGTTGCTTACTGTTCCCTTTTTTCTTTTTTAATCCCTGCCCCAGCCTACTCAATATCACCCTTCTTTTGGGTAGCACAAATTCTCTCATTATTTACTACCATGAATGGTACTTGGTCTAGGAAATCAGATCCATCACCTGAATAATTTCTTGGCATCCAAGAGCATGGTTATATAAGATGCCTAAAATTGGAGAACTCCTCTTCACAGTTTCTGTCATGGTGACTTACTCACATTAAGTTAGCTATCTCTTTTTAATCATCATACAGCTAAACTAAGAACACCTATACCCACATATTACTATGATTCAGAAAGAGGGTTCTAGTAAAAAAAAAAGAATGGGGTTGTATGGTATTATGCTCTCAGGGTAAGTCAGCCAAATTTCATCTTTACCCTGGCATTAGGTTAATTGTCTTGACATCTGGATGGGACTGCTTACAAATATTTGCAGACGCTAGGACATGTGGTCAATCCAAATAATCCCTTTCATTCAGATCTAGAATTAGTGATGGGATCCCCTAACCATTTATTCTGAGGATATATGTAGCAGGGATTCATCAAGCCTTTGTGAAAATTTTCCATAAAGCATTCTAGCTTTTTAACAGACTACCCTCTAGATGTCCTGGACATCTGGCCATGGCTCTTGACTACTTCTATGCTTTTTATGTTGATCAATGATCATAAGCAAGTTACTTTGTGAATGAATATAATATCTGCCCAGGTGACCACAGGAACATAAAAAGGCTTCCAGTAGTTGAAAAAGAAAAAAAACTGGTTTGATTTCTTTCTGTTACAATTTTCTGGTTGGAGATTTTTTTCATCATGATGCCAAGAGCAGCTTAGAGTTCTCTGTCTATTCACTTAGTTGATTCCCCCAGGACTAAGTCTACTTTTTTTCAAAGCCAACAGGTAAGACTTGTCCCCACAATCTTAACAAGGATGTTCAGGAATCAATCTAGGGCCTCAATTTCTCATCAAGTTTTCTTCCCTCTTTCTTTTCTTAACAAAAAGCTCCTTATTATTTGTAAGTGTGAAAGATAATCTTGCCACTGCTATCAGTTTGTGCCATAAAATGTTGAATTGTCAAAGCAGACTTACCTGAATGAAAAATCTTACCAACACCAAACTTTTCTAATATTTAGCAAATTATACAAGCAGGCTAGGAGTTTCATATGGAGAGAGTGAGTTACCCTCGCATTGTTCTTTCTTTTTACCAAGGTTATTGCTCCGTTCCACCTCAGTCTACTGCCCCTAGGTAGCACTTCAGATCTAGGCCTATGGCAAGTCTGACTTTCCCAAACTCCTTGTACTTGCAGCTGCCCTCCTCCACTCCTCCCTGTGTCCATTGTATTTCATGGGGATTGGCTACTTTCCTATTAAGTGGCACACACAAATTCCCTGATTGAGGCAATTCTATCCTTTAGCTACCATTGCTACAGGCCCTTTGCATCTATTTCCTTTCTTCCTTTGTTAGTTCTTTAGTATTCCTAATTCCTGACTCTTTGGACATTGTTTGTTTTATGGCAGGGACTAGAAATCATTAAGTGTTTTTAAGCAGAAAGGAACTCAATAGGAGAATTAAGGTGCTTACAAAATTGTGCTGGAGGGGCGCCTGGGTGGCTCAGTCTGTGAAGCATCTGCCTTCGGCTCAGGTCCTGGGATGGAGCCCCACGTCGGGCTCTCTGCTCAGCTGGAAGCCTGCCTCTGCCTGCAACTCTGCGTGCTTGTGGTCTCTCTCTCATCAAGTAAATAAATAAAATCTTTAACACACACACACACACACACACACACACACACACACACACACACACACACACACACACACACACACACACACTTTCTCTGTGCTGGAGAAGTTAGAGGTCAAGAAATACTACTGCCACCTAGTGGTCAGGAAAGCGTTATGCTACTACCAACCTCACAGCGGCCACTCGCCCACATTTATTTCGTTAGCGTGGACAGAGAGGCTGCTCTAACACATAGAACGTCTGCTGCATCCTGTTTATCAGCCTGCTCCACTAAATAATGAAGAATGGCTCCCACCTCTTCTACATTCCAAACTCCAATGGGCGAACCTCAATGGTAGAAACTAATCTTATCCTGAAAACTAGCTGCAAGGGTATCTGGGAAATGTAGTTTTTAGCCATACAGACCCTGTGATACAGGGGTGGGGGCATAAAATGGAGTAGCAAATTCCATTGAGTGCCAGATGACAATACCTCACACTAATTGATAGCACTTTTGTGGTCTCAGAGGTTTATCTTACAACTTCAGCGTCCTGAGTCCACACCTGACATGATTCATTCTTTCTGCCTTTTTTCAGCCTTTTTCTATCATGTCTTTATAGTAATTTCCCCTAATTTAAGAAGTGGCAGCTAGCTACTTATAATTTTTAAAATTAATGATAATAGACTAATATTTTCACTGCTGGTGAAATATTTGCATTATAACTGAAACCTTCTGGAATCATTAACTTAACGTTAACAATGACTCTATTGGGAATTCTAGGTCCCTTGGCCAGCCAACATAGGAAATATATTCTTTAAGTAAGATTTTGTAAGCCTCTCATCTTAGGCTTCACGTAAAACCTGCCCTCTTTGCCTCTGTCCCCAGAGGTGACTCCAGTGCATTATATTATGAAATAAATCAATCTCTTACTTTGTGATAAGGAAATTATGAGCTGTGTTTTTCTATCCCTAAAATAATAATGCACAAAATAAAAGGAATTTATTCTTCTGATATTTCTAGAAGACTAGAGATGATTACTGTTGGTAGTAATGATAATGACACTATCCATTTCAAAAGTGACAAAAAAGTTTAGAAATACTTTGGAGTAAATCTTTAAAAACATTTTGTGTTGGCCCTTCCATGGTTTAGTCAGTAAGAACAATCTCAGAATTGCATCCCTTCAAAACCCCAAACTGATAATTGAGCAAATGGTTTAGAATTCCATTTTTAGAACTTGCTATTTATATGCTAAGATTGAACTCTAACATGGATTAAAATTCTTTGAAAATATCCCCAACATTGTATATCTCATGATAATTATGTTCTTGATTTTCTTATTGTTTGTTCTCGTCTATCCTTTTATCTTCCTTCCTCTCTTTTTTGCTTGTCTCGCTTGTTCACTGTAAAGATTTAATATACTTGTTATTTTTTCTTCAGCTGGTATTTTATTGTTTAAAGGAAATTTTTCATTGCTCAAATAGTCTATTTTTTTCAGCAAATTAAACACTGCTACCAAGCTGATATTTTTGATAAGTATAGAGCTTTTACTGTGATTGTACAGAACACCATGGTAGGAACATTATTCAGAGCAAAGTAGTCAAGATATTGTGACAGGACAAAAGAAGAGACCACAGAAAGAATATAATGCTTTTTTTCTCCCTCTGGGGAATGAAAATTTGGTGTTACTAATGGTACTGATTTTTCACTGAGATATATGATTCACTATTTCTTAATGAATTCTTCTTGCTAATTAATATCAGACAGTGCAAACCACAGAGGATATAAACTAAAAAAAGTTTTAACCAGCCACTGAAGCCAAGTAAAAAAGTCCTAGATTTGTACAGAAAGGGGAAGATGACTACTTGTTTGCTTTACTAAATATCCCAAATGTGAGTAATATCTAGATGCAAATTTCAACTATGTGCACCCATTATGAGCTAATTGAAAACCGTGCTACTTACTAAACTACAAGTAATACATGAAAGTGACTGAGAAAATGCATTTTTTATAGTTTCCCCTGGAAAAAAAACCAAATGCCATCATTTCAATAATGATATGTTTAAATGCTCAAGGACATTTTAATGTTTTGTTAAGCAGTAAGGGCTAAGTTATTTGTGTAAGATGTGAACCACCATGGCATTTTTATAGCCTGCTTATAAAAGAGGAACATGAGAGCATAGGGCTCAACTCCAATATCTTAAAGGCAACCCCGTCTTATTCACGCCCATGCCAAGTGCTGTGCATGACACAGATTGGCCCTCAATTATTGTGTTCAATGAGAAACAGATGTTACAACAATATTAAGTAAGTTGTTCATTATAAAATATTATAGTTTATCAATGGGAAAGATTTGGATAAAGATTCAATATTCATTTAATCCTACTTTGTGCCAAGAACTGTATTAATCTTTTACATGCGTTATTTTATTTACTTCTTTCAACAATCTGAGTATGCATCGGGAGGAGGGAACAGATACAGTTCATTAGTGAGTGATTTTATAGCATTAAGATTCAAATTTAAAAGAGAAAGAAACATATCACAGAAGTAATACTTGTTATGGCAACAGAAATTGTTGTCTCGTCTAGCAAGAAGAAATGGATTCTGGCTGAGGAGTTGCTGCGCCTTTAGGAGGCGTGGCCGGGGCAAGCACGTACTGCGAGTACCGCCGTGGTAGTGACAGTGGCCGCTACCACGGCACTGGGGACTCTTTGTTGCCAGGAGCCAGCAGGCAAGAAAAGGAGTCACCTTATCAGCATAGGGAATTGATGCTGATCCCAGGAGGAGGTAGGGCTGCTCTTACAAGTGGAGTCAGTGAAGAATAAATGGGGAACCAAGGTGATATCCTTGGATACCCCTTGGTGCTCTGTTGACCCACTGGAACGGTGGATGGACGTGTGCAGCAACCCTAGCCTGGGGGTTAATTGTCAAGAACTCACCGCCCTCAGAAATGAAGATTTGACTCATACCACCATGGAACACCATGACCTGCCAAGGTGATAGCTAAGAGATGAGGGGAATTTGAAACAAATAGTGGAGGAGGGAAAGGATGAGGAACAATGGTGGACCTGAGATCAACTGCAGAGACTAGGACTATCCATAGTTCTGTTTATAAACCTCCCTATTCAAAATTCAAATTATTGAAGTTATTAAAAAATTTCCCTCAGGAAGAGAGGCCTACGGGAACCATGGAGGAGGTTTCCCTTGTGTCTGTGTGGAGTGGAGCAAACGGTGTTCTGTGGTGGCCATGAAGATGCTCCTCTCAGGGCTGGGACTGCTGGGAGCAGAGCTCCGTGACATCTCCAGGTGCTGTGTTCTGATTCCCATGGCCACATTTTAATGGAAGTCACACTTCCCAAAGGCTGCTCTTGCCAATGACTATGGCAGGGATTCAAAGGCAGGCCTGTTCTTGGGAGAAGCAGGATGTTTCTGGCAGCAACTTTGGCTGAACTTTCCTCTGACCTTCAGTCAGTGATGTCTCCAAACACCTTGCTTTTCTCCTTCCTCTGTCCTTTACTCAGGGTCAGATTTGAATCATGATCTGGTGGCTCTCCTAGCCTCCCTTGGATCCTGCCCTCCTAGTTTGCTTCTCACAGAGCCTGGACTAACACACATACTTACTGAGTGAAACCCATCCACTTTTTCACTGAACAGCTTCTGCTTAAGTTGGATAATGAGCTGACAGCACAACATTCTTATCGTATAAGGCTGACAAGCCTCTTATCTCCCAGAAATTAATCAAATTTTCAGGCCTTTTAAAGAGACCTTTCTAGTTTTTGCTGCTCTTGCAGATAATTATCTTAAATTTTTGCTCATTTCTTTGTTCAGTTCAGTGTGATATTGGGAGGCAGAAGTAGGTAACAGCATTTGGGGAGGAAAAAAGAAGTACTAGCATGTTGGAATTGAATATAAGTCTTTTAAATCTTTAACATTAGTTCTAGAAATAAGTTAAACTTTGTTCAGTTTTAATCGTCTCTCTTCCTGTCTTACCATAGCTATTTTCACATACTTTTCTCATATCTTTTATTTCTACTACCAAATATATTTATTAATCTTAGCACTGTTCCTCTCTCAGCTGGGTTCTTCTCATCCTTTTAAATGCTTTCACTTTTTATTTGAGATATATATATATATATATATATATATATATATATATATATATATATCAGTCTTTGGTTTAACTGATATATATAGAAATCAACTCTATACCGGGCATGGAATGGGGATGAAACAATGAATGTAACGTGGATTTATCCTCAGGAAACTAACATGGTACTAAATCCCAAACATTCTGGAGCTTTTTCATAGCCAGGAGGGACTTAAGGAGAGTAATTCTGCCCATTTCTCAACATGGCTCCTATTTTTGCCTTTATCTCTGCTGTGAATTACCCAAGTCATGTGACCATTTAGGGAAGGACACAGGACCACATACAAAGTATAGAAATCTAACAATTTTGTGTATTGTCAGATGAAAAATGAAGGCCAATTTATGTAACTGCTACTCAGAGGTTGCTATAGTAAGCATATTTTCCCAATCACAACTTTTTTTTTTTGTAATCATAGAAAACCACTTATTGTGAGCACTTATTAACCAATTGAACTGAACTCTTTTAAGGATAGAGTGTGATTTTGAGTTTTATCCAATGGGAACTTATCATGAAGCATGATTGGCTGTTTTAATGCCTTATATACAATAAAAAAAATATATGTTAATTAGGTAAATTCTGTTCAAATATGCTTACGAGATACTAAGTTTAGAAGACCTGGCATTCAAATTTGACAAAAAACATGCTCTCAGGGGCAAGGTCTAAGGAAGAAAAAAAGAGAAGAAAGAAAGAACAACAGTAACATCTGTCCATGAATGTTCCCATGAACTTCGGTCTTTGTTTTTTGGTTGACTTTTGTTGGCTTTAAACCCAGATTTCATCTTAGAATCTGATTTTCACATTCATCTTACAGATACAATAACTCTTTTTGTCAATCTGGTGTCTGACTTCAGACTATGTGTTATATTTTATTGAGTTATATCTTATTATAGTTCTCCTTAGATCCAAATCTTGACTTGGCTATTTTCCCCCCCAAATTTTATTATTAAAAGTTTAAACATGCAGTAACATTCTGCCATTGAGATTCTACAGTTAATATTTTATTACACTGGACTCACCACATACATGCCCCTATATATCCAATAATTCATCTTATTTTGGGATCCCTTTCAAAGTTAGCTGTAGACATGACACTTTAGCATACATATCATTACCTAGAGTTTAATAATTCTTTATTGTTCTATTTAATTCTTTAGAAGTAAATTTTATATACAAAAAATTGCTCATATCGTAAGTGTTCCATTCCAGGAAAATTTCTACAAATGCTATGACCTGTGTAACCTAAAACCTTATAGACATATTTCTTTCTTTGTTAAACTTCTAGTAGCTAACAGCTCAGAGCTCACAGACACATTGACATACGACTGAATTTAGCTGGGACAAGAAAAACCTTATTGGGAGATAAACTTGGTTTAAAATCAAGGTTACTTTATGACATCTTGATGGCTTAAGTCTAACGATATATTACTATGTAATATTGTCACTTGCCCTTCAACATGGCGGTCAACCCCTCTTACCCTGGACTATGAGCTCAACACTGAAAGAAAAAAGGCTCACTCATCTTTAATTCCTAAAGAGTTGATGAATAGTTTGTACTTTAAAGAATAAACAAAAGTTACATATTAATCTACACAAGAAATCTGCCCAAAGTGACAATGTATACAAGTATCTTTTGTTTTCTGAATAGATTTAGTTCCTGAGGTCAGATAGTTTGGGCCACAATTTATATATACATTTGTATTTATAAAAATTTTAAAAGTACCTACGACCCACTACAACCCAGCAATTGCACTACTGGGTATTTACCGCAAAGATATAAATGTAGTGATCCGAAGGGCTACATGCACCCCAATGTTTATAACAGCAATGTCCACAGTAGCCAAACTATGGAAAGAGCCAAGATGTCCATCAACAGATGAATGGACAAAGAAGATGTGGTATATATATATATACACAATGGAATATTATGCAGCCACACACACAAAAAAAACAACAAAAAACAAAATCTTGCCATTTGCAATGACGTGGGTGGAACTGGAGGGTATTATGTTAAGTGAAATAAGTCAATCAGAGAAGGACATGTATCATATGATCTCACTGATATGAGGAATTCTTAATCTCAGGAAACAAACTGAAGGTGGCTGGAGTGGTGGGGGGTAGGAGGGTTGGGGTGGCTGGGTGATGGACATTGGGGAGGGTATGTGCTAAGGTGAGCACTGTGAATTGTGTAAGAGTATTAAACCACAGACCTGTACCTCTGAAACAAATAATACATTATATGTTAAAAAAAAAAAGATAGTAGGAAGGGAAAAAATGAAGGGGAAAATTGGAGGGGGAGATGAACCATGAGAGACTATGGACTCTGAGAAACAAACTGAGGGTTCTAGAGGGGAGGGGGTGGGAGGATGGGTTAGCCTGGTGATGGGTATTAAAGAGGGCACATACTGAATGGAGCACTGGGTGTTATATGCAAACAATGAATCATGGAACACTACATCAAAAACTAATGATGTAATGTATGGTGATTAACATAACATAATAAAAAAAATACGTTAGGGGCGCCTGGGTGGCTCAGTTGTTAAGCGTCTGCCTTCGGCTCGGGTCATGATCCCAGGGTCCTGGGATTGAGCCCTGCTTCGGGCTTCCTGCTCAGCCAGGAGCCTGCTTCTCCTTCTCCCGCTCCAGCTGCTTGTGTTCCCTCTCTAGCTGTCTCTCTCTCTGTATCAAATAAGTAAAATCTTTAAAAAAAAATACGTTAAAAAAAAACAAAAACTAATGATGTAATGTATGGTGATTAACATAACATAATAAAATAAAATTTAAAAAAAAATTTAAAGTAGGCATTTTCCTTTATTCCTGTATACATATTCTACCTGTCCAAATACTTCATTTGGGAGAGGAGGTTATTTTGAACTCTAATGTATATCAGAGAGACAAAGGCTCATCCAGGTGAGGGTATCTGCAAAATACTGGCCTAAAATTGTTTGGCACCATAATAACTACTTGTTGTTAGGGAATAACTCTTCAGGATAAAAATGTAATTCCAAATTATTGTGGACTGCAGTTTATTTGAGAGAAAAGCATCAAATAATGGTAGAAAGAACCAGAATTTTAGTATGTTTGGGAGTTTCCATGAGAGCTGCTTCTTTCATCCCCACAAAGGCTTTTCCTGGCATGTCCTCAACAGAGATATCGCTAGGGGTGACAAACACCCTCTGAGAGTCGTTTCTGGGTTTTATTAACAGTTGAGAGCACATGAACTAACATACTCTATTTCATGTTTTCAGATTTACCAATGTTGTGAATACTCAACTCCTAAAGTGCTCTGCCTCTTCAACTACCTCATCTCACAATTATGCGGTTTTGCACCTGCCTCGTTGTATTGTGCTGCGTCCTCAGAGGACCTATCACTGGCTACACTACTGCCAATAACCTCCTTAAGCCTCGTGCAAGGGTTTAGAAATATAAAACAAGGTCACACCCAGAGAATGAAACAAGGGTGAAAACAGATCTGGGCACTCCACAAATTCATAATAAGAACCAACCAGAATTTTCCAAGAAAGAGACAAATCAGGCTGTCAAGTCTTAAATTGTCCAAGTCTAATGTAGGCCAAGTTAATAAAACTAGTAAGGTTGGGGACCTGGCTTATCAGCAGGCCTATGGAAACAGACTCCCACAAAGCCTTTTTGCTGCCTGATTCTGATATCCTAAATTCTGCTTAATCATTTGTCATTACTTGTCTGTTATGGGTCTTTCTTTCCACCTGCTATGACATCTGACACTTATATGATCACTAATCCATCATTTACCTTTCTGGACCCCCATCCTCTTGCAGATTCTAGCTCCTAAGAGCAGCATGTCCTATTGTTCTGATTGACTTTACATGCTCTGGTAATCTAGGTAACTTCTCTCTATGATGCTCTTTTAGTCTTAGTATTTTTAATAGTTATCAACCAAGAGCATTTTTTTTGTTCCTATTTTGTAGATGTAGGAATGCAGGCAGAGAAAAGCTAAGTAAATTGATCAGGTTGTTCAGCTAATCAACCGTAGAGCCAGGATTCAAATGCAGGCAGTCTGCATTTTTTCCCCTGATTTTATTTTCAAATTCAGTTTTTTTTATTAGGTAAAATGTGCATATTGTAAAATTCACACTTTCTATGTGACAGTCTAGGAATTTTGACAAGTGCATTTGCTCTTCACCCATATGGTGGCATATGTCAGAAGTTCTTTCCTTTCTACTGTCGGATAGCTTCCATTACATGAGATCCATAATTAGTTTATCTATTCATCAGTTGGTGGATATTTTTGTTGTTGTTTTGCTTTTTGATGATTATGAATAAAATTATGTTAAAGTCCCTGTCTGATAGTTCCAACATCCGGGTCATCTCTGAGTTTGGTTCTTTTGATTACTATATCTCTTGACAATGGCTACATTTTTTCCCTTGCTTCTTTGGGCATCCCATAATTATTTATGGCATGCTGGGCATCATGTGCAAAACAGTAGAAACTCAAGTAAATAACATTTATACCTGGAGGCAAGCACTCTTATGCTTTCAGGCCATTAGTGTGTGTTGCTGACACAATCTAGTCAGGAGTTGAACCAAATTTGAATTTTGTGTTGGCTTTGCTAATCGTCAGTGTACCACAGGCTCCAGTTTCCTCTGGAATTGTCTTGTGTTTAGGATGGGGGTTAGAGTACCACAGGATTTTTCCTCCTCTCAGTATTTCTGCTCCACACTCAGTTTTCAGCTCTCCCTGAATGCCTGTGCCACAAAGGGAGCTCTCGCTCTCTCTTTCTCCACACCTTTCCCCTAACTCAAAGGCAGACACTATAGCTTGTTACTTGGAACTTTTTAGGCTTCTGGTGGGGGCAAAGAGATTCTCTGTTGTTCAGGCCCAGTCTCAATCTTAAGCAGATCCTGTGTGCCTGAGCCTCAGGGGAGGGAGTTTTTCAGGATTTATACCCCTTCTCCCGGTGGCAGCCCACTCTCTCTTGTTTCTTTGGCAGAATTTATATGGGGGGAGTGTATACTGCTCCTTTCCTAGTGGTATTAGGATGGGATGTTGGGTCTTTTTCTGCTTCTCTCTCTGGGATAAAGGGTTTTTCCTTCTATCTTTCCCGCAACATCAATATACCTTCACCTGAAGATGGCAGGGTTTGCTGGCCCTCCCCCCAGTGGCTTTAGGTTTTTGCTCCATATGTGAGGAAGATCAGGGCTGGGGTGAGGGATTGCATACTTTCCCTCAGTGGGGGTAAATTTTCTCCTCCCTATCTGCCTATTGTGGGCTCTCTCTGGTCTCCCATATTATTCCCCAATCTTTCATTTTTAAAAAAAGATTTATTTATTTATTTTAGGGAGAGAGAGATAGAGAGAGCAAACAGCGGGAGGGGCAGAGGGTGAGAGAGAATTCTGAAGCAGAATCCCCAATGGCCTGATGGATCCTAGGACCCTGAGATCATGACCTGAGCTGAAATCGAGTTGGCCACTTAACTGACTGAGCCACCCAGGCACCCCTCCCCCAATCTTTCTTAAGCAATAAGTGAGATCCATGGAAAAGAGACCATGATATGTACATATTCTGCTTGAGTTTAGGGTTTCTAGAGACTCTATATTGTCAACCTAGGAATTCACTGATTTTTTTTAACCTAAATTTTTCCTCTCTGCTTGTATGGTGGATAATGCCTCTTCCTCCTATTGCTATTCCCCATATAAGAAAATTCCTGTTCCATCTCTCCTTGGAGAGTCCTCCCTTTCTTTGGAATTCAAGCTGCTTCATTGCCTTGAAACCACAGCTCTTTGATGGATTCAATAAAAGTTATGACTTTGTAGTTAATTTTCTTATTGTTGGGAGGGAGCAATGCTTATTTCAGCTTTCCCCAGTCTAGGCAGAAAGCCTGCTATGATTTTAACCATTACATACCCAAAATAGACGGGAATTAGAAAAATTAAGGCTTACATGTATGTATTCTAATAAAGAAGTTTAATTTTAAAATGACAACCAAGAGATAGCAAAGGATTTTATATTTATTTATTGATTTATTGATTTATTGATTTATTTTTGAGAGAGAGAGTGTGCAAGCCAGTGGGGGTGTGGAGGAGGAGGGGCAGACGGGGAGGAAGAGAGAATCTTAAGCAGGGTCCATGCCCAGCATGGAAACTGACACGGGGCTCAATCTCACTACCCTGAGACCATGAACTGAGTCAAAATCCAGAGTTGGATGCTTAACTGACTGAGTCACCAAGGTGCCCTGCAAAGTATTTTAAACAAGGGAATAACATAATCAGATTTGGGATTCAGAAAAATAACTTCAACAGCAGTGTTAAAGGCACATGTTAGAAGAAGAAAGATCAGTTAAGCTTGAAATATCTAGGGATGAAATAATCAAGACTTGAATAAAAAGAAATGGGCTTGAAAAAAATGTCAAGAAGTTTTTCAGACTCAGTGACCAATAAGTTGCAAGAAAGGGAAGATAAATCTAGTGTAACTACACATCCTCATCAACCAGTATATTTATTGGGTGTCCATTTCATTATCAAACATATCCTAGTTTGAATAGAAAATTAAATGATATGGTCAACTTCAGCATAGGGTGATTCCAAGGTTTCCAACTTGAGCAACTGGGTTACAGTCAATAACATGATTGAAACATGCTTTAAATGGAGCCAGGACTGGATGTAAGAGGATGTGCTTAAAAAAACATTACTAAATTTCACATCAGGTGCTAGTGTTCAACAGAGAACTGGATATATGGGTCTGGAGATCAGAAGAGAGGCCTAGGGTAGAGATACAGATTTGATGATTATTAGTGGTGTTGAAATTTGTTGATATACATGAGATTGTTCACAGAATGTAAAGTTGCAAGAATCAGGAAAGGGCCTAATAGAGAAGAAAAGTCAGTTTAGTGTAGAAAATTGCCATGAAAGACAAGAAAAAATGTTTTAAGTAAGGACTGGCCAATGATGTCCAATAGTTATTGAATGAAGTAAAAGGTAAACTTAAAATTAACCAATGGAGGGGCGGCTGGGTGGCTCAGTCGTTAAGCGTCTGCTTTCGGCTCAGGTCATGATCTCAGGGTCCTGGGATACATCGGGCTCCCTGCTCAGCGGGGAGTCTGCTTGTCCCTCTCCCACTCCCCTTGCTTGTGTTCCCTCTCTCGCTGTGTCTCTCTCTGTCAAATAAATAAATAAAATCTTAAAAAAAAAAAAAAATTAACCAATGGATTTTCCAAACCCAGACAACAAAAGAAATTGAAAACAAAGCCCCAGAAGATATATTATACTGACTGAGGAATTCAAAACAAGTACTCTTCCACTTGACTCTACCCTTTCCATGCCATATTATGAAACAAATATAAAACATTGTATTTGGAAGATTAAACTGTATATGGCAGCGGTATATTTCTTCAGAAGATAGTACTCTTTCCTTTCTTTTTTCTTACATTTACAGCTTGATAAAAAAAAAAAAAAACTTGCAAAGCCACAGAACAAATAGAACTGCAATTTATGTATTACAATTTATTCAGCTGATTTAATGTATTATCAAATTTTGTGTTCTATTACAATTCATGTTGTTATAAATACTCTCTTTCTAGCAATATGGACTGTGCAGTTAGGGGAAGGGTTGGTGAAGACAAGAAAAAAAAAGAAGGCTTTAACCTGGGACCAAATGGGTGTGTGTGTGACTGTTTTATTGCATTAAAGAATATGATTGATTTTAGAATTAAAAATTCTATTCTAAGAGAGTCATCTCAAATTGACCTGTTCAGAAGAGTTGACTTTTCAGTATTGAAGAGTTAATATTTGTCTCCAGTGTCCTCTCTTATGAGTGAATTTAAAATTAGTCATCTTACCTTCCTGCATAAGGTAAAATAATTTGATTTATCTGGATTTATGGCTCTTCCTAACTGTATTTTTCTCAAGAATGAGATTTTCTTTTCTTTAAGGTTTTTTTTTTTTTTTTGCAGATTTTAAACAATACTTGTTCTTTCTCCATATTTTATATTTAATAACTTTAACTAATTTAGACATATCTCTATTGTTGAAGCAGGATATTTGTGAAATGTCCTTTTTGCATGTCCTTCCAGGACAATAGTCTCTAATTCCCCCTATTTTTCTGGCAATGCAAACCTTTTATTCATTTATTCCTTTTGTTTTGTTTCTGATTATGTTTAATGTAAACCATCTATGACCTGTTGAAGGCCCCTCGGGCTTAACACTATTGGCAATGATTTTTCTTACCCTTAACTGTGCTCTTGACTTTGGTTTAGTTTGTCCCTATCTCCTCCGAGCTTCCAGGTTTATTCTTTCAAACTGTTTATTTATGTGCCAGTCACTCCTCCCTTACTCTTTGCATAAGCATTCATAAAAAAAAGCTCTTGTTAATGCTATGACTTTTGCTCTTCCTCACTCTGGGATTTAACCTGGAAAGAGGAGTGGTCTCTAATCCCTTGTTATCTTGGGAGTGGGAAGCATTGACTGCTGCTTTTGCCTCATCCGTTTGTAATCCATCTAGAATACTTAACCCTTAGTTCCACTAAGCTCTCCTTATTTTTTTAGCAGATGTTGAAGAAGAACTGTTCATTTTCACGGATTTCTTTCTCTTTGCCTTGACAATGCTTCTTTCTCTATTTTTCCATCAGTTGCATAGAATTAATTGTTTTCTTCCTTCTTTTTGTTAAGGTCCCCTTCTCCCTCCATTGTTTTTAGGTCCCAGAGGCATATCTTTCCCTGTCATTTACCTTTGCATGGGTTTCCACTGAGCCTAATTCGGGAGTTCTCAACTCTTTCTGCATATTAGAATTACCTGGGAACTTAAAAGAACATACCAATTTCTGGTACTGAAACCAGCCAAATAAATCTGAATTGTGGGGTGAATTTAAAATCTTCTCAAGTGATTTTAATGTGCATCTGGGAATGAGAACCATTGATCTACTTATTTTTAGCCAGCTTGTGTTCTCTTACCTTCCTGTTTCAAGTAAGAGAACTCATTGAGGATATCTTCGCAGTGCTTTTTATTTTCCCGGTCATAAAACCATATAGCATTTGCAAATAGTGCTGATAATCTCCCCCGAAATTGATAGGTCATTTATGAATCACATCATATTTCCAGTCACTGGATGAGAGCTAGGTAAGGCAGAAGAAAGTGGAGAAGAAAACCAGGGAAAAAAGATAAGTAAGTGGCAGGGAGAGCAGATGGAGAGACACATAGAAATTGAGAGGGACAAAAGTGTTCCTCAAAGTGATAAAATCAGGAAGGTTTGTTTGTTACATATGCAGAGATCAGAGACTCTGGGGGTGGGGGATGGCGCTGGGAATCTTTGCCTGAATCATTTTCAAGATGATCCAATGCCTCTTGAAGTCTGGGAACAATAATACTGGTCAACAAAAGAATTGACAAATCCCACTAGAAGTTATCACTCTTTTAAAACCACTTCATAGCACTAATAAACACTGAAAATGAAAAAAAAAAATTCATTGAAAGGTGGTCTCTAATAAAGCAGAAATGCTGTGTGTGTGTGTGTAGGTGTGTAGAGGTGCAGGTGAATGGGTGTGCATCTCTCTCCCTGGAGGTCCACTTTCTGCCAGCTGTCTTGCTCTTATCTCAACCCACTACCTTGTCTAAGAAGCCCTCCCTAGACAGGGAGTTCACTTTCTTTGGGGCCTGATTATTTAGCTTGGGGATGATTGTAGCTCCTAATAACTAGTATTCCATATATGAAGAAGGAGAGAGAATCCTGTTTGGCCTACCAGTTTTGCTGTGAGAAATGCAGTTCATTAATTGCTCAGATGATTGTACTTGGAAACCAGTTTTCCTTCCATTTGTACACTTAATTATGAACAACTTTGTATCTGCTCTTTCTATGAATCTTTCTAAAGCCTCCCTCCTGAACATGTTTTAAAGTTATGGGTTCTTCTACTCCTGTCAATCCAATGTTATTTATTTTCCATCTTCTAAGAGTTTTTCCCAATTTCTTTAATGTCAGTCATGTCCTTCATTGGTTTTAAATACTTTCTATAATTTTAAGGGTTTAGAATGAGAGGGAGGTCAGAGAAATGAAACCAAAATTGATCAAATATTGCATTAGTCAATAAGAAAAAAAGAAAGAGAACCACAAACATCTGATTAACTTAAGCAGAAATGGAACCTATTGAGAGGATATTAGGAAGTTTGCAGAATTGCCCTAAATCCTACAGAACCAGTTTCAGAAATCTCCAATGCACCTGTGCTCTAGAATCAAAAGAGGCTGAGAGAATGAAAATCTATTTTTTGAAGATCAATAGTAGGAGGGAGGCGGTCAAGGCTTTTTCAAACTCTTGGTCTATGAATCACCTCTGGCTTCACTTTCCTTTCCACAAACACTACCCAACTTTCCAGTGATACACTCATTAATTACCACCTTAAAAAAACTCTTGTATATTTAACCTTGCATTGTGTCAACTTGCCAATCTTCAACAGTGAATCACTCTACCATCTGTTTTTCAGATTTTATTCCCAGGTTGCTAGATTTTGCTGGATAAATTTTCAAAACTATGTTGACTGAAAATTCATGCTAACTTAATTCTGACTCATGAATTCATCATTTGGTTTTCCTTGACCTTCCTTTCTTCTTTCTCTTTATCCTTTGTCCTGGGTCATCAGGAAAGTGGACTGAGAAGACCTGATTTTAACTCCAGGTTCTGTTACTTGTTAGTTTGTGACTTAGGGAGGGACTCTTTATTTTATTCTGTCCCAATTTTGTCTGTGACATAGGGATAATATTTAAATTGTAGTATGCTTGTGGTGATGATTAAAAGAAGTATGCGAAATTAGCTTCCCAACTACAATATGCCCACATATGGTAGCTATGTTATGCTTTGTATGAAGCAACATCTTTATTAAAAATATTTACTTGCTGATTTTTTTCTATGGATGTGCATTTCCAAATTTTTAACTTTTTCTGGACAGTTTGAAATCTCTACTGACACCTCCACTAAAAATATCTATAATGAGCCACCTCTTTTCCTACCATAACTTCTCTTCTTTCTGACTTAGGGCAATTCTGGTGAGTCAAGAGAGATGCTTCACTGTTGCCTCACCTTGTTGTTTCATTCCCATTATTCTTGTATCATCACATTTTTAGATCTCTTCTCTTTCACTTTGACCAAGAGCATAATATTCTGTCCCATCAGTTTGGTGCTACCAACCAGAAGCTAGAACTCTTGTTTCATGTCATAATTCACCACCCAAGATGAGATACAATCCCTGGGAGAAGAAGAAAAATCTAAGTAATCCAGGCTACCTACTCACTGTATTTATTTACTTTTAATTCCAATAAATTCTACAATTTAATCCACAAGCCCATAAGGTTATATTTGCATAACAAACACTATATTTGTATCTCAAAGCAGATTTTATACAATTTTACTTGTGTTTTCCGCATATGGCAATTGGAATATCCATCTTCTGTTGCTCCATTCTAATAAATGTATCTAATATCCCAGGATGATTATTATGGAAGGTCTCTCTGTTCTCCTGTGCAGATGTCAATGTGTACTTGCAGAAGACCCCCTCCTCCCCCCGCCATTGCTTGGAGTCCTTGCTTCAGTATTAAATATATTAAATGTATTAAATGTCTGATCCTTCTTACCTAAAATTCTCTCATTAAAATCAGAAAGAATAATTCTTATAAACCAACTACAGAAGCATGATTTGCTGTTCTTGTGTTAACAACTGAGGTAAAAAATCTGCTGCCATGGAACGTTCAGAGTTTTCTCTTGTGAGAATGCAGATGGAAGATGCAGCTGCTTTCCTCCAAATCAATTTCCTCTCATTGGTCCTTTGTTCTCTTTTTTCCCCGAGAAATTTCTTGTCTTCTAACAGTGTATTTTCCCACACAATCTAAATTATTTTTATATAGTTAATTCTTGAGTTTTAGTTTTAGTTTTAACACTTTAGATGGCCTCCAAACTTGTCTAACTTTCACGGGAAATAATTAACCATATTCTTTAACCTCAACCAGGCTGGAGACTGAAGTGATTTTGTAGACATGAGAATTCTAAGTGTAATTAGTAATTTATACAATTACACTTACAAATATATATCTATTTGTCGGAGATTCAGATCCATACATTCTAAATAAGGGAAACAAATAACTAGTGCAACTTAATGAGCTGAAAACACTGCTTTGAAAAGTCAAGTAATTATAAATATTTTTATGAAACAGGACTGACATCACTTTATCTTTGAATAGGGTTTGCTTAAGAGGAGTAGCTTAGTAATACATTCACTAGTTTTGTACCAGTGCATGATGTAAGTTTAAGTAAACATTAATGTAATCAGTTTGAATAATATGCATATATAGATATATCTTTCTCTTAAAATTGCCCCACCACTGATTGGTGATTTTATGAGATTTTAAGAGAAAGATCATACATGTATCTATTTCCATTTTCTGCTTAGCTTGGCCTGGCTAGACATAGCAGATATGGTGTATTGATAGGGAGGCAATAAAAATACTTTGGGAAAAATGTAGTATCATATAAAATTTTCTTTTGTAATTTCTGAAAATTGGTTTAACTTATATGCATTTTTCTATGGGGAGTTTCATACCTCTGACATAAGACTTTAGCCAAGCATGGAGGCAACTAGTTAGGTCGGGGATTCAGAATTGCTGAGATCTATCTGGTTTGTGTTATGGATTTTTGTATAACTTTAGGAGAACGTATTTCATTTCTCATATTATGAGCCACACAGCATACATTTTGAGAGTAATTATTTGGTTAAAAAAAAGTATGTATGAGGTCAGAAGAGGTGGTAAAGGCTAGAAGGATGTGCGCTTCAATGATGTAATACACCAGTAGTGAGCTGCCACCAGGCCCAGGCTCTTGGTACCTGGGGATGGGCCAGTTAGGCTACAAATATGCATTGTTTCTGAATGTTGGAGATACAGAAGAAAAAAAAAAACAGACTGAGGACTCTTTCCAAGCTGCTTAACTAATTTAAGGAAGCAGATAGGGAACCTGAAAATAAATAAGATGATTTCAGGTACTGAAAGGTGTTATGAAGAGGATAAATAATAGTAGAGAATGATGCTTGAGGTAGGATGATCAGGAACGGCCTTTCTGACAAAGTACACTTCAGCCAAGAGCTGAATAATGAGAGAGGGGCAGCCGTGTAAAGATCTGGGGGAGAGAATTCTGAGTAGGAAGAACAGCAAGTGCAAAGCCCTGATCCAGGAAACAGCCTGGTGTGTGTCCCAAAGCTGAGGGAACAGGCCAGTGCCTGGAGAGGGAGAGGGTGGAAGGACATGAGGTCAGGAATATGGCAATGGGAAAATCACAAAGGACTTTTTAGGGCATGATGCAGAGTTAAAACTCTTATTTAAGAGTAACTGGTAGTCACTGCAGTTTTTAAAAAGGGTAGAGAAATGATACAATTTACACTTTAGAAAGAGCATTAGGCTGCTGTGTGGTGGATATACTCTGGGGGCAGGAATAGTCAGGAAGATCATTGAAGTGGTCCTACTGAAATCCAGAGAGAAATGAGAGAGGTTTGGACCAGAGACACATTAGCAAAGATAGTGAGAAGCTGCATATTTGGAATATATTCAGAGGAAGAGATGACAGGACACTGATGGGTAGAAAATAGAGTGTATGAGAAAAGAATCACAACTATTCATCTCACTTCTCAGGTTTGTTTTTTTTTTTTTCAGAAGTATTGTTTTGTTATAAATATAAAGCAACAGCTTTCCTTCTCTCCTCCTCACTTTTCAATTCCATTCTAACTGGTTCCATGGCCTGTTTTCTTAAATTTTTTTTTACTTGAGTATAGTTGACACACAATGTTACATTAGTTTCAGGTGTACAACACAGTGATTCAACTTCTCTGGACCTTATGCTGCGCTCCCCACAAGTGTAGCTGCCCTCTGTCACCAAACACCACTATTACAGTACCCCTGACTGTGTTCCCCATGCTGTGCCTTTTATTCCTGTGACTTATTCATTTCATAACTGGAAGCCTGTACCTTCCATTCCCCGTCACCCATTCTGTCCATCCCCCTCTGGTAACCATCAGTGTGTTCTCTGTATTTATAGGTCAGATTCTGCTTTTTGTTTGTTTTTTTTTAATTCATTCGTTTTGGTTTTTAGATTCTACATATAAGTGAAATCGTATGGTATTTGTCTTTCTCAGTCTGACTTATTTCACTTGGCATAGTGCCCTCTAGGTCCACCCAAGTTGTTGCAAATGGCAAGATCTCATCCTTTTTTATGGCTGTGTAGTACTCGTGTGTGTGTGTGTGTGTGTGTGCGCGCACGCACACACGCATATGCACATGTATATACCACATCTTCCTTATCCATTTGTCTATTGATGGACACTTAGGTTGCCTCCATATCTTGGCTATTATAGATAACGCTGCAATAAACACACGAGTGCATATATCTTTTCAAATTAGTGTTTTCATTTTCTTTGGGTAAATATCCAGTAGTGGAATTATTGGATCATGTGGTATTTCTATTTTTCATTGTTTGAGGAAACTCCATACTGTTTTCCACAGTGGCTGCACCAATTTACATTCCCACCAACAGTGCAAAAGTGTTCCTTTTACTCCACGTTCTTGCCAACACTTACTATTTCTTGTATTTTTGATTTTAGCCATTCTGACAGGTGTAAGGTGACATCTCATTACGGTTTTGATTTGCATTTCCTTGATGATTAGTGATGTTAAGCATCTTTTTGTGTTCCATAGTCTGTTTTCTTAACTTCATTTTTTGGACATCACAGTGCGAAATTCAAAACTAAAAAATAAGCAAATGAAAAAGGATACTTTTCATACTATCATGACAAAGAAAACCATTTGTGTTTGTCAATGTGTTTTCTTTTTGAAAGCCTATTTTGCCTCTCCTCTTCCACAATAAATGAATAATGAAGCTTAAGGACAGAACAGTTGCATACTTAGCATGTCCTATCTACATCTACATTTCTAATATCAGCAATAGAAATAGGATATTATATTCTTTTCCAAGTTAAAGCTAATTGTTGGTTTGAGGCTAAGGAAACTACAAGAGAAATCATAACAGCAATTATATTTTGCATGCTGACTTTTTGCCTGGCACGGTTCTTCATACTTTGTGTATGTTAACTAGTTTAACCCCAAACAATCCTGTGATGTATTTTTTAAGGAGAAACTGAGGCACTGAGGTGGAGAAACTTGTCCAAGGTCACAGAGTTAACACATCGTAGAACTGGTATTCAGTCTCAGGCAGCCGACTCTAGAGGCTGCATACTTTCCCACTGTGTACTAATAGTCCTTCTCATCTGGGTGTAGTTTCAGAAATAGTGGAAGAATGACTGCTATTTCTAGCACCCTCTCCAATGATAAGGATAGAAGCTACACAGCCTCTTAATCTCCGAGACATGAGAAAATAACCCAAATGCTCCCTGACCTCTGATAATGGATGATATAGATAACCACTCATGCTGGCTTCCTTTGTCTCTAAAAATACATTTATTCTAATTTTCTAGCATGAAAACTCCTCAACAAATATTTTAAAAACATAAATCTGAATTCTGGGTGTAGAAGAAGGTGACACTTATATTTTTTGTATGTTATCACCTTGAAATCTCACAACAAATCTCATAATGGAAATATTATTATCCTGATGTTATGAATGGGATTCAAAAAGATTATGAACTTGCCCAGGGTCATACAGACAATGAACTACAGAGTTAAAATGACCACTTCTGTATACATCCAAATCCCCGTGTACTTTCCAGAACAATGTTCTATGTTATTAGTGAATTATAAGAGCCAAAAGCACTTTGCCCTGTTTCAAATATTATACTTAAAGGATACTGTGTTTAACCGGTGTAAATAAATACCTCAGTAATACTTTGAAGCCAACAAAACTTTGATATAAAAACGGCTATGAGAATAGGGTTATTCCTTTGTTTTGTTTTCCCATTTATATTAACCCTTGTGATAAGAAGTTTGAATGGTTCTTTCAAAACAAAACCATAGTAGCATAAAATGATATAAAAATGTGAAGTTGTCATTCTGAAGAGGGAAAAGCCACAGAAACAAAACATGTTCTACCTTTCTTTGTGATTCATTAATCAAGAGATCTATTTTTTTTTATTGTTACATTTTCATCCATTCTGGTGTATATGTTTTCTTTCCACATCACTGTTTTTTTTTTTCTATATTTCATCCCATCATTTTGTTTTGTGGAATTTTGTTTGATTGAGTGGCTTCTGTTTTGTGTATGTGTGTTTTCATTGCAAAGCTGGAACTCTGCAAGAATAATAAACTGATAAACCTAGTTCAATCCTACCCAAAATGGAATCTTCCAAAGACTTAGAAATAACTTAAACTCAAAAGAATGAGTACTCTGTAGCTGTTCAGTGGTGAAAGGCAAGCTGAACTGGAACTAGCCAGGAGTAAATCTACTTCAGACAGGAATCTGCAAGTTGTGCTGCTTGCCTGGTCTGACCATTCTGAGCACTAGGTTCTTAATTTCAGCTGGCCAGTGGCTTAAGTCCGTTAGATCCAGACGTCTATCTAAATCAATATTTTATAAAATAAAAATAGCAATTAGAAATTGTCGAAGTAGCACGACAGATTGAAAAACTATGTAGGGGCACCTGGGTGGCTCAGTCGTTAAGCGTCTGCCTTTGGCTCAGGTCGTGATCCCAGAGTCCTGGGATCGAGCCCCACATTGGGCTCCCTGCTCTGCGGGGAGGCCTGCCCCTCCCTCTCCTACTCCCCCTGCTTGTGTTCCCTCTCTCGCTATGTCTCTCTCTGTCAAATAAATAAATAAAATCTTTTAAAAAAAAAAGGAAAACTATGTATAGTTTACATATAATTTGTGTAAAATATTAATTCTGTATATGATATCTCTGTCCCAAGTTTAGAATGCTCTAGTTGTCCCAGTTTGGGCCTGATATACAGGTATTTGAACTTTCTCTGCCACCACCCTGATATGTGCCTGGTAATTCCTAAAGCATTTCTAAGCATCCTGGGATGTGATTGGAAAATATTTCCTGGAGCTAAATGAACAATTTGACATCTTGGACCCAAAGAATCACTCAGGAGGTGATTTACTCACACTATTGCTGAGTTAAGTTTCAAGGCTCAAGTAGTGTCATGGTTCCACCCATTTGAAGATCGACTCAGCACAGAGTTTTCTCCTGATCTATGAGCTCTGATACTTTTCAGGCCACTGACTGAATTTAGGATGACTTTCAGAGATGGGGCCAAATTATCAAAATCCTCCAAATTTTCTTGTCCTCTTCACCCAAGTCTGGATTCCTGCTCACCTTTTGTTCAGGTCTTCCAACAACAAATTTGTCTCAGCCTTCTCTGCAGAGATGGAGTTTTAATGCTTTCTCAAAGAGCTACCTTAAATCACATTATTCTCCCAATTTAATTCCAACTTTTTAGCCCATACCAGCCATTCAAAAACCTTTTTTATGCCTTGGAGAAGACAGGGAGGAACCTCTGTCAGGCTTTCTTCTTCTTATATGTAAATTGTAGATTTTAGTAGTTTTAGTCTTAACTTCTAATTCATCATCGGGAGATAATAAAACAGGCCAAGTTTCCTAAAGATGTTTTTTTATAAATTTATTTGGTAAATATTAAACATATTAAAAGTCATCATACAGGGTTAAATGGCTGACTGGTGATTTTGGCTCAGGTCATGATCTTATGGGTCATGAGAATGAGCTCCATGTCTGGTTCTATGCTCAGTGGGGAGTCTGCTTGAGATGCTCTTCCTCTGCCCCTCCCCCCACTTGAATGCTCTCTCTCTCTCTCTCTCTCTCTCTCTAAAATAAATAAATACATCTTTAAAAAAGAGTCCTCATACAATGTGGTAACTTTTGACCATATATGCACCCATAAATTCATTACTACAATCCCTAAATGAACATTTTTGTCACTACCCCAAACTTTTTTCTACTTCCAATTCTCAGACAACCACTAATCTGATTTCTGTTACTATAGGTAATTTATGTTTACTAATATATTATGTAAATTTAATCATGAAGTATATACCCTATTTTTCCTTTCTTTTCCTTTTTGAGAGAGAGAGAAAGAGAAAGATTGGGGGGAGGGGCAGAGGGAGATGGAGAGAGAGAATCCCAAGCAGGCTCCAGGGCTCTTATCTCACATCCTGAGATCATGACCTGAGCCAAAATCAAGAGTTGGACGTCTAACTGACTGAGCCACCCAGGCATCCCAAGTATATACTATTTTTTGTCTGGTTTCTTTCATTCAATATGATTTTGAATTCATCCACATTGTTGCATGGATCAATATTTAGTTCCTTTTGTTTCTGAGTAGTATTCCATTGAAAAGATATACCACAATTTGTTTATCTATTTACCTGTCGATGGGCATTTGAATCACGTCCAGTTTTGAAGTTTTTCAAGTAAAGCTTCTATGGACATTGATGCACAAGTCTTTGTATAGACCTACATATACAGCAGGTTTATTTTTAACTTTTTAAGAAACTGACAAACTATTTTCTAAAGTGCCTGAGACATTTTGCATTCTGACCAGAAGTGCATGAGAGTTTCTGTTGCTTCATGTTCTTGCCAACACTTGGTATGTCAATTCTTTCACTTTCAGCCATTGTACAAGTAGTGTAATGGTATTGCATTATGGTTTTAATTAGAATTTCTGTGACTAATAATCTCAAAGATGTTTTTATATCCTTACTGCATATCTTTTATTGTTAATTCAATTCCCAAATGTTTTACCTGCTATTTAATTTGGTGATTTTTCTTATTATTGAATTATAAAAGTTCTTTATATATTTTGCATATAAATAATTTGTATGATATATGTATTGTGAATATTTTCTTGCTGTGTGCCTTACTGTTGTTTTCTTAATGATGTCTTTGAAAGAGCTAAAGTATTAAATTTTGCTAAAATCCAATATATTATTTTTTTCTTTCAAGGCTCAAGCTTTTTTTTTCTATTAAAGAAAACTTCCTATTCCAAGGTCACAATGATTTTTTCCAATTTTTTTTTTTTTAAAGATTTTATTTCTTTATTTGACAGAGAGAGACACAGCGAGAGAGGGAACACAAGCAGGGGGAGTGGGATAGGGAGAAGCAGGCTTCCCACCAAACAGGGAGCCCGATGTGGGGCTCGATCCCAGGACCCTGAGATCACGACCTGAGCCGAAGGCAGACGCTTAACGCCTGAGCCACCCAGGCGCCCCTCCAATTTTTTTATTTGAGTAATATTTTTAGGTCTAAATATGCTTTGAACTTGGGTTGATGGTCTTTTATTTGTTCTATATAGTCATTCAATTGATCAAACATCATTCATTGAAAAGACATTCCTCTTCCCTCATTGAATTATCTTGATATTTTGCCATGATCTAAATGACCACATCTGTGTGGGTCTATTTCTGCCCCCTCTATTTTGTTCATTTGGTCAATAAATCTTTTTGCCAATGGAAAATTATCTTGATTATGGTAGCTTTATGTTAAGTCTTAAAGTTTTATATTAAAGTCCTCCAAGTTTTTTCTTCTTTGGGCATATTTTTTGTACTAGTCCTTCATGTGCTTTAGGTTTGTGTTCCATGTTCTCCTTGGTAGGAAGTAATAAACTTTAGAGTATCCATTATTCATAATTGCAGAGCACAAAATATTTTGAACTGCATATCTAAGGAGATTTTCCTCTCCTCTAATATGATCTGTATTTGGGGAAAGAACATTCTTTTCTCTTCCTAACCTACCCTTAAATTGAACTTTTGTAGTAAGAACTTTTTATAGTTCTTGGATTTTTTTCAATGAAAATCATGCTAAAGTTCTTCTTCTGGTTAGGGATGGATGGTAAGTACAACTGATAGACAGAGACTTGGTAAGAGTTAGAACACCTTGGACATCACCTTGTGGTCTGTGCTATTGGAATTCCTTAAGGAACTTTGAAGAAAACAGGATTAGACCAATGTGTACAACTAGAGTTGTTGGAAGCCAACATCAGAAGCTAAATGTGCTGTCAAAGAGGATGGAAGTGGGATATACGTTCTGAGAACCAAGAAATAAGATTAGTAAGGAGCCACAGAGAGGATAAGCAAGTAACTAAATACCTAGAGTATTGATCATATAACTGCTTGCTTGTTTTCTTTTCTTTTCTTTTTTTTTTTTCTCTTACTTTGGGATAGTAAATGGAAGGAACAAATACATACTATAGCTTATAGTTATTGAGTGCACATTCCACATGCAGACATTGTTCTAAGTATTTGTATGAAGTAACTGATTCAATCCTCTGAACAACCCAATGAGTTCGATTTATTAAGAAGTTCATTTTGGAAAACCAAAGTACAGACAGGCATCAAATAACTCCGTCTATCTCCGTAACTAGTAAGGGGGGAAAGAGTGTTGAGGAGTGTGAGGTCCAGATTTGAACCCAAATAATTCCAAAGCCTCATGCTATTATCCTCTTCAGGTAGGTAATCTCTTCAGATTGGATAGTAACAGGCCTCATGCTGGTAGTTCTTTTATTGACTAGTATTCCAGTAATTTTTTTGTTGGTGGTCTATTTTTTTGGTGGTGTATTAAACAATTTCATCTGATTCCAAAATAAGGCTAATTTTTATAGAGTAACAAGTCATGTAAAATTTATGCTTCTGAATAGTTTTAACCTATAGATTTCAAGGTTAAAGTTAGGCTGTTATAAGTATCACAAGCTTTGTGAAACCCCCATGCTTCATGAATCTCACTCTCTCCTTTCTAATAGGTATCATGCATATTATGAGCAGATATATACCTTTTGGCACTTTGACAATACCGAAGCTTGTGAATGCAAAATTCTGTATTGAATTTGATTTGGGTAATATGTCTTTTGTTAACTATAGCTATATACATTCTCACACTTTCTCTGCATGGCTTCTAAACTGGAGATATTTTTAAAGTTTTGCTATTTTTGTAATTTAAAAATATTTTAGTACACATTTTCTAAGAAAGCTTATTTAGGGCGAAATTATCTTCCTTAATGGAAAACACTGAAAAAGAAGTACCCTGGACCCTGAAATTTATGAATACATAGAGATTCAAGAAAAACTCCTCAATCATAATGCAGTGTCTGAATTTTCACTAAGCATGGTCTATAGCCATATTTTCTTGGTATTTGGAATTGGCTTTGGGTCATGAATTGGGAATGCAAATTGGTAATATCTTCTCTAGGGTTTAGTTCTTCTTTGAAAGTGTTTACACATTAACAAAGGAGAGTGCTAAAATAACTATATACTCTTTATTTTAGATATTTTCAGAAGATCCCCTTCCACCCTGAGTTCTAAAAAGAGTATTATCTGTGGTTAGGAGCATGGACTTTGCAGGCAAATTTGAGACTGCATCTGCTTTTACATATTCTCTATATGGATGGTGGTCACATTTCATGATTTCCACTGCCTGTAAGCAAAATGATAAGAACTATGAATAATAATAGTCATAATGATGAAGTTTACTTATCATTTAACATTTATTTATTTATCTGTTTATTTATTTATTCATCTATCTATCTATCTATCTATCTACTTATTTATCTATTTTAAGCCTTGCAACAGCATAGTTACCTGGGCAACACTATAAAATAAAAATAAATTGAACTCAAAGAGGAAAATAAAATAAACATAAACTTGACTAGATTGCTATAGAGCATGGAGCAGAGCCAGGATGTGGACGGAGGCTGTCTGATTCAATATCATTTGATACACCATCTTTTTTGTTGACTTAGTGTAGGACTGGGCATAATAAGCACCAGAAATGGATTTACCAAGAAACTAATAAAGCTGGACTTCAGGACCCCTCAGTTGCATGGACTCCTTTCAAAGCTCTGTACCTAAACTTGTGTTTATACTTTTGTATTCCTTTTCTTATGAATGGCCCTACAAATCATGTAAGTTTTAGGCCTCACTGAACCTGGACCCACCTCAGCTAGTCACCCTGTAAATGTAGCTCTTATTATTGCAAGCATCCACTTACTTTTGCTAATTATTATAATATTCATGGAGCTTATTTGTGCTGAAGTTGCAACTTCTCAGCTACTCTCTTCTCTGCTTCTTGTTTGCCAACATGGACCTTCTGTTCATTCTTTGTTTACCTGACATTCTCTGTAAGGCTTCCTACCTATAGGCTAACTTAAACACAGATATGTATATAGAAGGCTTTGTCAGATGTGAAGTGCAAAATATATATGAGTTTTTATCCCTGCTGTCATTAGGCACGTGCTTTCGAGGAGTGAGAAGACTTTCTAGAGAGACACACCCTCTAGGTGCCTTTCCCATCTCACTCTTCACTGCCTCTACAGTCTATCATTTGTGATGCTGAATAAAATACTAAGTGTTCTGCAAACGTAGCATGACCTTGAAATCCATATAGGAGCAATGATAAATACATTGAAAGTCATTATCATTACCATCATGACAATAATTATTCCAGAAACTGATTATTGATGTAGTCATGGGCTGAATGTACGACCTACATTATTTGATAATTAAAAAAAACCTTGTGAGGTTGCAATTTGATTCCCAATTTACAGAGAATGAAACAAAGTCTTGGAGGGATTAAATGACTCATCCAAAGTCATATTATAGGTGCAGAGTCAAGATTGGAACTCAGATCTGTGACCCCAAATTCCTTGATCTAACCTCCACACTCTGATGTCCCTCCACCCAACATCACTCAGACCATCAGTACCTTGACTCTGCTACATTAAGTATGGGTATAAATAGCAAATTGATTCGGGAGAAAAAAATCTTGAAAAACTAAACTCTTTACGTCTGAAGTATTCAGACAAATCATGGAGTTAATTATATATTCTAAAATTATGCAAATGATCTTTTTAGTTGTGAATTAATCAATGTTAATCACTTGAAAAATAGCTTGTAAGTTCTTTTTTTTCCTAGAGATATGCCAAAGTAGTTGAAATTCTCTTAGTAAGCTTCCTTTTTAAAAATTCCATTTTTTTTTTTTCCTGGCAGATGAAGACTACTTGAGTTATTTTGGTGTTGAGCAACAGTCACAGTAGGTGATTAAATTAGAGGCAGGTGTAAAACCCCTAAGAGTTATCAGGACTCTGTTTTCTGATCACTGGGGTTATGGATCAGCAGTAAATTTCTGACACTTGAATGCCTTTCTTTTGTGTAAGAGGAAAAGAAATTAGTGTGACCTGCTATTTAGAAAGAAGAGTTAATAAAGGAATAAAATGAACACTGGATGAGGAAGATATGGTTCATCTGCTTATTTGAATGCAAAAGCAATACATTCTCAGCTGTGGGTATTTCAAGTGCACCTTAAGCAAAATGCAAGTAGAGCAAAGGAAAGGGCAATCCTCTTATCAGCAAACAGTAAGCCTAGTGATTCCCATTCATTTTCAGAAGACCTTACTTTCCTGATGTTAAGTGAAGTTTCTGAAGGTCCTCTGGTGAATGAAGCTCATTCCAGTTTGCTATTGACTTTCATAATTTTGTAAAAACAACAGAACTGCAGTGATATAGAACATGGGAAGTGCTTTCAGTCCATCATGAAAAGGAGATCTGACTCCTGGACTTCTGGGCATCTCAGGTGGCTATAATTTTTTTTTCAGATATGGTTAGAGATGTATTTTCAATCTGCAATTTGCACTACAGATATATATATATTTTTTCCTCAGTAGTATATCAAAGTACCTGAGAGAGCTGAGTATCAGAAACTATTTATAACATGTTAATTCCTAAAATTGATTGTTCTTAGGCACCTCATGGTTTTTGGCATATCTATGGTTTTTCCTCTTCACTTCCAAATACCGCATTAATTTTTTCTTTTTGAAAAAAAAGGTTCTGGAATGTAATTCTTTGTTTCATTTTATGGTTTTTATGTTCTATGGTTCTTAAGTTCAACAGCTTTATATGATTTGAAAGGCAAGATTAATTGTTAGTCAGATATGGTTGGGTTTTCTCCACTGGGTACTACTAAACTGACATACCTAGAGTCTGATTCTCCGTGGATCAGAGTGAATCATGCTGATGGACCTGCAAATTGAGTTTCATATCCAGAACCTAATAAACTTACAATATACTGGAATCCTCTTTTCTCAGGGTGGCTAAAGACGGGAAGACTTTAGCTGTCAAAGCCAATCAGCTCCAGGAAGGGCTCCACAAGTGCATTTGTTTTCACATAAAATCTTACATGAATCTTTAAAATAACTTATTGGGATGTTAATACTCCAGAGCATCTTTTGCCTTACAATCACAGGTGTGTCTAAAAAACCCAGTGCATTCAGGTCAGTTATATACACAGTTATACTTAATAAAATAAAATTCAAAATTTTCAAGGTAAAAGTTCATGAAAAGATTTAGATTTTGGAAACAAGTGGTTCAATATATATTTTGGAGTACTTAATAGTTTCTAATACTGACAGAACCTTGAAATGTTACCATTGTGTTGCATGGTAACCTGTTGAAATTCTTTAGAGAGGAGAATTACATTTTAGTTAAAACAATACTATCAAAATGAGTTATAAAATGGTATCATTAGAAACATCTAGCTGTGTTTTTATTTTTAAAAAGTGCACATTACACAAGTCACGTATAGGTGCTCAATAAATCCTTACTGATTGAGCCTTGATGACAAGAAGTTTAATAACCTAGGAGATCAAAATTCATCATTTTGAGGGCACACAGAAGAAACATTTCAGCGAATAGGGAAGTGGGTGCTATATTTTCCCAAAGAGAGTTAGACTAATTGATTTTATAATCCTAAAGGTTTAACAATTATTTCAACTCTTTTTGGGATGACTAATAAAAAAATTATCCTAAAATGAGGAGGCAGGACATGGGATGTTTTAAATCTTCACTTCTCATTTATTATATTATAGTCATTTCATTTTCATTTATTATATGTATATAGATTTACTTCTTGTTTTGTTGACAGCTTATTATAAAAATAAATGAAATATAAGAAACTTGCAGTGGAAGTATTTATGGAGACTTTTCTGGCCCTCAGAAGTTGAGGTTTGTCAGTTTCACAACTGGCTCCATTACCAAACCTTCTGACCTTATTTCTATGCCTATCCAAGACACCTAAATCCACTATCCAAAGGCAAAACTCAGCCTTGTCTTTTTCTTCCACCAGGAATCTAATCACATCAAGGAGGGTCACACTGGGAAGTTCACACTAACCTCAACCCTACTTTTCTTTGCTTGGAAATGATACAAGATGACCAGCTCATTCTGATTTACCTGAACTATCCCAGTTTTAAAATTGAAAATTCCATTCCAGAGGGCAAACCAGAAGGTTGGTCACCCTAGATTCCCTCATTCTAGGATTCTAGGATATTCCAAATTCTAATACTGTTTTGTAACCACTCTTGATATACACACCATCATTTAGGTATTCTACCTTTTCCAGACATTCAGGGATTCAGGGGAATATTTTTTTTTTTAAAGATTTTACTTATTTGACAGAGAGAGACACAGCAAGAGAGGGAGAACACAAGCAGGGGGAGTGGGAGAGGGAGAAGCAGACTCCCCGCTGAGCAGGGAGCCCAATGTATCCCAGGACCCTGAGATTATGACCTGAGCCAAAGGCAGACGCTTAACGACTGAGCCACCCAGGCGCCCCAGGGGAATATTTTTTTAAGTCTCTCTCTGAGTAAAAAATAAAAGCACCATTCCCCTAGCAAGTTTTGTTGCACACATTTTTATTTGAGGCATAGAAAAAGTATGGTATTTACTTGATGCTTCTCTGACTCATGTTCCTCCTTGTGGTTGGGCAAGGATTTTCTCCGAGATGCTTTCTGGGAGAAAATGCTTCCTAGTAGTTTATGTATGGAGAGCAGTCATGCCCAACCTATAGGGATCTCCCCTCTGGGTTGGTCAGTGAGAGGTCCCTCTGTCAATAAAACTCACTGAGGATTCAGGGGGACTGGAACATACGCATTTATTGTTGTATCAAACTCATCAGCGGACTTTAAAAGTGATCTAGATGGCAGGCAGAATTCTTAGCTTGGATGTTTGGCCACACTTTTGTCACATTAGACTCAGAGCCTCAGCCCCTATGTCTGAGTCTCCCACTAAGAATAAACATTATTAGATGTATATCTTACCTATTTTCTCTGTCTTCTGCTAAGTGAATGTGATGCTGTGCCCATCCAGCTTCTTTTGAGTCCAGAACACTTATAGCTATGGTCGCTGCCACATTGCCTGACCTTAATTTTGGAACAAAGGAAAGAGATTGCCTCAGAGAAAAAATGTACTTCAAGATAGATCTTCAGTCTCAAATGAAAATTTAACATAGTGACAGAGACTGCAGATTGAGCACCTGAGCATTACCTGTTCCTATGGGCACACAACTAGGTCATACTTTCCAGTCTCCATTGCAATTAAATGTACTTATGTGACTGAGTTCCAACCAAAAGAATGTGAATGGAAGTGAGGTCACGTCCAGGACTAGTCCATGAAAACCTGCCATTTACCATTCTCCATGTTATTTTCATTCTCTGGCTTGATGCAGATGATCACAGCCACCTTGAAATTCACATGTTGAAGATTACAGAGCCACAACATAGGGGCATGGGTCCCAAACAACTGTTTGAAGGAAAGCTGCCTTGAAACAAGAATACCCACAATGAATTTTCTGAGTGAGAAATACATTTCTATTTTGTCAACTTACTAAATTTTTGACTTTTGTCTATACAGTACCTAGTTCACTTTAAATAATACACATAGCCCTTAAAGGAAGATTCTAGAACCAGGCTGCTAGAACTCAAGTCTTGGCTATTCTACATGCTGTCTCTAAGTTCTTGAGCAAATACCTTAACCTTTTTGTGCCTTAGTTCTCTTCTCATTAAAGTGGAAATAATGATGGGTACCTACTTCATAGCATTGCTGTGAGGATTACATCGTTTATTACATAGAAAACACTTAGAACAGCATCTGGCATGTAAGAAGTGCTATATAAGTGTTATTACTTCACGAGAATGAGTTTCAACAACAATTTTTTTTCGTAGGTATTTCTCCAAACCAACCTTTTTATTTTTTTTCTGGTTGGCCTTAATTTTTAAACACTGCTACATTTGAGGGTCACTTGTATCCATGTTTCAAAGCTTTGAAACTATACATATTACTGCCAGATTCTGCCACTCTCTCATAATTGTCGTTTCTCCATTTTTAAAACAACTTCATTGAGATGTAATTCATATACCACACAATTCAACTATTTAAAGTGTACAATTCAGGGCGCCTGGGTGGCTCAGTTGGTTAAGCGACTGCCTTCGGCTCAGGTCATGATCCTGGAGTCCTGGGATCGAGTCCCGCATCGGGCTCCCTGCTCAGCGGGGAGTCTGCTTCTCCCTCTTCCTGCTCCCCCCTCTTGTGCTCTCTCTCTCTCTCACTCTCTCTCTCAAATACATACATAAAATCTTTAAAAAAAAAAAATAAAGTGTACAATTCATTGGCCTTTTGTATATCCACAGAGCTGTCTGTTGATCACCAATATTAGTTTTTTTTTTTCTCTATTTCTGAGGGCTACCACACCCATAATAGTTTAGGAGTTTGTTACAACTATGACCCCCAATTCTAAATTTTCAAGTGCATCCACTGGATTCCCTGCTAGAGCCTCAATGAGTTTTTTAGCTCTGAGAAATGATTCTGGCAGCCAGTTGTTAGGTATTCAGCCTCAAGGGACCACTGTTTTAAGTGAAGTGGGCCAGGGTTCTTTGTTTCTTCTTCTTGCTTATCATTTAGAATTTGTTAAGTGCTTTTTTTTTTTTTTTTACCCTTCCCTCAGCTTCATTGAGATATTATTGACATATAACATATATAAGTTTAAGGTGTACAATGTGATGATTTGATACATACATATATTGCAAAACGATGATCACAGTAAGGTCCAGTTAACACCTCTATCTCCTTGCACAATTACCATTCTTTTGGTGTGTGGTCATAAGCATTTAAAATCTCTCTTAACAACTTTCAAATATATAATTCAGTATCATTAATTAGAGTCACAATGCTGTACATTAGATTTCTGGGACTTCTTCTCATAGCTGGGAATTTGTACCCTTTGATTAACATCTCCCATTTCTCCCAGCCCCCAGCCTCTGATAAGCACCATTCTATTCTCTATGAGTTTGGCAGGGTTAGATTCCACATGTAAGTGGGAACATACAGTACTTGTGTTTCTAGATGACTTATTCACCTAACAAAATGCCCTCATAGTCATTGCATGTTGTTGCAAAAGACAGGATTTCCTTCTTTTTTGTGGGTGAATGACATTCCATTGTATGGATATACATTTTCTTTATCCATTCATCCCTGGTGGACACCTAAGTTGTTTCCATGTCTTGGCTTTTGTGAATAATGCTGCAATAATCATAGGGTAGAGATATCTTTGCAAGATAGTGTTTTCATTTCCTTTGGATACATACCCAGAAGTGGGATTGCTAGATCATATGGTAGTTCTATTTTTAACTTTTTGAGGAAGTTTCATACTGTTTTCCATAGTGTTTATACCAATTTACATTCAGGATAAGACTCTTTATCAGCTCAAAGTGTCTGCCATGATGTACTAATTTTTCCCTTTGAAGAAAGACTCCAATTTCTTAGGGAAGTTTGTGATCGTCAAGAATAGATTAATATCCAACTTCTAGCTTGAAATTTGCCAACTGATTCCAGTAAGTCATACAATAAACTTCCTTATTTCTCTGAACCACTTAATATAAAGTAATTCAGTCCCTGCCAAGGCTGTAATTCTACTTTCAGAGTAGTTTCAACAATTTTTCTGACAGCTAGGTAGCAGTCCAAGGATTATGCATGCAATAAAAGGGAAGGTGAACTCTTGATACAGCACTTAGGTTGTGATTTAAGTTCCGAATTCTAGTTGTTAGTTCAAAAATTCTAGATGAGTAAGCCAAAAGTCCAAAAGGTCTTCCTTGCACACACCAACATAGCCTTGACTCAGGGCATATGGCTTTTCCCTGAATTCGGCCCTTGCTGACCCCTAGGCCACGCGCATTTTGCAAGGTACCATTTGCACAAGGATATGTGGTGGCTTACTTAAATCCTCCACTTTTATTTTACTTCCTTAGTTTCCCAGGTGTCTCCATCCCTGAATTCAAATAGACTAATCTGCCTCTAGACTAACTAAGAGCCAGAAACTTTTTCTCAAGCACATTGTGAATTTTATGGTTTCATTGAATATTTGCAAGAAGTGGAGCAGGTACAACATCTTACAAAGTGTGTTGATTTCTTTCTTCTAGATAACTCTGAGTTTCCTGGCAGGTCTCCTTTCATGGTTTAGATAGTCCCATAATCATCTAAAAGCCCCACTCCTGATGTGGAACCCTCCTTATTTTACATAATACTAGGATTTGTATCAAGCTTGTGAACTGCAGTTGGTTACCCCTAGAGACAAACTTGCAAACAGAAAGATTTTTCAAATGTCCACATTCCCCACCCATTTCCAGGAAATTCTAGTGGATAAACTTTTCTCAATCTCTTTACAAAATAAATAACCATCATAGAAAGGCCAGAGAGTTTTCAAATATTTTGAATAAACCTCATGTATTGTAGATATTCAATAATAAAGAAACAATGAACTAGAGACCCACAAAGTGGTGTGATTTAAAAGTTTAATAGGATTTTTGATTTATGTCAAAATACATTGCATGTCAAAAGACCAGTTTCTGGATTGTGCTACTTTTATCATGATGAAAAATACCATTAAATGTGTCATTGAAAATTAAGTAATGAAATGATTTGACATATGAAAGAAAATCTTAAAACAGTAGTTTTCCTTCCAGCTGTCACAACTCATTTAGATACCAATTGTCTGCAATTGCAAATCTCTGAATCAAAATGTCAGCAAATGGCTGCCTGTGGTGGGGGAAATGTCTCTAAGGTGAATATGAATATTAATTACCAGAACTGTATCAAGAAAGAGACCTATGATTGGTTTGTTCTTTTATGAGATTAAAAATATGCACAGACATTGGAGAATTTGGCAGAAATAAAGACCCACATCTAAGGCATGCTCAAGAACATTTTAAGTGTGATACTATTCTGAAAACATTTTTCCCTTGCCCACGTATTACATCACATATGTTCCATCAATTTTTTCAACACACTTCTAGAGACACTGCCAATATATCTGGAAGAAGAAGGAAAAGATGGGATAGGAATACCTACTTTTTCAGATTGTCCTGCCTGTCAGTATGTCATGGTCTTCTTATCTCACACACAAGCTATTATGTGTTAAAAAAATGTCATTTTTTTTTTAGACATAGTTTTATAGAAGAAAACAACTGAAGTGTTTGAGAATGGTCCTGACAAATCTCAACAGCCTCTTTCGTAACTACTATGGGCTGCAGAGATACCCAAAGGATAGAACTTTGAGACAGAGGTACTTGAATTTCTTGTAATAAAAAATACAACAGAATGACATGTTAAATAAAGATACGGAGAGTATTCCATACATAAGCAAAAATAAATAAACATTACTTTATAAGCTTTTTAAAAATAACCAAATAAGAAATCATGAGTTTTTTTAATTATTTGAGAGAGAGAAAGGGAGAGGGAGAGGGAGAAGCAGGCTCCCCACTGAGCAGGGAGCCTGACCCTGGGATCATGACCTGCACGGAAGGTGGATGCTTAATTGACTGAGCCACCCAGGTGCCCTAGGAAAGCATGATATTGTAGAAACATAGATTAAGCTAGTTTAAGAAGTTTTTATATTTTATGATATAAAGTAATTGAATACTTAGACAAAAATAATTTGCTCTTATTTTCAAGTATAGAAAAGCATTTTTGAGATAGATTTATTTGTTATTGTAAAATGAATGCTTAAAACATAAACTACAGTAATACTGGATTTTCCTAGTATTTGTTTAAATGTATGATCAGAAGATTACAATTCCCAGAATTGGCTGTTGTGGGGGTTATTTCACATTGGAATATTCCCTTTTCGGAAACAAACATTTCTCATATCCATAGGAAATATATTTTTAAGTACTAACATTTCTTCCTCCAGTCCTTCTTTGATTAACACTGGAGAGCAGTACATTTTATTAGCTGCTAATAGTTCAAGATTAAAAAAAACAAAAAAACCCAAACCTGTCTCCATAGAGAGCTCTATTGTAGAGAGCTCTATTGTTCTGTCTCTTCCTCCCTTTTTCTGTGTAGCACCCATGGGATTTATACCAGACCTACTCTCCAAAACATGTGATCCTTAGAGAATTTTTGCCAGATTTTTCTTCCTTGACACAAAAGGTAATTGGAGATTTGCATCTATTGAAAGGCCTTTTGGGGGCGCCTGGGTGGCTCAGTTGGTTAAGCGACTGCCTTCGGCTCAGGTCATGATCCTGGAGTCCCTGAATCGAGTCCTGCATCGGGCTCCCTGCTCGGCAAGGAACCTGTTTCTCCCTCTAAACCTCCCCCCTCTGATGTACTCTCTCTCTCTCTCATTCTCACTCTCTCAAATAAATAAATAAATCTTTAAAAAAAAAAAAAAAAAAGAAAGGCCTTTTGGGATAACTATTGTAGTGGGCTGAAAGATGACCCCCACAGATCCCAGATCCCAGTCCCTGGATCTTATATGTTAACAGATGCTTCTGCAGAGGTGGTTAAATGAAGAATTTTGAGATGAGATTATCACGGATTATCTGGGTAGGCCTTAAATGTCATCACATGTATCAAAAAAGTGAGGCAGAGAAAGTTGATACACACACAGAGAAGGTGATACGCAGCTGGAGGCGGAGAACGCAGTAATGCAACCATAGGCTAAGGAGTATGGGCTTCTACCAGAAGCTGGAAGAGGCAGGAAGCAGATTCTCCCAGAGAGCCTCTGGACACAGCCCTGCCCTGCCAACACTTGTTTCAGGCTAGTGAAACTGATTTCAGGCTTTTGTCCTCTAGAATGATAAGAGATTAAGTTTCTGTTGTTTTAGACCACCCAGTTTGTGGTAATTTGTTACTACAGCTCAGGTAACTAATATACCTGTCATTGATCAAATTTGGTATGATAAATATATAAGTAGGTCATATTTTTACTGATCAAATTCCTGAAAGCAGTCTACTGCCTTTAAAGAAAAAGTATTAGAGAAAAATTGTGAAACTGAATTAAAAGCACTAGAATAAAATTCCATTCAGCTTTTATGAAACCTAACCTCAAGTGGCCTAAGAAGTTTGGATATAAATACCTGCTTTTGCTCAGACCATGTTTTAATATATTGAAGAAGAATTGGTCGATATGGATTACTGAACCGAGAAAAGAAACACAAAAATTCAGTAGCACACCAGAATATTTATTGCATCCACAGATACAGAAACTTTTAAATACAGTACCAGTAAATTGAATTAATTGGTTTATAACAAAAATAATTATGCATGAACAAAATATTTTCCCTGGAATTCACAAATGATTTTGTTCCAAATGAGAAAAAATATTAAGAAATCAACAATTAGAAAAACAAAAACAGATAACTCAGGAAAAAAACAGTTAAAAATGAAAGGAATAATCACTGTAATTACTCTTCAAGAAAATATAAATTAAAACAACATCTCAGTTTTTCAAGCAAGTTAGCTATAATTTTTGTTTTTTAATTGCAAAAACTCAGAGACAGCAAGTATATCACGAGATAGACCCTCTCAAACTCTACTTATGGGAATATCATTTAGAACAACATATTTAGAAAGTTATTTGGCAATAATTCTTAAGAGTAATAAAATATTTATACCCTTTGACCCAATAATTCTATGTCTGAGAATCTTTCCTAAGAGAGTAATTTAAAATGCAGATGCTTTTTTGATCAAAGATATTCATCACAGCATTATTTGAATATTAGAACTTTGGAAATAACTTTATGTGTTCCCAAACAGGAAAAGAGGTATGATATGTTACATTGATTAATTGATTGATTGTTGGGTGTGGTATATGAATTAAAATTTCCATTTGTTAGAACAAAAAGAATAACTGAGGTAAAGATATGGATATTAGCAAAAGAGGAATCAACAATAATATCAGGAAAGGAACACAAATGTACTGTAGGGTTTAGCAATGAGCATAAGTCACTAACTACATGGCAGGTTAAATAAGGACCCCAAATACATCCACAACCTAATCCCTAGTACCTGTGAAAGGTGCCTTTGTGGCAAGAGGGACTTTGCAGATGTGATTGAATTAAGGATCTTGAAATGGAGGTGATGCTGGAGCAGAAGGCTGGCTGAGGACAAAGCCGAAGCTGGCAGCCTACAGCCCCCACCCCACGTGGTATGTGTGACATTCCTCAGGCACTCCTGGCTGCCCTAAAGGAAAAACAAATGGTTAACTGATAGAGATCACAGTCTTGCAGGACAGGAGTCTCCCTCAGTTTACAAAAGTCTTAGCAATTACAAGGACAAAGCATTTCTATCAATGGCCTAGCTGCCAGAAGGGAATGTAGATACAATTAAATGTCCTTATAACCTGCAGCCCATTGACAGACACTTGAAGTGGGCAAAGTGTAAAGTCTCTCCAGGAAGCTCCCAACTGTCTTACTGTTAATGCCTTCCTAGAAGGAAAAACAACCTTAACCTGACAATGGCAAGGCCTCTGGTGTGCTGTGAGTCTTCTTTAACATACAAAAGTCCTTTTGAAACCTCCCATTTCCTTACCTTCCCCAACCCCATAGTATATAATCAGCCACCCTTCACCACCCCGGGGCAGCAGCTCTTTCTGCCCACAGGTTTTGTCCCCGTGCTTTAATAAACCACCATTTTGCACCAAAGATGTCTCAAGAATTCTTTCTTAGTTGTCGGCTCCAGACTCCACCCCACTGAACCTCACCTATATCCCAAAACCCCATCAGAGGGATTCTGTTGGATTATGCAGGTGGACCAATCTAAATCACAAAATCTCTGTAACAGGCATGAGAAAGGAGTCAGAGTTCAAAAGGACAGGTGATGATAGAAACAGTGATTAGAATGATGTGCTTTGAAGATGGAGGAAGGGCCACTCATAAATCAAGGAATACAGACAGCCACTAGAAGCTGAAAAAGGCAAGAAAACAGATTCTCTCAGACCTTCCAGAATGAACCAGCCTTACTGACATCTTGACGTTAGCCCCATAGAACTGATTTCGGGTTTCTGCCCCCAGAAATGTAAGATAATAATTTTTTTTTGTTGTTTTAACCCACCAAGTTTGTAGTAATCTGTTATAGCAACAATGCAAACCTAATATGACATACACACAGGCATGTCAGTAAAATCTTTAATATGAGGATTTCTACTTGTTAATTTTCTTTTTGTATTGCAGTCTAGTTGACAGACATTAGTTTCAGCTATACAACTTAGTATTTGTACTTCTTTATACGTGGTGCTGCGCAGCTGCCGTCTGTCATCATACAACACTATTACAGGATCATCGGCTGTATCCCCTATGCTGTGCCTTGTACTCCTGTGACTGACTCATTCCATGACTGGAAGCCTAGATCTCTTACTCCCACTCACTCATTTTGCCCATCCCCCACCCCCACCCCTCTGACAACCATCGGCTTGTTGCCTGTATTTATAGGTCTGATTCTTTTTGTTTGCTTGTTTATTCATGTTTTGTTTTGTAGATTCCACATATGAGCGAAATCATATCACACAGAAATGTCATAGGATCATTAAGCATATATAAAATTAACATTGTGCAAGTGTCCATTGGCGAGGATAATCGGTGTTCTGATTATAAAATATGTATGACAATGGCCCGGAAGGTCAGGAAGCAGGTAGAAAATACACGGATATTGTGTAGAGCAGTCCCGGGGGAATCTGAAAATGTGAACAAGCTAAGTCATGTAGCGTGAAGTGTACGGATTAGGTGTTGAATAAATAGCTCCTTAAAGTGTATAAATATTTTCAGTGTTTTCATGACTTTGTAGTGGCCATGACAGCCTAAAAAACCTAGATAGTAAGCACTTCATAAATTGGATTATTTACAAGCCCATGAAAAATAGGGTTATAAAGTGATTATATCAATCATTATTTTATTAAATCATTCTTTTACATCAAATGAAAAGACGAGACAAAATTTATGTACAAACGATCTCAACTAAATTACAAAATGTATGGGTAAAAGACTAAATGGAAAATGTAGCAGTAGTTCTCACTGAGGTATGAGATTTATCAGTGATTTGCTTGGCTACTTAATTATATATTAATTTGTTTCCCCAATTATCTACAATTCATATGTATTTTATAGTCAGAAATTATGAATCAGTAAAGCATTCGATTAATAGTTGAGTTATATTTGTGCCCAGATTTCTACAAATAGACTTGCATTACAATTAACATCTATATTGAGAGAGAAGATTATTGTAGAATTTATTTTATTAAACAACTACCATGAAACCCACTTTATAGCCACAAGCAATGGATATTTTAGTAGTCCTTGTCTAAAGAAAGTTGGGGCCTCAGTCATCTGAAAACAAAGGATATAGCAAAATTTTAATAATTAAAGTGTTGTAAATTACTATGTGCCAGATGCCAGTGTCCTCCTATTTCATATAGTAACTTGACTAATCCTCAGGACAATCCTATGACTGTCATAACCCTCATTTAACAGCTGAGAAAACTGAGTGGCAGAGAGCTTGAGTGATTTATTAAAAGTATATATAGTTAATTAATGGTAGAGTCAGGATTCAAAAACTGGCATTGTAACTCCAGAGCCATACTTTAAATCCCCTTATTTCTTAACTGTAAAATCTTTGCAAGTACAATTTTAGAGTGAAAATTTAGGAGAATACAGGGGCACTGGGTGGCTCAGTCGGTTAAGCATCTGCCTTCGGCTCAGGGTTCTGGGATGGAGCCCCATGTTGGGCTCCCTGCTCAGCAGGGAGTCTGCTGCTTCCTCTCCTCCCTGCTCTCTCTGGCTCTCTCTGTTGCTATGTCTGTCTCTCTCTCTCAAATAAATAAATAAATTCTTAAAAAAAAAGAGAATTTAGGAAAACAAATTTTATTTTCTTCAATTATAAAACTTTGTGGTATATATTAATTTTTGGTGCTTTGTTTCCAAATAAAACATGTAAGCGTTAAATAAGAGCAGGTCTTGTTTTTGTCAATAAGAAATTGTATATATACTATAAATATAAACACACACATTATACATTCCTTGTATCTGCTTTTTCCCACTGGTCATCATTTCATAGTATGTCATAGAATGTTCTGCACGCATACCTGTGAGCTCCATCTGTTTTGTTGGAGAACTACCTTTGCAAAGGAGTGTGTCCCTGGGTGAAACTTACTCACGCTATGCAAATCAGTTTCTCAGCCCAAGAATTTGGGAATGGGACTCAGTGTACATGAGAATCTAAAATCGAAGAACATGTTGGGCCCTTTGGGGTTATCATACTTAGAAAAACAGATACTATCAGTCTGCTGACAGATTAAAAATCAGGAGGTGAAGAGAACCCACTACCAAAGGCTTTTGGGAAGCAAAGGGGATGCACATTTGGCACCATCAGCACCCCATTGTTCCTCTAAGCTGCCATCAGCTTTGTGCTCTAGACTCTCAAGAAAGTGGCTTAGAATCCTTAGGATAAATCCTGCTCTTTCAAACTGTGTGGGGTTCTTGTTGCTTGCATCTAAATGATCCCCGATTGAAACAATTATATTTTGAAGAGGTAATGTTTATTTTAAAAAACCATAAAAAGACTTTTAAAACAATTACCTGTTGCCAGCAATCTCAAGCAATTCAACATTTTGTTTTAAATTGCTTTCGCAAAAAAAAAAAAAAATTACATAATATGCCTAAAGATAACTTGGGGGTTTGTCCATGGGTTAGTTCTCATTAAGGGAAGTCACAAGCATAGGTTTTGTTTTTAGGGCATTTTAATATGTATAAAGCAGATAATGAATGGTATTCTTGCCCAGGTTTTTTTGGGAGGGGGTGGATATTATTTTTGAATGTAATGGATGGTTTTGTGTCATAAGAGAAATTCAATCTGATATAAAAATAGAATGTGTTTAGACTAAGTTTATTTTAAAAGTAATTCTAATATATTTTTATTGCACTCTGTGTAAACCTTATTATACAGGTATAACATTTAGGAATTAAAATTAAAAGGATTTATTTGCTTTATAATGCCCTCTAGTTTTTTTTTTCATATCAGCAAATTACATTCACATAGAAAATTAGGGAAATATTAGGAATGAAATGAAAGCCATATATATCCCTTTCACATAAAGATAAACATTTTTAATTATTTAATGTATTTTCTTTTTTTTTTTAAAGATTTTATTTATTTATTTGACAGAGAGAGACACAAGCAAGAGAGGGAACACAAGCAGGGGGAGTGGGAGAGGGAGAAGCAGGCTTCCTGCCGAGCAGGGAGTCTGATGCGGGGCTCGATTCCAGGACCCTGGGATCATGACCTGAGCCGAAGGCAGACGCTTAACGACTGAGCCACCCAGGTGCCCCTATTTAATGTATTTTCAATCAGCCTTTGTTTCTATATGAATCTGTAATCTCTTAAGTAAATATTGGCAGTATAGAAATAGTTTTAAACATACTTTTTTCACCTAATATACTTATGAATGTTTCTCATATTGTTATTATTATTTTTCCAAACCACGTATATTATTAAAAGTTCTTAAAGATTCAGTTCTACAAATACTACTAGTTTGGGACATTTGTCTGTGGTAAAACTAGTATTAACGCTGCAATAAATATCATTGTACATGGAAAACCATCAACATAAGATACTTTCTTTTGATGGCTTTCACTGTGGGTTTGTTTTTTTTGGTAAGATTTGTTTTATTGAAAATTGGAATGTGTATATCAGAATCCTTTGTCTTATATCATCTACTCCTATGAATAATTTATGTCTATTTTAGACCACTGTTACATTTAGTATTTTCTTGAAAATTATGACACACTGAACATTTGCAGAATTTGGCAGGGGTTTCTACTTATTTTTTTATTTTTAAAGATTTTATTTATTTGTCAGAGAGAGAGAACACGCACAAGCAGGGAGAGTGGAAGGCAGAGGGAGAAACAGGCCCCCCGGGATCATGACCTGAGCTGAAGCAGACACTTAACCATCCGAGCCATCCAGGTGTCTTCTACTTATTTTTATATTTTTTATATTTTTATAATTTAAATGTGTATTTCCTTACCAGTAAGTGTCAAATGCTCATATGCTACAATTTTGAGGTAGGTTTCAAGATCCTACTGAATAGACATTTTAATGTTTGTGAAGTAAAAAGTAAGATTAACCATGTGCTACAATTAAAGTGAATCTTTTGTCAAAACGAGATTACTTAAAAAATAGGTTAAAACATATGGCAAATCACAATACATCTAATCTAGCCAGTTACATTTTATACATGAAACATTGAGACTGTACATGAAAACAAATTATTACACTTGGAAAACTTAATTGATATTAGGTTCCTAGTGACTAAATAATGCCTTACTCCCTCCTCTTTGTTTCTTGGAAAAGATGATTCAATTAAATAAATTTTACTGTGTAGTTACAAAGTGAGTATCCTGAATGTCATTGTCATGTAGGTTAGTTTCGACAGGCTTATTAGCTGTCAAAAGGAAAGTTGCATGAGCAAAATTGGAAAGAATCTGATAAATGCCTTATATATATCTTTATATTTTAAATAATTTAAGTAGTATTTGATAATAATAGACAATATATAGGACACTTAATATTGTGAATGGATTAATTAACCAATATTAAGGCTGAGGACTATGATCAGGAAAGTATTTGATGGCATTATTTGTTGAAAGTAAATGGTATTCCCAAGTAGTATGATACATTTACTTTTGAACCCGGAGCTCAAGTGGAAGTGAATATTCTACCAAAAGAATATTTTAAAATGGGGCGCCTGGGTGGCTCAGTTGGTTAAGCGACTGCCTTCAGCTCAGGTCATGATCCTGGAGTCCCTGGATCGAGTCCCGCATCAGGCTCCCTGCTCGGCGGGGAGTCTGCTTCTCCCTCTGACCCTCCCCCCTCTCATGTGCTCTCTCTCATTCTCTCTCTCCCAAATAAATAAATAAAATCTTTAAAAAAAAAAAAAAAAAAAAAAAAAAAGAATATTTTAAAATGATTTATACTATGTTATCAGGCATGTTAAATCATTGACCATAGGTTGCTCAGGCTAGAAAGAAAGACAGAGCTGCAGCATCACAGATTCTTTCCTAGTAAGAAATAAAGCAAGCATATAGCAAGTCATGGGAGACTGGAAAGAAGCAAAGCCTTCTATGCACTTCAATTCATAAAGATACACCATTTAAAATAAATTGTGGGTGGAAGACTCTAAGCTTAGCAGCTGGACTCAGAAGAGAATTATATCCAATTGTGAAACAGAAGGGGCCCAATGTTGGCAATACACTGAAAATGACCACTAAGGTAAAGAAAAGAGACTAGACCCCAAATTAAACCAGAGTAGAGAACTCTGATCTGCTCTACTTAAGACTATCATCCAGTTATCAGTGAAGAAGAATAGCCATTTATATCAGAATGCCATTAGAGAATATGTATACTGATTTATAGATGCATAGCTTTGTAAAATATTCATATACAGAATTGTATGTGTATAATATACTCATACATATTTGTAAAATATTAATATACAGAATTATATATGCATATTATACATACACAGACAAAGCTCCATAATTTCTTTTGTTTAAAAAGAAGGTAAAATGTATAAAGCCAGAGTTTTGTTTCACTTACTTACTTTCAAGACATTACTTTGTCATTCTAATGAAAACTTCAAGGTAAGGAAATATGCCATGCCTTGTTATTTCTGAGAGTTGAACTACTTGAAACCAACCTTGATGAGAAAATCAAGATTCTGATGGCCAGACTGAGTAAAACTCGATACCCTGTGAGGAGTGCTGTGTTGTGGCCATTGACTCCTTAACAATAGCTGTGAGTTCTATGAGAAGGGTGAATGTTCATTGATTTGGGTCATGCAGCTGTCACCTCCCTTCTCTCAGGTGCAGCATCCCCCACTTCATTTTGGAGGCTTTTTTCTATTTCATTGCCTTCCTTCTATGCCCTGTTCTCTTCTCACATGGTGGGCAGCTGACCAAAGCCTGGCCAACTGGCATCTCTGTTCCAGGACTTCAACTCTTGTTTGGAGAGACAGGAACATATTCAAAAAGGGTTGGAACACCTTCTTTCTAACCAAATAAGTTCAGAATGTGACTTTCAATAGAACCAGCATAAAAATGGTAAGGAGTTACTGTCAGAATTAATAAACTTTGTGTCACTCTAATGCTAAGCATGTACTCAATGTGTGACCATTGGTTAGATAGCCTTCAGGAAAACGAACTGTTCATAGAAGGAAATAGCAACAACACAGAAAAAAGGAGAAATAATTAACAAATCCCAAGTTTCAGGGCATTTAAAAATATTAAATGTTACCTGCCAATTGACATTTTAGTTCAAGAACACTGGAAAAACCATTATGCAAACAGATGTTCTGAGGTGGAAACTTTGTAAAATGGTTTTAGGTAAGAAGAGGAAGTTTTTCTCAGGCTCAAGTTACTTGTTAACATTCATAGACAAATTCACATAATTTCAGGACTACTCTTATAGTTTCAAGCACTCCCTTCTCCTATAAAAATAATTTCCCCATGTATCTATCTATCATGTTAGTTTATTTGTGGTGCCTTTAATATTTTGAAAAAAAATTCTCTGCCTAGTCGCGATCAGAAATTGTTATGATTCTCTACAAAAGGGGACCTAAAAGAGTACTTACAGAGTATTACTGTTTGATTTTTTTGGTGGATAACAGAGGTGTTGAGGGAGGAGGATTCCTCTCTCTAGATAGCAGGAGTTTCACTCACGCTGCCTCTCTCTCATGTGATCTAGAACCCCGAAAGTGTTCCACCTCTTCAATATCAAATTCAAAATTAGTCTTGCAGACTTTAGCCTTGTAATATGCCAACTCACTCATTTGGTCAATTCCAGCAACAGTTTTTCAACCTCATCATAACCTTCAGTACCTGAACTTTTTTATATCATCATTCATTCAGTAACAAATATCAATCAAACGCCTACTTTGTACTATACCAGGTTGCAGGCACTGGGAATAAGTGCTAAACAAAACATGCACACTATTTGCCCAAGGACATATTTTAGAGAGGGAAGCAAATAAAAAATAAATATGTATTATAATTTTAGGTAGAAATGAGTGATATCAAAAAATCTAGTGGAATAATGGCATATAGAAGGAGATAGGATATGTGTGGTTCTTTTAAATAGAGTGTAACAATTAGTTCTTGCCACAATACTGCTGCAGAACAAAGTAACTTCAAAAATTCAGTGGCTTGCAACACAAGTATCTGCCCACTGGCTGGAGTTTACTGGTCTAGGTTGGGCTTGGCTAGACTTGGTTCCATGCTTCCCATTGGATCCAGCTCTTCTCCATGTTTTTCAATCTCCTTAAATCAGCAGCTATCCATGCACACACTTTTCATGGAAAAGGTAGAAATAGAAGAGAAAGACCAGTTGGGCAATCGCATTCTGTGACTTTTTTTTTTTAAACAAGTCTGCAACTATCCTCTTGGCCAAAGCAAGCCTCATGGCCAGACCCAAAATCAAGGGGCAGAAAAATACACTCTGCTCAGCATAAGGCCATGCGAAGTTGGAACTGTATAAAATTAATACAGCAAAGTGAAGAGTTGAGACCAATTATTCGATCCACCACTTTGAGTGAAAGGGGAAAATTTCTTTGAAGTTCCACTCCATACCTGAATTAGGTGAATGAACAAGTAATGTAAATAACTGAAAGTAGAACATGCTAGGCAGTAGGAACAACAAGTATAAAACCTTAGAAGTCAGGACAAATTAAAGAGACAGCAATTTGGTGTGGTATCAGTGGAGTAAGTGATTGGAAGAGTAGTTAAAATCATTGCAAAAGTTGAAGCCCATGGAAATAAATTTGGGTTTTATTCTAAGTTCATTGGAAAGCTTTTTGAAAGTTCTGAGCAGGAAATAGTCATGATCAAATTTCTGTTACTAAAAAATCACATACATCTAGGTAGAAATTGACTTTAAGGGGACAAAACTGAAAAGAGAACATGAGTTAAAGGATTTTTGTGAAAACACGTGGGAGAACAGGAAATGACTCATATTAGGGTGTTAATGGTAAAGGTGATAAGAAGTAAAATTCTTGACACATATTGCTGGAAAGACCAATATTATATGACGATGGTTTGGATATGGGATGTGAGAGAAAAAGAAGACTCAAAGATGACTGCTAAGTATTTAGTTTGAGAAACTTGGTAATTGTTGTGCCATTTATTAAATGGGAAAAACTGAAGGAGGAATGGGGTTGGTGGAAGACTGAGAATTTGTTTTACAAAGCTTAAGTTTGAGATGCTTTTTGGTCATCTAAATAAATTTTAAGTGTCAGGAGAGTGAGAACAGAAGAAATTGGTGCTAAAGATACAAATCTGAGAGCTCTCAGAAAATAGATAGCCTTAAGCTTTGGTGAGATCACCTAGGGAATAAGAAAGAAGTTCAACGATTTCAGCTCTGGTTGCTTCAAAATTATCATTCAAAAGGAGGTGATAGAGCAGGAAAGTGATATATTAAAGGAGTTTCTGGGAAGGATGAAGCAAATGCAAAGATGTGTGGTGTTCTGGAACCCAAGGGAAAAAAAGGAATTTCAAGAAAGAGAGAGTGATGAACATGTGTCAAATGCTGCTGAGGGATCTAGGAAGATGAGGACTGAGAATTATTCATTGATTCTTAGCAAGATGGAAATCATAGTCCTTTTCACAGGAGAAATTTCTATGGAGTGGTGGGGCTGAAACCTTATTCGAATGTATTAAAAAGAGAGAATGAGAAGTAAGATAAATCAGAATATTCAGTTCCTTGGAATTCTGCCAGCCTGTTAACTCCCTGCTACTTTACTTTAACATTTACTTTATTCCTTACTTTATTTCCTGTCCATTCTAGATCATATGAGAAAGAGAAAGACCAGTTGGGCAATCGCACCGGAGTTTTCAATCGGTTGTAATTGCCTTGCTATCTTGCTATTTTACTTGAATACACAACAAAACCCTAAATTTTGACCAATATAACTACCTTCTTTTTATTTTTATATCCAGACAGTTGAGGCCTGCTGAAGGAAATCACAAACTCACATAGACTGATGCCTTGAAAAATTCACATCATCAATACCATCTGTCACTCTCCCTATGTTCTCCTAGTTATTTGTCTCTCTTCTATTCAACACATCTATAATTTACTTGGTCTACACATATTCTTTCCTTTTATAATCCTCTCATGAGAAAGAAGTGTCTCTTCTTATAATTTATTTATCCCAGTCTTAGATAGCCTTCTACTTCTGCAGTCATTTTGCTCCATCAATTATCTCTTTTCCTGTATCTTCAAAACCACCTTCCTCACTGGCTCTTTTCCATCAGCATTTAAATATTCTCAATTACTTTCCATCATAAACATAATGTTTTCCCATCTTTCTTTCTGCTCCCATCTTTCACTCACCTTGCCAACAGTGGCTAAATTTCTTAAGAGGTTTTGTCTCCCCTCATTATGGCCATATTTTCCGCCCTCCCACGTTTTCCTATCCTATTGCTGTAGTCTGGAACCCACTTTCATCTCCCCACTCCATTAAAACTTTCTTGTGATAATAACCAGTAATTTTACTTAAATATCAGGGCACCTTGGAAATCTAATCTAATTTGACTTCCCCCCCCCCGCCCCTGCACTTGACACTGTTAAATGCTCTTCCTGAAATGCTCTTAGTTGGTTTTTGTGATGTCACACTTACTTGTTTTCTTCTTTTCTTTCTGGCTGCTCTAAGTAAATGTCATAGCTGTCTCTCCTCCCTTTTTTTTTATGTGTTACATATTGATAACACACAGTTAATTCACAGGGTTCCGTTGACATTTTATTTTAATCTCCCTTTGTGTTCTATTGCTGTATGACCTCATTTACTCCCAAGACTTTAATTATCATCTGTATTCTGATAACACACAAATGTACCTTCCTAGACATGTATATCCAACAGTCTCCTGGACATCTCCACTGGGCTGTTCCTCTGACAATTTGAGCCCAATAGGAACATCATCTTGTCCACAGAAACCTGCCTCTCCTCTAAGATCCTCTATCTCAATGACAGGAGTCACCATGCATCTAAATACCTACTAAAGAAAATTGGATAAAAATTGCTCCCTTTGTTCACTCTCTTACCTAATCAACCAAGTCCTATTGATTCTATAAAACCTGTAAATCTCTTGATTCATTCAATTCCATCCACCCCTGTGGATACAGCCAATTCAAGAAAGCTATCATCTCTCTTCTGGATTTCTTCAACAGCTCTCTAAACTCAGTTCCCTGCTTTCAGTCTCAGGCCTTCCATTTACCTATCATGCAAATATAATGCTACTACTTGCTGTTTCACACTTCTCAATGCCTTTGACTTTTTTTCTTGGTAGATTTCGAACCTCTTTGGGCTTGCTACATACTATGTAATTTTCGGAGCACCCTTCCCCTTTCATCTCTTATTCTCGCAACATCTAGCTATGTTCTACTTATCTTTAAGGTTTCTGCTAAGATGTCATTCCTTTCTATGTATTTCTCATCTCTTAAATTCTGACTAACTCTCTTTATAGCACTTACCATATTGAATTATATAACTCATATATGACTAGTTTCTTTATTATGTATACACAGATAGAGTTATATTGACATTAACACACATTTCTTGTTTTTGCCCAACACTTGTACCCATAGAAACTCTCCTACCCATCCTTCTGTCAATATTTCAGAAAATCCTGCATCAATCAGCAGATATTTTTTTAAAGGCCCACTATGAGGCCTTTAAACTAATAATTGAGCCTCCCGGAATGGAGAAGTGAAGAAAATGGAATGCCCACAGAATTAAGAGATAGTCATTAAAATATACAAACATATACATAATTTCAGATACAGGTAAATTCTAAAAGCAGTCAAATAAGAAGATCTGTAAGACTAACCAGAGTCCATGGAGGGAAGAGAAGAGGGTGTCATTTTACTTTAGAGAATTGTGGTTTCGTGACTGATTGGTGAAAAGAAGGCATCCATACAATGATTTGGAGAAAAAGAATTCCAATCCAAAAGAACATACTAGTATCTTGGCATGAAAATAAGTTTGGCATATTTGAAGGCAGAAATGAGGCTTTCATAACAGCAGAATTAGTCAAGGGATGGAAAAGAGCAGTTTGGGGAGTTATTCAGGGCCATGTCATGCAGGGCCTCCTAGGCATGGAAGGAGTTTGGATTTTATTCTGGTTGCAGTGGGAAATCATTAAGGGGTTTGATCTAGTCTGATCATTAGTTCACGAGTTTTTGTGTGGTGAGAGGACTCATGTGTTCTCATAAACTAACCTCTTCCATGTCATCAATGCGTAGATATGGCTCTAGGTCTTTTAGAGCCTTTAAAATGAATTAGCTAAAAGACAAAACTTGCAAATTTTTTATTGCTTCTCAAAAACTGACTCTGCTATATCATTTGTTAATAGACTTTCTGCCTTCTGGGAGTGAACAAGGAGTAATGGCACAGAGAACCTCACTCTATTTCACCAGTATTCATCTGGTGCTCCTTCATCTGCCATAATGTCTTTGAAGCTGGGACTGTGACTTGTTTACTATTGAATCCTCAGACCTAGTAGAGTACCTGGACAGGAAGGAGAATCTATGGAGGCAGCAGGGAGAATTTTAACTTCTCCCCATGATGCTTGTTCTGCATGGAGGTGGTCACCACCTATTTCCCTGATAGAGGTCCACAGCTCACTGCAATCTCCCGACATTCAGGACAAAGTACCATGTCTCCTCTTGGAAGATTTGAGCTTCCATTCCTTGAGCCACAACTAGGTGAGGACTCCTGGTTGGGTTGCTTGCATTTGTTTAGATCCCAATGCAGGGGGAAAAAACCTAAACTAATTAAAGTGAATTCGAAAATTGGATTGAAAAGGCATATGTTTTTCTCATTTGCATTTGGAAGTGCGAATGACAGGATCTAGAGTTCTAGGGTAAAATAGTGATTGACAGTAATGAGTAACAATTCAGAAAAGAGAAACATATTGCTAGAGTCACAAAACCTGTAATGCCCCAAACATTTTCCATCTTTGAAAAATTGGCCCTTTTTGCATTATCTTTTTTTGTCAGATGAGTTGTAGCTGCCATTCTTAGCTCAGTTTCTCTTGCATTTGGGCTCATGAAAAAACAAAACTGAAAAGCACAAAAGCTCTACATTTATATGTTCAGATGAAAGGCTGAAATCCCAAACACAGAAAGATATTGACAGCTCTGACAGACTCATCTCTGACTTTAACAGTCAAAGATGGTTGCATGGAAACAGTAACAGTCAAAAATAACTTCTTTTGTTACAAAAAAATAATGAGGAGGAGATGAATTGAAAGGCTTTGGGACCCAACTGAGTATCACAAAGATTGTTCTAAAGTTTTGGACCTGACATTTTGTCTATTAATTTTCATTCTAAAATTTTCAAAATGAGCCTCAGAGAAATGTGCTTCACAGGTTGCTAATTTAATCTGAGAATTGAAAAAAGTGACTTTTCCACCATGGCTGTATAAAACAATTCTAATTTTTTCCCACCATGATTGATACTTTTTTTTAAAGATTTATTTATTTATTTTAGAGAGAGAGAGAGAGAGAGCACAGTGGGGAGGGGCAGAGGGGGAGGGCGAGAGAAACTCAAGCAGACTCCATGCTGAGTGCAGAGCCGGATGCGGGGCTCGATCTCACAACCCCAAGATCATGACCTGAACTGAAACCAAGAGTCAGATGCTTAACCAACTGTGCCACCCAGGGGCCCTGATACTTGGACTTTACCTTAACTCTCTCAGCACCTTCCTAGATCAGTGCTGAGAGTTCCAGCTCTGCTTCTCAGTGCACTTTCAGCTCTACTCCCATCCTCCTCATGGCAGAGCGTTCCTGCAGAGGAATTATCGTTTGTCTTCAGTGATACTTTCTGTCCTAGTGTCGTAAAAACAGAAAGTAGGATGGCTAAATACTTAAAGGCATTTTTTAAGATTCAGGAAATAGACTCAGAGTAATGGCTCTGTGAAACCATCAAACTGGCTATTTAGGAAAGATTTTTAAAAGTGGTTGTTTAATGGAATTTTTCATGTTCTAGTGAGATATATCGGCAGCCTATAGCAAGCCTTATTTCTCAAAAAGTTTCACTTGTTTGAAAAAAATGGACATTGTCACCTTTTAAGGGGGGTTGAAATTCAGCGGAACTCGGGCGCCTGGGTGGCTCAGTCGTTAAGCGTCTGCCTTCGGCTCAGGTCATGATCCCAGAGTCCTGGGATCGAGTCCCACATCGGGCTCCCTGCTCGGCGGGAAGCCTGCTTCTCCCTCTCCCACTCCCCCTGCTTGTGTTCCTGCTCTTGCTCTCTCTCTCTCTGTCAAATAAATAAATAAAATCTTTAAAAAAAAAAAGAAAAAAAAGAAATTCAGCGGAACTCATTTCCCCCTATCTATAAATAACTGTTTATTGAAATTTACCCTCTCATAAATTCTATTTCCTTCCTACCTACAAAGCTCTGCCTAAAAAGTACCCATCTGTCATTAATATTCATTGGAATTATTTTGTTCCCTAATTTTTTTTCTGTTTCTTTCTCTATTTTCCAAGCATACCGTTGCACCTTGGGGGAACTAAGAGTCATTAATTTTTGAGTGACCTTTGAAATTTCAGCTACTTTGTATACTTTTACCAAACTTGTTCTCTGACTTTTTTTTTTTTTTTTATGACTCACACAGAGCTTACTCTAATAGAAGACATAGTCTAATTGATGATGTTTGGTTAATGAGTTAGTATTTCAGAAGGTAAATAAAACCTGAGGCCATATAATCCCTACCCAGGCCCTCATGCTTACAGAAAATAACATCAAAATTTACATGGTTTTCTAAGCTGTTTTTAACATGCAGCATTGTACTGTGGTATAATTTTTGAATTAATCAATATAAATCTGTATTTTTTCGATATATTTATCAAATATTAAGTTTACTGGACCTGATCCTCACAGGAGCTCTAGAGTAGTGTGAATTATGGAAGTGAGACAGAATCTTTTGCCTGGGAGAATTCTGGGAGGTTTTTCTTGGCTGCTTGCATATCTCATACCATGGGGATCACAGTTAATCACAAAAAGAGAGGCTTCATGAAGATTTTATAGGATCCCAAAATATATTGATTTCCCCAATAGTCTTCCTTAAATTTTATCCTCCCTCCAAACACAGTAATCACTTACAAACATATGATGTGGAGGGCATATGTTCAATGGAATGAATCAGGGTAATATCAAGGGACATCACTAGTTCCCCAACCTGACCACATTTGCCACTATTGTTCTGTCCTGAAGAGCCTGGCTTCCAGAGTTTGAACTGGGTTTGAACTTGGGCATTGCCATGGGCCAGTTGGATGATGTTGGGAAAATAACCACTTTCCTCTGTTTCAAAGGTTCCTTATTAGTAAAATAAGGGATAATTATAGCACCTACCTCATAGGCTTCTATACAGATCAAAACAGTGAATACCCATAAAAGCACTTAAAATAGTGCCTGGTCTGGGTGCCTGGGGGGCTCATTTGGTTAAGTGTCTGCCTTCGACTCAGGTCACAATCCCAGAGTCCTGGGATCAAGTCCTGCATGGGACTCCCTGCTCAGTGGGAGTCTGCTTCTCCTTCTCCCTCTACCCCTCCCTCCTGCTCATGCTCTCTCTCTCTCTCTTCCACCCTCTCTTTCAAGTAAATAAATAAAATCTTTAAAAAAAATAGTGCCTGGTCCATATTGATAATATCTTCATATTTGTTATTTGTTATCATTTTAATATGTTGTTCATCATAAATTTTTGCATTAATATTAATTCTTTAAAATATTCTGTTACAATGTTATTTACTTTTGATTAGTAAGTTCTTTGGCACTCCCTTAAATTTTGTATCCAACGTGAGTGCCTCATCTATTTTATCTTAATCCTGGTCCTGTCTATAAATTATTGCATTACTAGCTTTCTTGATGCCCCTGATCAAATTTGAAAAATTCTTCTTTTTTTGTTTTAATCATTACAATTGTGAAATGTATAGTATATATAGAAAACATATTTAAAAAGATATATATGTTGGTGATTTAACACAAAGCAAATAAATGCTCATGCCACCACCACTCAGATCAAAAAATAAAACATCACCAGCATCTCATACACCACCCACAATAATGATCTTATTTTTCTTCCAAAAGGTTGACTCCTTTCCTAATATTTGTGGCAATTGCTTCCTTGATTTATTTGATCTTTGTCCATCTAAGCATGTATTCTCAAATATTGTAATTTCCATGTGCCTGCCTTTAAAATTTATACAAATGGAATGATGCCCATACATTATGTATTCTTTTATGTCTGGCTCTATTTATTCAACATTAGGCTTGTGAGATTTATCCGTATTGTTGCACAGAGTTGTAGTTTGTTAAATTTCCTTCCTGAATAGTGACCAATTGTATAAATATACTAGAATTTATCATTTCTACTGGTCATGAGTATTGGGTTTGTTTTCAGATTTTTGCTGTCCCTAACAATACTAGTAGGATTACTCTTGAACAAATCTCTTTGACTTAATGGTACATGTGCTTGTATTTATATTGGATATGTCCTTGAGACTAAAATTAGTATTAATGCTGGTTTTACCAAAAGTAAAAGTGGTTTTAGCAGTTTTTACCTATTAAACTAACTTGTTAACTCTAATAGTTTATTTGGAGATTATTTTGTATTTTCTATGTGCACAATCATCTCAACTGTGATTGTGTGGTTAGTATGATTAAAAACTGTGATTTATGATGGTTGTATTTCTCCCTTTCAAATCTTTCAACATTTTATTATCTCCTAAATGCAATAAGACAACCACCTCCAGTACTATGTTGAGTGAAAATGTCTGTGTTTCATTCCCAGTTTCACAAGAGAAACTTCCAGCATTTCATGATTAGATGAGTTGTTTGCTCTAGGTTTTGGATAATGGTCATTTGTCAGATTAAGGAAGATCCTTAATATTATTAATACCCACACATACATCAAAGAATGAGAGTATTGTGCTAAATGAAATAAGTCAAATTGAGAAAGACAAATACCATATGATTCCATCTATAAGTGGAATCTAAACACATGCAGACACACACACACACACACAAACACACACACACACACACACAAATGAATACACAAACAAAAAGCAGAATCAGACCTATAAATACAGAGAACAAACTGATGGTTGCCAGAGGGGAGAAAGGTAGGAGGTTGGGCAAAAGACATGGAGGGAGATACAGGCTTCCAGTTATGGAATAAATAAATCACGAGATAAAAGACACAGCATAAGGAACACAGTCAATGATATTGTAATAGGAATGTGATGGGACACATGGCAGCTACACTTGTGGTGAGCACAGCATAATGTATAAACTTGTCAAATCATTAAGTTGTACACCTGAAACTAATGTAACATTCTGTGTTAACTATATTAAAAAAAAGGAGAGAATATATTATTGTATCAAATAATTTTTCTACATAGAGATGGTCATAGGGTTTTGTCCCTTATTTTGTTAATGTGATGAATTATATTAAATGTTTTGTTAATGTTAAACCAAATTTATATTCCTGGATCAACCTAAATAGGTCAGGATGTTTCATCCTTTTGTATATCACTGGGATGGTTTGCTATTTTTTCTTTAGGAATTTTACATCTATATTTATGAAGAAATTGGGTGCTTGTAATTTTTTTCTTGTGATGTTCATGTTTGATTTGATATCAAGGTTGTCATGAATATTAAAAAAAAAACATGCTTTCGAGTGATAATTCTCCATCTATTCTCTGGAAGATTTTGTGTTAAAACTGACATTCATGTATCCTGCACAAGCAGGAGGAACAGCAGGCAAAGAGAGAAGCAGGCTCCCTGCTGAGCAAGGAGTACGATGTGGCTCTCGATCCCAGGGTGCAGGGATCACCACCTGAGCCCAAGGTAGATGCTCAAACAACTGAGCCACCCAGGGGTCCCCATCCTTCCTCTATTTTAAAGTCTAAAAAGCATCTTTGTTAATATTTTATATGATAAATATCCATTCTAATATTCTCATATGCTTACTCTTTTTTTCTTGCTCCTTAATCTTTTTCTGAAGTTTTTTCATTCTGTAGATTAAACAGTGACTTCTAGATTTTTTTAAATCACAGGTAGACTTATGATTAAGTCTCTATATTTTATACTTCTAAAAATGTCCTTATTTTACCTCCATTTTTGAAAGATATTTGTAGGTGGGAATAGAATTCACACTTGTCTTATTTTCTTTAAACATTGTAAAGATGTTATTGTCTTCTGGTTTAAATTTTCCATATAAAAGTCAGCTGTAAGTCTCAGCAGATGCTTCTTTTAAGGTAACCTCTTTTGTTTTCTCCTGCTGTATTTAGACTTTTTTTCTTTTATCTTTGGTTTTCAGTGGTTTCACTGATGTGTCTGGGGGCTATTTCTTTGTATTAATTCTTCATGATGTTCTTCATGCTTCTTGAAACTGTGACTTGATGACATTCTTTTAATTTGGAAAGTTATCAATCGTTATCTTAAAATATGACCTGCCTTTTGAGGACTCTATCTGTACACCTAATAACATTCTTTCAACCACCTTTGTCTTGTACCCTATAATTTTATTTTCCATCCCTTTCTCTGGGTTTTAGGATGTATTCTTTTAACTTACTTTTGGCTGTGATTAATCCTCTATAAAACCTATCAAATGAGTTCTCAATTTCAGTTGTTGCATTTTTCAGTTCTAGGATTTCCATTTTTTGGAAGTTTTTATTCTCCTTCAAAATTCTCACTCTTGTCTCTTCTCTCCTTATAAGCATAAATATCTTAAAGTCAGTATCTGATATCCCTAATATGTGAGGTGTTGGGAGTCTGTTTACTGTGGGTTCATATTATCTTCTGTCTTTGCTGCCTGGGTATTTTTAAGTATGTCTTCTTCTTCTTCTTCTTCTTCTTTTGTAGGTGATAGGGAGAGGCAGAGGGAGAGAGAGAGAGGGAGTCTTAAGCAGGCTCCACTTACAGCATGGAGCTTACATGGGGATTGATCTCACAACCCTGAGATCATGACCTGAGACAAAATCAAAAGTTGGATGTTTAACCATGAGCCACCCAGGCACCCCAGGTACATCTTCTGATGTATATTTGCAAATACCTGGTAGAAATAATCTGTGACCCAGGATATTATCTTTCTCCAAAGAGGATTATCATCATCATCATCATTTTGGCTAGGTATCACAGGGAAATAGCTTTACAGAATTATGTTAATACAATTTCTGGATTTAATATTACATGAAGCTTAGGTGCAGTCCCTGTGGGGTCTTATTTTGGATTCACCCTTTACTCCTAGGTATAGGAGTTGAGTCAGTGTTGAGCAAGTCCATATGTGTGTGTGTGTGTGTGTGTGTGTGTATGAGGATTTTATTCCAAATCTCTGTTTTCCTAGTGCATGAAGACTATCCAAAGTGCAGCTAAACCTAACCTGCAGTTGCCCCTTCTGAAATAACAAATAACCTCAAAAAAGACAACCTTAACCTAAGAGAACCTTAACCATAACCTGAGCCTCCATCCCCACTGGATCATGGTTTACTAATCTTCATTGTTTTATTCGTTCTAAAATACAGGCTTTAAAAAATATTTTGTCCAGCTTTTCTTGTTGTCTTTGGTGGGAGAATTAGTACTAATTACCTCATCTGACATTACTACAAGCGGAATTACTTTTCATGTATAAACCCATTATACCAGATAAAGAAAAATCTCTATGTCATTTAAAGCCACTGAAACCGAATCCAATTTCTTGAGGCATGTTTGTTCAACAGAAATATTCTAATTCAATTAGGAAAGCCTCTTTACAAACATAAAACCAATCAAAATTATGTAGTCTTAAGGGTTCAAGCAAATATTGGGAAAGAAATAAGTCATTGGAGTTTTTTATCCAAGTTCATTTTTAGTTCTATTTCAGTGTTTATACTGTTACTATTATAAGTCATATCAAGGGCCTGGCACTATGCTAGGTATTAGAGATACAATGTGACTATGTGAGCAAGATCTACAGAACCCTTGCTCTAACGAAGCTTAGAGAGAAGTGGGGAAGATACCTAAGATTAAATGAGGTAATCTGCAAAAAGTGCTTAGCACAGTTCCTGGCATATAACACAGGTTCAAACACTGTTTCTATTAATACACATAATCATTTCCAAATTGCCTGCCGTTCCTAGGCCCCTGTAGACCTGCATCTCATACTGTGTGGATTTATGGGAGTAGGCACTGATGTGCAAACAGAGTAGGCATTAGGGAGCTCTATACGTAGTCATGTGTTGTTTTGGTTTTTTTTTAAGATTTTATTCATTTTTTTATCTGAGGGAGAGACAGAGAGAGAGAGCACAAGAGTGAGGGGGAGGGTCAGAGGGAGAAGCAGACTCCCCGCTGAGCAGGGAGCCCAACGTGGGACTCGATTCCTGGACTCCGGGACGACGACCCGAGCCGAAGGCAGCTGCTTAACCCACCAAGCCACCCAGGCGCCCAGTCATGATTTTTGGTTGTACAATTTTATTACCTTTTACTGCTTGGTTCAAAATATAGGAGGATATTTTGATAAGTGTGTTGAGGGGCACACGTTTTTCTTCTGCCTCAGTCTCCACTATGGCTTTGTGCAGCACTTACATGGATGTGTGACAGAAATAGAAATGGAGAAGACATTGATGTAGGTGCTAAAACTGCCAATAAATGAGGGGGCTTACTGGCAGGTGAAAAGATGGTAATGAGAAGAAGTATAGTAAATGCATGCATTTTGGAAAAGGGAGATTTCTCCTGTGGGAAAAATAATAAGAAATCAGCAGGATGTCCCAAGATTTCTCCAGGCCCAGAGGTAAAAGAGAAAATACTGCCCCTGCTTGACGGGCTGTGTGACAAAAAGGCTCCTCAAGGTGTGAGCAATCCTCAGGAAAGCACATGGTTGAAGAAAATAGAGAGAAGAAGGTAAGGATTTTGCCAATGAGGGACTGTAATTTCAAGGTGGGACAGTGGTATTCCTGTGTACTTTTTTCAAGAGAACTGAAAACAACAAATTAGTCCTTGTTCTTTCCCAAACTGTGTATGATGTTCTGGATCAGGGATAACCATGTGTTACTTCTTTTTCTCCATTTTAAAGAGATTATTCTCTTCTCACCATTATATGAATGAGTATAGATTATTTAAATTTATTACTTTGCTCTAGGCTCAGGATTATAGATAAAGATCTATCTATCTATCTATCTATCTATCTATCTATCTATCTATCTAGACTAGATTGAGAGTATTGTTCATCATCCAGAGATAAATTAAGTGACAAGATTTTTGTTTGCATCCTTTGAGGAGGAGGTGAATATAGGCCTATTCTCCTGGTCACAGACATTGAATGGGAGATGTGCATATGTTGTAAGTAATAAGGGGCACCAATTAGGGTCTATCTCTATAATTTTTACATAAAGACATTGATAAAAGACTGTTCTCTTTCTTCTGAGGTCATAATCTTGATCAATCTGAATGAACGTGGGGTTATCTATAACCATGCTAGTAACTTGCCCTTCCACATGGAAAATATCTCTGTAAAGTGGGAAATAATGAAGCAAATATATAGATAAAAATGGAGCTGAAAAATGGAGAAAGTATTGGTAATATTTATTCACATCCCTGGATTTCAAGATATGTAAAACCATCCACCTCTTTTTAGGATTCAGAGTAACAGAAGGGAATCAGAATTTAGATAAGTGGGATTTTGGTTCAAATCTCAAAAGACTGGGTAAAGAAAAAAAAAAAAAAAACCCACCAAGGAGCAATGTAAAGAGCAGTGGGCTAAGAGTCAAAGCAGCGGGATTCGAGTTCAGGCTCTTCAATTAATAAGAATTCATGTAAATGTGAGCAAGTCACCCAAGCTTCTTGACTCTCAGTTCTCTCCTCTGTAAAATGACAAAATTAGCCTTTACCTATGTTTAAGATCTTCAAAGCTATAAATGCACGTGTCCTAGAAACTTCTAAACTAACTTCACTTTGAAATAAGTGTCCTACCAATGAATAGGTGCTTAATAATCTTTTTCTTATAACATTTTATTTTTTGTCTTTTCCTTTCCTTTGCCTTTAAGCTTTCTGTTAAAAACAAAAAGTGTGATGCTGCTAGATTAATCCATTACAGCAGAATGTAAATGTAATCAGTGACTAAATCAAACATGTCTGTCGTCCACAATATTTCCAAAGCAAAAACAAAATGATGGATCCTTCTAATTTGAACCAGCTGAAGTAACTGCTGATTTTTACAGTTCCAATGAAATAGTGAATTGTCAGAATTGATTGTCTCTGCAGATTATCATGCTGAGCACTTATGAACACAGAGGAATAGCAGCCCCTACACCGAATTTAGAGGTTCTTGAAGTTTGGCATTGGAAATACCCCTAATTTGTCCCTTCAGTGGGATCACAACCCTTTCAGTTTGTCCTTCTAACTCCCTTCTCAAGCTCATGTCAATTAAGTTCATCATCAGGACCAACTAGGATACACTGTAGTGGCTGCAGAGAATGTTGTGCTGGAGTTTCAAGACTGTATCCAGGCTCTTGGGAGAGAATGCTATGACAAAGCTGTAGTTTCTGCAAAGGGCACAATCCTTGAAAATGTGACTTTTGTGACTGTGATGGGTATGTGCCATCCAGTCACTAACTTAATCTTGTATTCCAAATGTTATTTGCCTTTTAATAGAAAACTTTCAAGTTCCATTTCTAAATGATAGGACTGAGCCTTTGATTTGTATGCAACAGGCTTCCCTACTGGGTGATATATTTTGGGACGAGGGCATTTTCTACATTATTCTTCATATCCAACCATATATTCTACTTATTGACCATGCCAAGACAGCATGAATTTAAGTCCCCAGTGTCTTTCACAACTCCAATTTGTTCCCAGCATGAAGTGCCACTTATATTGGTTTGAAATTCTATTTTAAACTTAGAGCCCACGATTTCTGTGTGGGATGTAAAGTTGACAAAACGCATACTTTTTTCCTAATGCAAATCCTACATGCATTGGCTTTCAGGTAGTCAGGCTGACACTGTTGGGGGCGTGTAAGACAGAAAATAACTCCTGTTAAATAAAAGGGTAAGGAGTGAGGAAAGAGGAACAGATCTATTTTGTTAAATGGAATTTTTAGAGACATAGAGAAAATGGTTCTGTTTTGTTTTGAAGGAGATTAAGAATAAAAATCAAGTATTTAAAATGAGAGCAAATACATGTTAGGAGGTCAAGGAAAGTGACAATCTGCCAGTTGTGACAACATTTAATAATATTCAAATTAATTATAATATTGAAAATGGAAAACTCTGACTTCAAATGAATAATGAATAGCAAAAGCAGACACAGCTCTGAGGTGAAATGTGATTTTCATGAGGATGGGAACATTTAACATTTATATAGCAGTTCATAGTCTCAAAGTCATATATCAGTGACAACTGTAAAATACATCTTTAATTTGAATTGATGAAATACTCTGCAGGGGTACATTCAGGTGGTTGTACACTCCCCTCCCCAAATAAAAGGAGATAGAGAGAGAGAGGAGAGATTTGGATAAACAGATGCTTAAAAACTGCTTAAAAAATGTAAGTCAAATGCCCTCATATCCAGTCACTTGAAATGCTTTAATTCTTGGTAGGTATGTCTTTGTTATTCATTCACATAAATATTCATAGTATGTTGCATCTCTTCACGTGTTTAGAAGTTAAGGGTAATCCACATTCTGAATGCAAAAAGATTGATTTATAAATATGCACTGTAATCCTTAGACACTACTTAAAATAAAAGCCTTTTAGATCATGCATTTTCTCTAAGACAGTCAGCTCTGCACTGCTCTTCCCATATCCTTGCACCGGTTGAAGTTTAGATAAATTTTCTTTTTTTTCTTTTTAAGATTTTATTTATTCATTTGACAGAGAGAGAGACAGCGAGAGAGGGAACACAAGAAGGGGGAGTGGAAGAGGGTGAAGCAGGCTTCCCGCTGAGCAGGGAGCCCGATGCGGGACTTGATGGGGGACTTGATCCTGGGACTCCAGGATCGTGACCTGAGCCGAAGGCAGATGCTTAACAACTGAGCCGGTGAAGACCACACTTGCCTAGAGAGTTTGGTCCAACCATCTACTTTTCTGCTCCAATGCTCAGTCTAGTAACAGGGCTATGGAGAACTCAATAACAGTCTTATGCAGACATTTCATTCCTAGTAGGAAGGTTTTAGTAGGATGTCACTGCCAGCCCCAGCTCTACCCCTTGCAGGTTAAGTTCTCCGCATGGGAGAGAAGCAGCCGTGTTCCCTGCCACTTCCAGGCTTGACTTGTACAGCCTTGAAGCCTTTCGCCTTTTTGTTGGCTACAATGGTGATGACCAGAATGATGTGGTTATGAAAGCCATGTAAAAATGGCAGAGCTGCCATTTTCCTGGTTTTTTAAATGGCCCCACGAAGAACACCTGTTCACTAATCTGAAATACCTCCCTGGACTGTGAGCATGATAGGGATAAATTTTTGTTTTGTTTAAGAAGTGCATTTGGACTTCATTTTGCTTTTACCTCTTATGACTCTAACTGATACATGTCTGGATTTGTTACTATAAACTTCGATCTCTAAGCCCAGCAGGCTTCTCAGTAGAACTTTGCAATTCTTAAGAAGCTGCCTTTCTCTTTGCCTCTTCAGCTTTTTGAAACACTTAGAACTCTCTTTAAGATGTCATTTTAACCTCTAGCCCTTCGTTTCTCAGCAGATGACATTGACTCCTAGAGAAAATAATGCCATCGGGTATGAATTCCTCTAATTCTCCACTTTCACAAATCAAAAATTGTCTATATTTGTCCCAAACTTGATTCTTTTTGCTTTACTAAAATTTTGTTTTCTCAGTAAAAGTACTCTCCACATGAGCTCTAATTTTACCCTTCCATCTGCTTAAAGCTTTCTCTATGTTCCTTGTCCTTTCTCTCTCCTATATCATTAATTTTTCCTCCCTCCTTCCTGTATCCCTTTCCTTAAAAAATAAACATGATCAAGACTCTTTAATCTTTAAAAAGTATCTCCTACTTTACTCTGTATCTCCTTCTAATTGTTAATCATCTCACTCCTTTGCTTTTCACATAAGTGTCCTTTTTTTTTTTTTTTTAAGATTTTTTATTTATTTGACAGAGGGAGACACAGCCAAAGAGGGGACACAAGCAGGGGGAGTGGGAGAGGGAGAAGCAGGCTTCCTGCTGAGCAAGGAGCCCAATGTGGGGCTCGATCCCAGGACCCTGGGATCATGACCTGAGTCGAGGGCAGATGCTTAACAACTGAGCCACCCAGGCGCTCCTTGCGTAAGCGTCCTTGAAGCATGTTTTGGGTTCTCATTTCATTTTATGATCTCTCATTTGCCCACATTCTGTAATCTGGCTTCTATTTCCAAGGCTCCCTGAAATTATCTTAAGGAAACTGTGATGATCACTTCATTGCTGAATCCAGTATTTCTAAATGGTAAATTTGATCATTTCATATTTTTGCTTAAACCTCAATGTCGGGGCACTGGGTCGCTCAGTCGATTAAGCATCTGCCTTCGGCTCAGGTCATGATCCCAGGGTCTTGGGATCAAGCCCGTATCAGGCTCCCTGCTCAGTGGGGAGCCTGCGTCTCCCTCTCCTCCCTGCTTGTGCTCTCTGTCGCTATCTCTGTGTCTCACTCTCACTCAAATAAATAAATAAAATATTTTTTAAAAATCCAAAAAACACTTCAATGTCATTCTAAATTAGAGTTAAGCCCAAACACCTTAGCATGGCTTGTAAGACACTTAGGTATCTGACTCTTCTTTATTCTCAGTTTCTTCTTCTGTAGCTTCCTTCCGAGTACTCTGTGACCAAATCTTATTGAACTATTTCAAGTTCATTATATGTAAACCTTTATAATTTTTTTCTGAGTTGTTTTTCTAGTTGTCCCTCTACTTGAGATGTATGTCCCCAATCTACTATTTATTTAAATGATTTCTTACACTTCAAGACAGTATTTCCTTCCTCTTAAAGCCTTTCCTATTGCATTAGAGCTCCCTTTCTGTGCCAAGGCATAGTGTTTATTCTACTCTAAATCTTATCACATTGCATTATAATGTTTGGTGTATATTGTTCATGCTCTTATTAGACTCTGAGCTCCTTGAAGACAAAATCCTCATCTTATTCATCTTGGTATCTATCACTAGAGCCTAGCTTAGTGCTGAGGGCAGAGTAAAGAGATAATATATGTTTTTATTGAACAACGGAATAATGAGTACAAGTTATTTCCTTATTTATAACCAAGTTCAGAAAGTTAGTGACCCTAGTTAGCATGCAGTAATGATAAACCAGATATATACGTTGTTGATAATGTAAAAACATCAAAATGTAAAAAAAACAAGGTGATGATGTTGTGAATTTTATCCAAGTTAGCAAATAGAAATGCTCATTTAAATTATTTTTAGAGGAAAAGAAATTTGTATCTAAGAACTAGTCAGCAGATACTTTTATTAAAAAAGCTATTTATGCTTTTATAAGAAAATTAAAAAGCATAAATGAAAAATTGCTTTTGAATAGCAACTAAGACCACAGACTGAAGATCATACGTGACAGCTGCAGAGCACAAAGCTGTCATCCGAATTATGGCTTCCACAGGACCACCTACTACACGATATGGCAGGTTCTTATAAAGAGGACAGTGGTAGTGGACAGAAGCCAGCAATTCAGAGAATAGAACCCCGAGAAGGAAGGGGCTGCTTTTGCTAATTGAAGACTGAATTGACGTAAGCACATTTCTGAGAGAATGTTTGACAATGTCAAATGCATGTGAGGAAAGAAGCCTGATATTGGAGACTCAGCTATTCATGAGTCAGAGTTAAAGAGAGGAAAGTTTTTAATTGCACTGGAATGCCTTCTGTCATTTGAAACGAGCTGGATTACAGTTTCTAAATAATCAGATGGTAAGCCAAATCTATGGAAAGACTTTCAACCTTTGGTTAAAGAAATGAGCACAGGCCATTTAGAGAAAATAATAAGGATGGAATGAGATTTTCCATGACACAAATAGAACACAAAATAATTTAAAATGAAGTGAACAGCAGTGTTGAGATGAAGTAAGATTAATGAACTAATAGTTCAATTGAGGTTTTCTTGTGATTCTGAAGATTAAGTTTATCAAGTGAGAGCTTCAGTGGAATTTCTAGGTCATGTGATGGGATTTCAAGGTCAGATGAAAGTAAATACAATCAAATGGCTCTCAAGTTCACATTCAGTGTTCCTAATTTCTTTTATATTTCTTCCTTCTAAGGTTTAAAAAGCCAATATTTATTCTTTCTATAACTAGGTTGTTTTTTGCCAAGTTTTTCTTCACTTACAATTTTCTTACATTATGATGCTCTGTCCCCTACCTCCCCCCCTTTTTTTCAGATCATTCTGGTTGATACCTTTGTCTCTTACAGAAATGAACCTGAATACTTAAGCTCACATAAAAGTTATACCTGTTATTATGTTAGGATCCAAGTAAAAAGCACTTTAATCCCAATTCGGTATTCCATGGATTTACTTACGCTTTAAGTGTACAATATTATTTAAAAAAGTGTACAATATTGTACAAAGTTTTTTTTATTACTTTATTTATTTGTCACCAATTCATGTATAGTTTATTCACCTATAAGCTGTTCGTATCCATAAATTAAGAAATAGAAGATCTTTTTGTTTAAGATTTTATTTATTTATTTGACAGAGAACAAGAGCACAAGCAGGGGAGCAGCAGACAGAGGAAGAAGCAGGCTCTGCACTCAATAGAGAGCCCGATGTGGGGCTCGACCCCAGGACCCTGGGATCATGACCTGAGCCGAAGGCAGATGCTTAACCGACCAAGCTACCCAGGCATCCCTAAGAAATAGAAGATCTTGAGAAGTAACCCTAAAGTCTGTTTTCTCTCAAATATCTTCATCCCTTGAGAAATAGGTGGCTGGTGGTAAATAACTATTTTCTCCCAATTATACATTTTCTCACTTCCTCATAAAACACAAACATTGGCACAGAACGAAATAATGTAGTACGGTCTTAAAATGATTTTTTTAAATTTCATTTTGTTTTATTATATGATTTTTTTTGGTGGAAACCAAAAATCATCAAAACTTCTCCGGTTGTCTCCTGAATCTTTTTTGCATTCTGAAATTGAATAAAAATATCTTCTTCATAGCCAAATGCAATAAAGGTCTTACTAATTGTTAGTTTATGGTAAGACCTGACAGAGCAGCCAGATTTTTTAAAAACGTTGCTCTAAAGAAGAATATTTTTTGTCTACTAACTTGAATATTTAGAACATTGAGTGAAAATCACAAGGGTCAATGACCAGTATAATCAAGTTGGAGAGGCAGCTTGGACTAAATGGAACACTTAATAGAACAAACTTTCACAGTTTACCATTGACTTATAAAGACCCGTCAGTTAATAATGCATCAGGACAGCTATTCCTGTATGCATAACATGTCTACCTGTGCCAATTCAGGAAGCTAGTACTGAGAAGAGAGAGCCACCACTTTTCAGGTCATGTTGAAAGAGCCCAATGAGGGGTGCCGGAGTGACTCAGTCGGTTAAGCAGCCAACTCTTCGTTTTGGCCCAGGTCATGATCTCAGGGTTCTGAGATCAACTCTTGCATCTGAGCTCGGCACTCAGTGGGGAGTCTGCTTCAGGATTCTCTCTCCCTCTGCCCCTTCCCCCACTCTTTCCCTCTCTCAAATAAATAAATAAATCTTAAAAAAATAAAAAAAGAAAGAGCCCAGTGAACTATGAGGTCTCTTTAAAATGAAAACCTCTTACAAATGAAGAAAGGCAAAAAAGTTGAAGAAAGGCAAATATATTGTTTGTAATGCTTTATTCTTTGAGTGTCCTGAAGAATGGGGTATATACCTTTAGAAAAATGTCAGTTTCTTGGTTTTGGAAAGCTTCAGAGAGTTCCAGTTGAAACTCAAAGATATAACTCAAAGATATATATCATTAATTTGGTTTCACATAATTTGAAAGTTGTAATAACTTTTCAAAATGAGAAATCTACTGGTTTCCTAATGTCTAATAAGATTCATCAACTCATCCAACAGATAGATTTAGAAAAACTTATTATCTTGCAAACATGTTTATTCGCTAGAATATTTTTTTACATTTCTTCCTCCTTCTAGTATATATAGCACGAAATTAGTGATTGGGGATTTAAGAGCAGCATCAATCACTAGGAATTTAGTATTCTTGCTCTATATCGTTGTTTCAACTTCTTATTAAGTAGGAGCTTGTAATTGTGATTTATTCCTGTTCTAAGCTAGCTAATTTTATTTAGACCCTGACCCATGTAAATTCTTAGTGAATTACATACAGGATTTTTTTTTTTCAGTTAACCACAGTGAAAGACTGTGAGCGTGGTTGAAAAATGGAGCTGGGAAAGACTATGTTTTCTTAAATTTGGAAGCTCTGTGACGATATTGAATGGAGATACCGTTGGAGGTGAAGTAAAGAGAACTCTGCTTTTAGGCTTCCTCATCCCCATCTTAGAAAGCAGGCACCAACCCAGTGCTCCAGGAGGGTGCTGCCAGGAGTCTGCATCTTTCCATCTGCAGGTGACCTCATCTGTAGTGTTCCCCATTATCTGCAAATGGTAGGGTCTGCCACAAAGTCTCACCTCTTGGGAAAGGTATCAGACTTGGAGTCAAGAGCCTCTAGGCCTCGTGTAGGATCTTGGATAAAACCATGTTACCTGGAATTATTTCCTCTTTTGTGAATTAAGATTGCTTAACTTACTTATTCTGCAAGTATATGAACACTTCCTAAGGTGGGAGGAATTGAGGCAGCAAATACAAAAGTGCTGACATGGGGTGTGTGTGTCATTTTCTATGGAAATTGCTGTTGTAACTTTCTTCTGAGTCCTCAAAATTAAAACAACAGACATGACTTTGCTTTGTGATCTCTGAAGAACCATACAAATCAAAGAGATTGTGACAACTAAAGGCAGCAAGTTAAGGCTAAAAGTTGAAACTACAAACATTTATTAGGTTGACTATGAGAATAATATAAAAGATAAGTGTAGTCACCCCTTGATTATTCAGATTGGCTGCAGTTTGTGATTCTCAATGCCCTTTGATTCTCCTTCCCCTTCCTACAACCGACTATTGAATATTTCTCTGCTCATTAACACCTGTCTGGGAGTGGGAAGGTGAAATGCTAATCAGCCCAGCCCTTTTGGTTAATCATTAGCTGCTATGATCCTTTTTCTTTTATTTTCCTGAAGTTGAGACAGGGAAAAGTTGAAATCTTTTACTACAATGTTGGCTGTAGATTTCTAAACTTTGTGTCACCTCCCCTCTCTTTTACTGCATAGATAAATTCAGATATTTTGTTTTCAGTCGTGTATGAAAGAGAATAAAAAGATCTAGTAATTCATCAGTTCTCAAGTGTCACTATAACTTCACATTACATATTTCTTACTGGCCAGTGTTTGGAAAATCTTAATCCCCTACAAGGAAGCCTCAGGATTTAATAGTGGCAACTTTAAGTCATGGCCCTATATAAATAACTACACTTGCTAAGTGAATTTAGACCAATAGGGAATCAACCTGGAGAAAATGACTGAAGACTACCCTCCCCTTTGCCTCTGGTAGACATGACAGGACCCTCCCCACACCAAATAAGGGAAGAAGAATGTTCTGAGCATTAAGGGCACTAAGAATAAATCTGAGCTATCACAGATAAGATTACTTTCAACTCTTTATTTCATGTTTTCTGACATAGACCCCAAGATCTGTAATTATCTTAAGGAAACTGCGGGGGCTTAGAAAGTACTATTTAGTTATTTTGTTGTTGTTGTTGTTGTTTTCCCTATCTTTCTTTGGGGCTGGAGAGCTGGTGTGTGTGTGTGTATGTGTTCCCCTAGAGTGCCCCCCCCCAAGAAAAAAAAAAGTGCTGAAGAGTCCTAGGGAGATGAGGCTATTTTTGTTCGAAGCTGATACTTCTGCCTGAGCCACAAGCACAGCTTGGAAAGGGCTCAGGTTGTTTCCAGGGGGAGAACTCTGCAGAGAAGAGACGAAGTTCAACAGGACAACAAAAGGGCAGCAGAAACAGCCAGGAAAACGAAGAGCCTTCACGTTTTTCACACAGAGCCCCCTATCAGAGTTCTCTAATTCTAAAGTATTCTGCAAACTGCCACTTGACCGGAACTTTTCGCCTGCTTTTTCCATTCTCCAACCACCATGACTGAGATCACTGCTGAAGGTACTGCTACCATTTTCCAATAGTACCAATAGGAAAAAAAAGGTGGAAATTGACAGTGACATTGACAGTCAAGTTGTCAACTTAAATGTTGCTTTTAGATACTTGTCTTGATCAATGATTCTATACGGGATTGGAGAAGTGGATTTGGGAGTGGAGAGGCTGATAGATCTGTGTGTTGGGGGAGAGAAGGGGTTTCTCTGCATTTTGCATGGGAAACTCTTCTCTGCTATGCCAAAGGCCCCAGTAGGTACCAGTTGTCACCCGCACCTCTATAAATAGCTATGGTCATGTAACATAACCTCTGATATCTTACCTTGCAAAAATTACAAGACTTGCAAGGATAGAGACCACAATGAACTTAAAATGTTGCATTTAATGTTTGAATGTAGAAAAATTATTTTGAGCATTTTTGCTTTATGATATTTTAAAATGGAGATCTTAAATTTGTTTTTCCTTTCTAACTTCAGTGTATAAATATGCACACACACATACGTAAGATTTAAGATGTAAGTGCTCCCACAAAATTTGTATATCTTTTACTATTGGTAGATATACAGAGACAAAGTTAGAAATCCACAAAATGTAGATCAATATGATTTTAAAATGAAGCAATTTGAATTCTGATTCTTTTCACACACTCCATGTCTCTTTTACCTCTATATGATGAACTCTATCTTTCTAATAAGTAAATATTTTGTTTCAGTGCTTCCTCTGAAAAGGTTTATGCCATAACTAAAACATATTTTTTTTATTATTTGATCACGGTAGCAATTGTTTCATCTATATATAAATATGTAAAATATATGTAAATATAAAAATATATGTATATTTCTTAGAATGAAAGGACCCTTTAAACAACTAAAGCATTTTGAATCCAGACACAATCCAGTTCTAGTGAGGTAAAAATCTGGGAGGTGGATCTAAAATTTGCTTCTGACAGCTATAAGAAAATCAGACAGGTGGTGCTCTCATCAGCTTCCAAGTTGAATGCTGTTTTTAATTAGACAACTGAAAAATAGAACATGTGGTTTTGGCTCTTTGCATAGATGCTAGTATGGACACACAGTGATTTCGGAGTTGGAGATTTTCAGTCAATATTTATAAGGAGAAATGTCTTACTTGTACCTTCCACTGAGAAATTTAGTCTGGCACCCCAAATTGATAAAAACAATTACTGAGAGGTTTCTGTGTATCAGGTATTTTGCTCAGAACTTTGTGCTATTTACTTATTTAAACCTCATACAATTCAATTAAGCCAGCATTATTACCTCCATTTTGCAGAAATAGAAACTGTAACTCAGATGTTCGGTGACTTGCTCAAGATTATGGCATTGCCAAGATGAGAAGCCAGCTCCCTTAGATCTAGTTTGTGTTATTTCTTTTCTGTAAGAGGATATCAGGTTTAGTCTTTACCAATTTTAGTTCAGAATTTGCTAACTAAATATAAATAACATTTTTTCCTATTCCTTAGATATTCTGTGTCATGTGGTCTTTAGTTTGTCTTAAAGAGAGCTATCTTTAACAGCTGCTTGCTTAGCCCCGCACAAGTTAGTAAGATACCTATGAATGTGTTTCCCACCCTGTGGACTGGGTGTGGGCATCCAGCCGATTCAGGAGGTCACAACCAAATCATGTTTGGTTTGCTTGTGGATTATTCTCTGTAGAACTTGGCACTTGATTCATAAAATTTTTTTACAGGAGAATTCTTGATTATGAAATAGAACTTTTGTTTCTATCTTCTCCCCGTGGAGTATCTAAAGGATTCTCACAAGACCTCTTGGAGTCTCCCATAAAAATCATTGAATTAGTAATAAAGGGTAAAAAACACCAGCTAGTGAGGGTCATTTCCTGCTCCTTGGCCTTTGCAGTTCATAGGATCTATGTCATCTGAACATCAATTATGTACTTTTTTCCTTTTCGGGAATGATTTATTAATCATATTTCTCAGATGAAAATTAGACTGCCAACTAAGAGCTGAATTTTTAAGGTTAGCACCTCAGTCATTCTCTGGGGTTATCCAGAGCTTCTGGCACACTTCTCTCCTACACACTTTTCATTTTGTCTTCATGATTCTCACTTTTTTGTGTCCCAGCCTCAATAGCCTTCTTTTAGTCTTTTGTAAGGGGTATGCTTTTGTACAGAACTTTGGTACATGTTATTCCCTTAGCCTGGAATAGTGTTTCCTCTCATCTGCTGTATTTCTTTTGCCACCACTTTGGGGCACATTATGAAAATGTAAGTACTGCATCAGTAGACTGTGACATCTACTGATGACTCTTCCCATCCATTTATCACAAAGCAAGCAAACGCTGTATAGCAATTATGAAAGGTAGAGCTAGAGTAGCCTCTTAGAGAGTTCTAGTCTACTGTCCTGACCTCCACTGTTGGAAAACTGAGGCTGATACAGATTAAATGATTCCCCCATGGTCACTGATAATTAGAGGAAGTCTGAAGATATAATTCATGTCTCCTGTGGCTTCTCTCAGTGCTTATTCAACTATAACCGCAGGACACATCGATAAACCTTACCAAGTTCTTTACATAGATTACCAATGCATGTTCCAAGCCTGACTACTTCATCTGACAGAACAAAGGAAGTAATGCTAAATATGGAATTGTGTTTCAGGTACAGAACCATAGATGATGTAGAACTAGGACCAAGTTGGAAGCCAAAGGATTTTAGAGAAATAATATCTTTGATTCTGGCCACGATGAATTTATAAAGATAATCGGAATGACAATTATCATAACAATTCACATCAAAAACTAATGACGTACTATATATTGGCTAATTGAACATAATAATAAAAAAGAAATCTAAAAAATAGTAATAATATATATCTAAAACTAATGATGTAATGTATGGGGATTAACATAACAATAAAAAATTAAAAAAAAATAGTAATAATAACAATTCACATATATTGAGAAGACATTAAATGTCAAGCACTGTATAAAGTTTGTTATATGATCTGTATGTTATATAGATACCTTTATCATTGCTATTTATAGAATAGGAACTTGAAATTTATTTATTTATTTTAAAGATTTTATTTATTTATTTGAGAGAGAGAATGAGATAGAGAGAGCATGAGAGGGGGGAGGGTCAGAGGGAGAAGCAGACTCCCTGCTGAACAGGGAGCCCGATGCGGGACTCGATCCCGGGACTCCAGGATCATGACCTGAGCCGAAGGCAGTCGCTTAACCAACTGAGCCACCCAGGCGCCCGGAACTTGAAATTTAGAGAGGTTAGGGATTTGCCTGAATTCACACAGTTGTATATAGTAGAGCTAAGATTCACATCCAGATCTCTATCTGAGTCATGTTGACTACTTCTCCTTGCTGTGTGAGACAATAGTTAGCCTGCTGTTCCTTCAGAGGCCGACAGGGGCCTACCCTGGGCCACTGTTCTGATTTGGCCCATGCTAAATTGAGTAAGTTGGATCAGGCCACAGACTGGATCAAACTCAAAGAGTGCTAGGGTTTAGCACTATAAATAGCCTTCTACCTTCTTTCCAGAGGCTATTTCTAGACAAGTGCCAAAGTTAGCTCCCCTTATGAGTTTCATGTGAACTTGCAACCACCAAAATCAGCATCTATTTGACAGCATACAACACTATGCAAAAATACCTTTGGAGTAATTTTGATAGTTAATTTTTTTAAACTATAGTTAGTTCTTAATAGCTTGGTTGAAATGATAGAGACTTTTTAAAAAGCTGATAAAATTTGTAATTTTTTCAAATTGCCAAGGTAACTAACATACAGTCAAATTATGCTTTTGACATCTATGTAACTGTGTTCTCTGGGTCCAAGGATCTCCAAAATAGAGGGAAGTACAAATTTCTACATAATAGATTCAAGTTGGTAAAGATCTTATATATAATTAACTGGTAATTTACTAGAAAACTTAGTTAAGGGTAATTAAAAAAAAATTAGGTCAAACTCTCAACTTCTAAACTCCCAACTTCTAAACTATTATATAACTTCAGGATTCAAGAGAAGGTTTATCATACCATATATGGGATTGTTTCCTCACTATTAGCTCAACCATGTTTTACTGCTTCTGTAACAAACCTGTGGAAGGATTTGATATTCAAAATGTAGAGCAAAAATCGTAATTTATTTTGCACAATGCAGTGCTTCAACAGACTGTAAAGCACATGAGCTCCAATTGTTGCTCTCAAGAAAAAAGATCGAGGATTCACAGCCAGACTAATTAACTATGCACACAAATTATGTCACCTAGAGCAACAGATGGTGAAATTAAGAGAAGGAGAAGATCCAGCCTACGTATTTCTGTCTATCTTGCTAAAACTGAGTGGCTATTCTGGCCCAAGTCGAGATGACTTGGGTTGGGAGGAGGAGGAAGTACTAGGTTCAAGCCCTAATCACTTCCAAATTATGTTCTCCTGTTCAAGAAAAGCAATACCCCACATCTAGAATATCATTTTTAGTTCCACGAACACATTTTAAAAATTGATATTGACAAGACAATATATTTGGAGAAGGACCATGATTGTAAGAGGCACAGTTAAATGAAAAGATTTGTGCATAGGTTGTTTAAGGAGAAGATCAGGTTTTTTTTTATTATGCAGCACTCGGGGACAAAGTGAAAACCCATAGATAAAAGTCTAGAAGCCACAAAAAGGCAAACTCTTGGCAAAATATAACTCAAAGCCTAACCAACCGTTAAAATGATAGCTAGAACTAACTCTTCTGATTCAAAAACAAAAAACAAAAAAAGAAAAATACATAAGTAGAAATAAAAGAAAAACAATGAAAAAAACACAGTCTCCAATTTTCAAGAAATAGGTGGATGAAGAATATGTTAAAAACTATACCATAGCATGCAATCAGCAAAATCCAGGCAGGCTATGGGAACCTTTATGATATAAACAACCCAGTTCCTTCAAAGAAGTTATTGGAAACAAAAAGAGATGCCAAGGAAACCTATAGATAGAAAGAAATGTTACCCATCATAATGTGTAAAATTAATAGATCCTGATTCAGACAACCTTAAAAATTCCAATGAAATAATTGAAAATTTGACATATTTTGAATGTCGGATGATATTAATGAATTACTTTATCTTTAGTGGGGTGACCATATTGTGACTATGTTTTAAAGCTACTTATATAATTTGGAGATACATACTCAAATATATATGAATGAGATGATACAATGTTTGAAACTTGCTTCTAAATAATATACCAGAGAGGAATATCAATGGGGTGTATGTGACATCGGACTGGCCAAGACTTGGTTATACTGGGACTGATGATGGGTACACAGGGTTTTGTTATAATATTCTGTCTACTTTTGTGAATATTCAAGCCTCTCCTTAATAAAGAGCTAGGTAAAAAATAAAGAACAGAGTTGATGTTTTTAGTAAAAATTTACTTTTTGTAATATATATGGGTCAGTGAATCCACTGACCATCAAATTTATTTGTAAGTGCGAATTACTGTCTAAGTTAGCAGTCTGTTATTGAAATGGAAACCAAATATACTTGTATTAGACAATGGGGTCCAGAAATGTGCATGACATTTGTAACAGCAGAAAAGGAAATAATGATATTTTAAAAAAATATGTTATAATGTGGGGATTTGGAGGTTAGTTTTATTTCATTTCTCAAAAGTATTAGTGACATCAGTTAGACATCTTAATTAGTAACATCATTTTTTGAGATGTTCCGTGTGAAAACCTGAAAAGAAATTAAAAACCTAAGAAGTCAATATGAGGCAAGGAAAAATAGTTCTAAAAAATGCTGTGGTCAGGAACATCATATTTATTGACAGGGCATTAAGGACCAAGTCTTTTATGAATATCTTTTTAAAATATCACAGAAACTCTGAAAGGCTAAGAGGCAGATATCACAGAAATCTGATCAGTCTGATTCTAAAACTTCTCAATCTTCTTTCCTGCTCAAGTTGAATTTAGAAAAAGAGAAGAAAAGCAGATTGTGAAAAGCAGGTGGGTGACATAATTCACTGAAAATCAGAGAGAAAAGGTAGTGTAGCACTGAAAGAAGGCAGCATTAAAATAATTAAAGGCAGCATGATGGAGTACAAAGCATGTGGAGTTTAGGTCAGATATCCAGGTTGGAACACCAGCTCCATTACTTAACCATAGTTATCTGGGGCGGGGGTGGGATGGGAGGTGGAGTGCGGGGGTGGGGTTGGGATGAGGAGCCTCATAAGAGGCCAGAAGAATGTTTTCAACTTTTTACAAGATCATGCTTCTTGGCAAATTATGTTTATGTGTACATTTAAAAATTGTGCAAAGCATCCATGCTGCAAAATCTGTAGTGAAAGTGAACAGAAATGCATCTTTTTAGTATCAACCCTTGCTGGATTCCATTAAGAAGCTTTTTGTTGCAGCTTTTGTTATTATTTGTAATAGTGATTCTTTTTTTTTTTTTTTTTTTTTTACCACATTTTAAGAACACAGTACTCATGGAAGATGTTCTGCTTGTCAGCTTAAAAGCTTAATTTTTTGTTTTTGGTGATCATTGTGACTATAACTTAAAAACCGTGCTACTTTTACAATGCAAAAATGAATTGAGCCTATTCAGCTATTATTCTAAGGGCTTAGGAATCCTTAGAGACTTAAAGCCTTCAATGCTGTTTGCATTAATTTTTAATCAGTTAACAATATTTAATATGAAAGAAACATAAAACAGTGCAACTAAGCAATTTTAAAGTGGTCTATATTGACCTTTGGGTTGAATATATCGATTTGAAAAGAGAATGCATACATAGATGGTTAAGATTTTCCAGTTAAGCTTTTGGTTTTACAGTTATGGAGTTGAAATCATTATTCTTTTCTTCCATCAAATAAAAAGAAACCCTTTGGAGAAATGTTCAATGTATTTTTAAAATGCAGATTATTTAAAGTAACACATTTAAAAAGAGCAAATTAGGGAAAAACCTTCATCTGAAAATCATGCATTAACATAATACAATACTTCCAAGCTTATGGAGTTCAGTTTCAACTCAAAGTTCTAGGAAAATCTAGCAAAGTTAAGTTTTGCTTTCCTTAATTCCCATTTTCTCTGAAAAATCAGAGTGCCATGAATAATTTCTGATAGGAAGGGCTTATTTGGGTGTCACATGAACATGTATTGCCCCGAGTGAGGGTTAAACAGAGATAGATGAACTTTCTGGTCCGAAAAGATAGTATTTTCCATCTTCAAAGGAAGTTAAAAAGAATATCCTTGGCAAATGTGTAATGAATAAAGTCCTGCTTCTCTCTGTACAAGTTATGCTCTATAAACATCAAACATCTCCACATCTCTGTGCCTGAAGTCAAGCTGTCAAAAGCACATGGAATTTACGATTCTGAGAGATCCTTTGGTATGTAAATGAGCTGTTCCCCCATAAACCACAGAGTCCATCTCACTTATGATGTACTTCATATTACATTTAAATATGTATGGTTTAGATATTTCCTAGTTTGGTACCTGTGGCAAGGGCTGGGGTATGTGGTCTTCACTTAAATTAAAGATACAGTCATTTAATCTAGAAGAACAGATAATTTATGTTTGTTCAGCAACCTGCTTGTTATAAACAGGTTTTCTCATTGCTACTCATTTGCTGCATCCTCCCCCTCTCCCTGACACAGGTTTCTGAAATATTGAGAAAAAAGAAAGAAAGAGCTCCTAATATAATATATGCATAATATATAATAATATAATATAATATAATATAATATAATATAATATAACATAACATAACTCAGGGCATTAATGAGCTTATGGATGTGAGAGAATCATTTCCACTATTTAGACCTTCAAAATATTGTTAGCAAGGTTTCTCTGGAAAATTTATTGTTGCCTATTAAAATAAAATCATCATATGACTAAGAGAATTTTCTGTTTGTGGTAGACATTTGATATAACATCAAGACAAAATGGTAATTATAAAGTGACATTTCTTTGACCTCCAGTGCCGGAGCTATTATTTTTATCCATCGTTATTCTTCTTTAACTTATGTATAATTGCCTGGGGGAAAAGAATACGGTATAAAATCTATACGTTACCAAGTATGGTAAAATGCCAAGTTTGTGAATTTAAATATGCAGAAGCATTCGGCATCGCATTTAGAGAGAAGTGAGCAAACAAAATACATCCATTTGAAATATAACAAAATTATACCCCCTGTGGTATTAATTATCAACCTATAATTAGATTTATACAGCAGGAGGTCATGTCAGAGGTTCAGTTGTAGTCAATACTTTAGAACTTATTATGCACCAAGCTGAATACCAGGCAATAGGGACATGAAGAGGAATAACACAAAGTCCCTGATTCTAATATAGTAGATTGAAAAACAAGCAGGAAAGAGAAAAAATAATCATTAGACTGAAGACTAGACAGATATAAAAATATGTAACTGCAGTTTGGATTTATGAATGATGAGTGCTTTAGTTGACAAAGTCATGCTATTGTTCATAAATATGATCACTGAAGACACATTGAAACTTGCTTAAAAAATAACTTTAGAGTAATAGAGTGTCCTATTCTTCACTCTGATGATTTGCAGTGCACATGCCATTGTCAAAAGGTGAAATGGCTGGCCAAAGTAAGGAGATCAAGAGTAGGTTTGATTAATGAAGAGATGAAGGAAGAAGAGATGGGTGGTAGGTGAGAATTAGTGATCTGTGGGATGAGGCCCTAGGATGATCAAGGTACAGAGTTACTAGGCTAAGAAACTGGGTAAAGATCCTGGTTTAAAGACTCTAGTTTTTTTAAGGCACTCTACTGCTATGTCATTGAAAAGGATGGATACCTTATATTCATGATTTATTTTGAACTTGTAGTTTATTACAATCTCTAGTTTCTGGCCCTCCTATGTGAGTATGCTCCCAGTATTTGTGTGTCCATTGCTGCTTTTGATCCCCACTCTACTTTGAGCTCATTTTGTATTTTTGGAATGCTATTTCCAATTCATGAACAAATAATGAAATAATACTGTCAGACAGGTACTCACTAAGTAACTTTCTTCAGGATAATAATGAGAAATAAGCTGTTAAAAACTAATTTTGTGGTCACCCTTTTTCTAAGTACTATGAGAACTAGTGTTTAGGCCAGTGGTCTTGCTATGGTTCTATAAAGGCACCGTATTAAGCACTGAAGCAAGGCAAGAGGGTTTTTGAGATACTAGGGAAAGGCCTTTGTCAAGGAACAGATGAAGAGACATGATCTTTAGTCCAAAGTTCAGAAGACATGATGAGGAAGTACATAGGGTAGCAGAAATAGCTAGATTTAAGCAGTAAGTCAGCAGAATGCTCTAAAGACTTTTCTCATAGTGACTGAAAGGGTTATATTAGAAATAATAGTTTTGACAGCTACCAGAAGTTTTGTTTATCTCTTGAATTAAGTAGACCAGGTTTACTCTTCAGTTTCTGCCCAGTCTCCCTGGATTCATAAACTTTGTAGGTTGTGACTAGAATTGACTTGTTATAACCATAATCTAGCCAGGGTCCCTGTCTTTGAGTGACATAGGCTCTCAATACCCAGGTGTTTTGGAGCATGGTATTCTTATCTTTGTCCCTTCACTCTGCCATTCACTAATGGATGGAAAGGGGCAAAACTGTTGACATCTTCAAAGATATTCACTTAATAAGCACATATATTTCAAGTATTTGCTTTGGCCAGTAACTATGCTAAGTCTGAGGGTGAACTGTGAAATATATATTCATCTAGCCCTCAAGGAAAGATTTGTAATTGTATAAATAACTATATGATACAAGGCTGCTAGTTCTAAGTTGCCTAAAGAAGAACAGAGGAAATTATATATAAAAATCATGAGATAGATTCCTTGGTTTCTCATCACTCAAGTTTAATGTAGAAAATATTTACACATATGAAAGAGCTAGAGTATGAATTAATATGTAACTTGAAGGATAGCTCTAAATGAAAGAAAAGGGGCATAAAGGAAAAGCAAAGAATTAAGTTTTTGCTAACATCCCTAGGTCCAAAAAATTCCAGGTTAATATATTTAGCAAACAATTATTTGATATATTTTTACTAAGTTAATATCTTGGTCTCATGTTCTATGCCAGAGATCAAAACTGGGGGAGACATCTTTATTGGCATTTGGGGCAAGAGAATTAGTCAAAGGTCCATCCAAGACACTGCAGGATAATTAGCATATAGTAGTACCCCTCACATAATTTTGACTTCATAAACAACCACAGACATTTTCCTATGGGGATACTAACTACACCCTAGTTAACCAACAAGAACCTAAGATAAAGGTGAGCCTAGGTGCTAATCATTGCAAAGGAGGTGGGATCAAAGTACTCAACTATGAGAAACTGCTGGCTTATTTATCTTCCAATTCTACATAGAAGAGTCTTTTAGATCAATATAAGGGATTTGGATTAGTGGGAAAGTTTTTTTAATATTTTCCAACTAAGTTACCAGTTACCAACTAAGAGTTAGTATACTAAATCAGTTACCACTACGAGTTACCAATTAAGTTATCAGCTAAGAGTTAGCATACGAAATATGCCATCTATTTCAATGATTCAAAAGTTATTTGGAATAGAATGAAATCTTTCCTGAAATATAATTATATTTGGCTTTCTTAATTTGCATTTATAATTCTATAGCAGAAAGGAAAAAAAAAGATGATGATTTTAAGGAAGTGTGAGACAAAGAGATTCACAAACAAAATGGAATGACACAATTTCCCCTGGAGAAAAATCAGTGAAAGGTGATGGCTTATTTTCTGTGTCCTTGAGCTAATGAGTTGAGAAGTGACAACATAATTTGAAGAGAGGCCCAGGTGGAAACATCTCTGATAGGTAAACTGAAAGACAGTACTTTGCAAAATTGCCTCATATAGTTTTACAGAAGCTAAATAATAAACCTGAGATTGGATTATATTTCTTTACTTCATAGACACCCTATATTGTGACATATTGAACTCCATATGTCTGGTTAAAGTACTTCCAGTGTTTCTTTAATTCCTTGTAACACTACCAAAATGACAAATATGTTTTCCAATCTTGTAGGAACTCACTTAGAATTAAGTTGTTAGCTAACACTGAACTAGAAACTAAAATGCACAAGAACTCTAAGTGAAAATAAATTAGATAATGTGGCAATTTTTTAATAACACTGTCCCACTTAGTTTTCAAGAGATGAGCCACCTCATCAGTTCAGAGTTAAAACAATATTATGAGTCATCACAGTTTTTAAAATATTAAAAAAACTTTTTGTAAAATATAGGTACTGAAAGCTGCATAGATCATATATATTTATATATCATTTACTAAATAATAATGGAGTTGACATCCACATAACCAGTACTCAGTCCAGGAAACAATATTTTCCATCACCTCTGAAGAATATCCCCATCTGCTGCCCACCCAGTGACTCTCATTTTGGTTTTGCTTTCCAATCAAGATTCCTTTTTCTCCAACCATTTCTCCACAAGGAACAACTATTCTGACTTCTTTTTATAACAATTTTCTTACTTTGTTTTATAGCTTTATGACCTCTGCATCTATAAACAATATAGTTTAGTTTGGCCAAGTTTGTTCTTTACATAAATGGAACCACACAGCATGCATTATTCTGTGTCTTGCTGCATTAATTCAACACTCTGTAACACTCACCCGTTTTGTTGTATGTAGTTGTAGTTCATGCTATTCTTGCTGCACGAATAGCATGAATGTCATAACTTATTTATCCATTTGAATTTTTTAAAATTGAAGGGCTTTTATGAACAATACAGCTATGATCATTTTTCTTATTTTTAGCTTTGACATTCTATGGTTCTATCATCAATGTGTATTTATTTCATAGCACTATGCTCTGTGTTCAAAAGGTGAATTCAGCATGAAGAAGATGCCTTGCTCACTCAGACTGGGTAATATATATATATATTATCATTGAGATCTAGTCAAAAAACATGGAGAAAGTGTGACCTCAGGGCTATCTACCAGAAATGCCTTAGTTTGTTTTTCAGAAGAAATTGATGTATCCCCACAAGATATATAAAATGGGTATTTGGGAGAACAGGGAGGAAGGAATGGAATAGTAAGGACTTCTCAGAGATAAAGAAGTAATCCTCAATGTATAATGAGCCTTATCTGAAACTGTAGAGGTAGCAACTCAAACGTAGACATTTAGACCCGGCATAACCTGATATAAAAAAGAGATTGTTCAACAAATATTATTGAATGAAAGTGTATGGAGGCCAGGAGTTCAGCATGTGGATACTGAAACTCATTAACTTTTTCCCATTCAACTATTCCTCTGACCCTATGGAGTTTTATCTTTTTCCCATTTGCTCAGTCTCTAAATTTTGGATTCCTCATTGCTTAATTCCATATTTTCCTCTTTATTCCCACTGTTCCTGCTTTAATTTAAGCTCCTATCATTTCATATTTGGATCCCTGTATGTGGCACACTGTATTTTTCACCAGTGGCAATAGCAATATTTCCCATCTCATGTGCTCTTCTTATAATGTGACCTTGACTCTTTTTCCACTGAGAAGTGAAGTCTATTTTCCCTTCTCTTGAATCCAGAGAAACCCATGTGATAATTACCTCAAGAGATAAAATACAATGAAAATGATACTATATGATTTTCAAAGATAGATCATAAAAATGCCAGGCATGTCTGTCTTGCTGTCTTGGGAAATTTACTTTTGAAACCATGCTGTAAAAAATTTGAATCACCCTGTAGTGAGGCCCATAATGAGAGGAAACAAGGTCCTTGGCTGATAAACTCAGCTGAGCTCCTAGTCAACAGCCAGCAGCAACTTTTCAGCCATGTGAGTGAGCCATCTTGAAAATGGATCCTGCAGTCCCCAGATGAGCCACCCTAGGTGATACTTGTGGAGCAAAGACAAGCCATGCCTGCTGAATTCTAACCTAATCACATATTTCTGAGCAAAATAAGTGATTATAGTTGTTTCAGGCTGCTAAATTTTGGGTTGTTTTGTTATGCAGCAACATATAACTGTTACACTAACTGTTACAGTGTTACATAAGAATCCATGTAATCTCCTAACCTCTAATCCATCTTCCACATGATTACTAAATTAAATCTGTAACACTATATAACCCATTGACTAATGGTTAACTCATTCAGTGTACCACTGCTTCAGGCATATTCAGTATGATGTTAGCCAATTGAAAAATTGTTATACCTCTACAACTTTATCAATCATTTATCCACATATTCAATACTTTATTTATTCAAAAATGTTTAAGGAATGTTGACTATTATAAAAGTATTCTAGTCACTGGAGAGATGCTCATTGAAAAAAAGAAGAAAAAGTAGAAGAAGGAGGAGAAGGAGTGCGAGGGGGCGGAGGAGAAGGAAAGGGCAGAGGAGGAGAAGGAAAGGACAGAGAAGGAGAAGAAAGGAGGAGAAGGAAAAGAAGAAGAAGAGGGAGAGGAAGAAGAAATTCCTGCTGTCAAAAGACTCACTGAAACAAAATCTCAATTACACCCCACTTGGAGATTTTGCAAATGTGAACGAGCATTTTCTTTGGTTAGTGTGCTTAAAAATTGTCCTGGTTGTGGACCAGGGAATTTCAATGTGTAGGATCTCCACACAATACTTTGCTCTACTGAGCAGGTTTAAGCAACACTTTGCATAGAGAAGTGTTCACATAATGTGTATTGGTAAAGAGTAGATAGAATGTTAGTTACAGTATATAGAAAAATGACCCTCTAGGATATCCATGCCTCAACCCTCAGATTCTGTGAATATGTTATCTTACAAGGCAAAAGGGAGTTTGCAGGTGTGATTAAATCAAGTACCTAGAGATGGAGAGATTATCCTAGATTATCTGGGTGGGCCTAATCTAACCACATGAGTCCTTAAAAGTGGAGAATGTTCTTGGTGGTGGTTAGAGGGAGATGTGATGTCAGGACTTACTGGCTACTTGGTGGCTTTAAGGATGGGGGAAGAGGCTGTGAGCCAAGGAACACAGTAGCCTGTAGAACCTGGAAAGGGTAAGGAGACTGATTCTCCTCTGCAGCCCCCAGAAAGGAATGTAGCCTTGCAGACACATTGATTTTAGCCCCTTGAGACCCATGTTGGACTTCCGAGTCACAGAACTGTAAGAAAATAAATTTGTGTTATTTTGAGCTACTGAGTTTTTGTTCATTTGTTATGTCAGCAGTAGAAAACAAATATACTGCTCTCTGATTACTGTAAATCTTTCTTTTACACTAAGAGACACATTTTCAGAGGGCACATATAAAATTGACATAGAAGAATTGCAAATTTATTTTTCCCAAAATATTTTTATATAAATCACTTTTTAAGTAAAATAAGTAAGTCTCCCTTTTATATGAGAGACCTGAGGCTAAAAAGGAGCCCTGTTTTCAAGGTCACAGAGCTCATTACTGGGACAATTAATTATAGATTAATAATTAACTAGGTTAGGGTGCCTGGGTGGCTCAGTCCTTAAGCGTCTGCCTTCGGCTCAGGTCATGATCCCAGGGTCCTGGGATCGAGTCCCACATGGGGCTCCCTGCTCGGCGGGAAGCCTGCTTCTCCCTCTCCCTCTCCCCCTGCTTGTGTTCCTGCTCTCGCTATCTCTCTGTCAAATAAATAAATAAAATCTTTAAAAAAAAAAAATTAACTAGGTTATTCTTTTTGCAGAAATGTATGCTGACTTTCCTTCCAATAAACTGAGTTTTCTAGTAAGTAACATTTTCCCCTTAATAATCAGCAAAGTTAGACACTTTGTTTTGGTTTGTATTTGTCACCAATGGATAATTACAAATCTTAGGAAAGAGGGTTGTAGTTTGTGCAATATTTATTCCTTCTTAATATCTCTACAATGGGGTGTCTGCGTGGCTCAATCAGTTAAGCATCTGCCTTAGGCTCAGGTCATGATCCCAGGGTCCCCTTCTCAGTGGGGAGTCTGCTTCCCCCTCTGCCCACCCCCCCGCTTGTGCTCACTCTCTCTCTCTTGCAAAAATAAATAAAATCTTTAAAAAAATATCTCTACAATGATTCTGATTACATTCAATACTGTGAGCATTTATGAAATGCAAATTGTGACTTGTTCTATGATCAATAACATTGGCATATTTATCCAGTTACCTACACACAATATATAATACATATTGTCCACACTGTCTAGATGATTACAAAGGGAACTTCTTTAAAAGGTTCCCTTAGTTCTTAGCCCAGGACATCTTGTCCTTCTTTGGAATGGGTATCCTTCACCTTCCTAGGTTTGCACACACCAGGAAGCTATGCACATTTTCAGCTGGATAAGAGCCTATTAATAGAAAACTGACACTGCAGCATTAAAAAAAAAAAATCAGGTCAGAGATTAATTTCATGGAAACCCACAGTCATGTCAGCTAAACATGATCTGTTTGAGGTGGGTAAAAAATGTGTGATCACTTTGCTTGCTGTTCAAACAAAATAAATATGTCTCCCTTTTAAATTCAGATTCTGAGATATTCTCTCTCTCGTTTAGGACTTCTAAAGTATCCTTGCATGAAATTCCTGCAGATTTTAAACTACTGACACAAACTTCATGCTTAAACATCTTCCCAATAAGGCCAATTCAAGAAAAAAAGTGGTCAGAGTGTAGAATACAGGAAGGTATGACAAATGAGATTAATTAAAATTGTTGAAGTAATAAAAGTTAGAAAACAGAAACTTGGAATTAAGTAAACATAAAATTAGATTTGCAGGAAAACAAAGTTGCCTTAGTTCTACCTGAAAACATTAGTTTCCACTACAGGGCAAAGTGCAGGTAGATATACATTTGTTGATGAATATGAAAGGAAAGTTTTCAGAAAGGAAATAATACAATAACAGAGCAAAATTGTAAGTGGTAAAAAAATCATAAATATGTAAAATTTGTATAGCATTTATTTAGTATAAATGCATACAAACAAATATGACATATACATAAATGTGACTTGTGATGCATAGAATAAGATATGAATATAGAGTTTTTATTTTAATAAATATTGAGTTCCTACAACATATGAGACCCTGTCATGAAGCACTAAAAGAAATTATTTGGTCAGCATATCACATAAAGGTATAATATTGTTGTAGAGAATTTTTTTGATAAATATAATTAAAATAATTTTTTAAAACATTTATTTTAAATATAAAAGCTTAAGGTCAACAGCTAGGAATGACATTTTTATTCTCAAATAATTGTGCAAACGTGTCTTGTTTTTCTAAATTTATACATCATATATCTTTGAATTAATATTGAAAGGATCAATCTGAGGTTATTAAAAACATAACTAAATATTGCCCTATAGTAATACTTATGTTCTATGAATGGTGGAGAGTTCGAGGTAGGAAATGAGGTATACATAACTTAGACCAATCCTTTCCAAATTGATGTGCATATGAATCAGTTGGGAATTTTTTTAAAAGGCAGGTTCTGGTTCAGTAGGTTTGGGGAGGGGTCTGAGAATCTGCATTTCTAACCAACTCTTGGGTGCTGAGAATGCTGCTGGTCCATGGACCACACTTCAAGAATATACTATGGTATTTAAGGACTGCTTAGAGAAAAATTCTGCTTTTGGTTTTAGACTCTAATTTTTCAACTGAAATAAATAAGCCAATGGATATCCTGGGAAAGAAGACAAAAGAAAGAATAATTTATTATTATTTGCATTTTATTTGACTCTTTAAACAGTGTGTTTGAGTCCTTTTAGGAAAAAGTGTTCATGATGTTGGGTTAATTGTGTGCCATCCGACTCCAGTTCATCACATCTATATAGTGGCAAATACTCTCAATCCTGTAAAATCCTAAAAAGAATTTTTCACCCTTTAATGATATTTCTATGATTGTTTATAAAGACTTAGATTTTAAAATGGATACAAATTGTATGATCTTTAGATGTTTTTTCGCACTTAAAAATGATCAGTTATCATTAATTTGTATTTATTGAACTTCACTGGGTATCTGATATTAGATTTGACCCTTTCAAAGTGATTGGACACATGTCTCTCCATAACAAACTTCAAGCTATCTCAATGCTTAACATAAAAGAGTTGGAAAACCAAAGTTTTTTTGGTTTGTATTTGTGTTTCATAAATACAAATTAATGATAACTGATCATTTTTAAGTGCGAAAAAGCATCTAAACTGAATAAATGAAGTTATTAAGCAGAATAAAATAGTTGATTAATAATGTTGATGACATTGATTGATTAGTGCTAAAAGGGGTTATGTTCGCTCCTTAAGATGATGAATTTTGAATTCCTTATAGTAATTAGGAAGCATAAAAACTTGCAAATATATATATATATTTTTAAATTTTTTATTGTTATGTTAATCCCCATACATTACATCATTAGTTTTAGATGTAGTGTTCCATGATTCATTGTTTGTGCATAACACCCAGTGCTCCATGCAGAACGTGCCCTCCTCAACACCCATCACCAGGCTAACCCATCCTCCCACCCCCCGCAAATATATTTTTAAATACATTTATTCAAACAACTGCTGGAAAATCTCTAAGTTTATTTCAACTGGAACTAGAAATGTTTCCTAGTGTAAATGTAGGTTGGGACTTAGCTCATGAAAACTCTGGCATTAATTGACCACTTACAAATCATGAGTCTCTTTTCTAGCACACATGCTAGCACACCATATGAGCCTTAGATTTGGTCAGTGTATGGAATTTTCCAACACCTTTGTAAGTGAAGGAGGATGCAGTTGCCTTGTACACTAATTTTGGTCATTATGCACTAAATGTACCACTTTCCCTTGATACTCAGTGCATCTAATTTTACCTTTATGCTGTGTTCAGTTATTGATTTTATTTTTATGATGAGAAAGAAATATCATGATAATAAAAGAAGTGGAATTGTAAGAAAATAGAGTTGGAACAGGTTTCAAGGTCATTTCAAACAATTTCATGTTAAAATGCAAGAGTTATTCATGTTATAAAATTATGTGCCTGGAAACTACTTCTAGTCTTTCTCCTGTCCCTGAGCAGAAATATACTTTTACTATAAGAAATGTCAAAGAAAATGAATATCTTTCTTATGGTTAAATATTTCCATGCAAGGGTACTCAACATTTTCCTTAGAAAGTTATTTGTGTCTAAAAATACTTATGTCAAGATGTCCTCTCCTAAATCTCTCCTGTTAAGATTTGACACAATTTCCTCTTTTATTTTCAAGCTTGAAAATAGCAGGTCACCATTGTCTTTATAGTGACCCTTTGTCTTGTAGAACACTGATCTTACGTTGTTCTTGACTTAACAAGCTCTTGACTTAACAAGTTGAAAGAGCCAAGAAGAAAAAGAAAATGCTTCTCCATAGGCTGTACATTATTTTTTTAGCCTTTAATCAGAAATTAATCATATTAATCCTACTAATTTCTAACCTGGTAATTTCAAATGGTAGTGTATTTTGAGAATATGTATATGTGATATTTCAAACTTTTATTAACGGGTAAAGCAAAGGCACTCTCTGATCCAAAAAACAAAAAAACAAACAAACAAAACAAAACCCACCAAACCAATTAGAAGGAATGCCAGCCTTGATTCTGGGCTCATGCTTACTGCCTAACTCTCAGCTTTGTGTATTGGGAATGTTCCGTTAAAAAACTACGTAAGATCAGACAGTCATAGATTTAAACTCCTGCCCTCCCCTACACTCACCATGTGACTTACGTTACTTTTCTGAAAAGCAGTTTCATTATCTACAATATAAAATTTATAATGACAGGTCACAGGGTGTGTATATGAAAGTGCCGGACACTGCCTAATACATACCAGAACAACATAAATATTAACCTATTTCTTCTCTCTTATATTGATCAAATACAAGATGTGGGAAATCCGAGGAATCATACATCTGTGTAGATGCATGTATGAATCAGACATACATATGATCAATAATACATAAAATTATTTTATTTTTGTTTTCTCATGTAATAAAGATTGTAATGTTCTAACTTATAGAGTATACAGTGGGGGCAATTGTCTCATTGTTCTTCCCCTGCTCCCCCCATGTCTTATGAATAAAGTGTAACTATTCTACCCAGTCTGGTGCTCTTGGTTATTCTCGAATTATTGGCATTTGCATTTTTCAGATTTAAAATTTACAGTAAAATCTTATTATTAAAAACATTGAGCTTTTACTTTTCAATTTTCTTTCACATACTAATTTCATTTTAGTTCTTTACACAAATTATGAAAGTCCAAAATAATTTAATTCTTTCTTCCAGCTCTAAGAACTTGTACAAATGACTAGGGCAACGAGGGTCTTTCCAGGGTTATTTCAGATTAGCTTTACATAACTTTTCTGTTACTGTGTAACAATATTACCACAAAATAAGTAGCTTAAAATAGCAGGTAGTATCTCACAGTCTCTGTGTGTCAGGAGTCCGGCATGACTTACTTGGATTTTCCACTTCAAGGTCTCTAAAACATGCAATAACAAAGGTGTGTCAATTGGAGTGAGGTCTCACTTAAGGGGTAAATGGGGAACAAATCTCCTTCCAAGCTCCTGTGGTTGTTGACAGAATTCAATTCCTTGTGACGGTAGAACTGGCCTCAGTTTCTTGTTGGTCCCGAGAAGACCCTGTTGACCGGAGGTTGCTGTCAGTTCCTAAAGGTTGTCTCTAATTTCTTGCTATGGTGCTTCCCAACATGATCAACAGCAGGAGAGAGAGTCTCGGAGGCAAGTCAGATGTTATGATCTTATGTAAGGTAATTATATATGCATTCCTTAGCTGCATCTTACTGATTAGAAGCTAGTCTCAGGACACGTTCACACTCAAGAGGAAGAGGTTAGGCAGGCATAAATGCCAGGTGGTGGATATTACAGAGGCCATCTTAGAATCTGTCTGCCACGGCCCTCTCTAGTGCAGGATCTGATCTCAGCTGAATAGGTCAGAAATAAGTCAAATAGAGAAAGACATGTATCATATGACCTCACTGATATGAGGAATTCTTAATCTCAGGAAACAAACTGAGGGTTGCTGGAGTGGGGGGTGGGGTGGGAGGGATGGGGTGACTGGGTGATGGACACTGGGGAGGGTATGTGTTCTGGTAAGCGCTGTGAATTGTGCAAGACTGTTGAATCTCAGATCTGTACCTCTGAAACAAATAATGCAATATATGTTAAGAAAGAAAAAAAGAAGAAGAAGAATGTAGCAGGAGGGGAAGAATGAAGGGGGGGAAATCGGAGGGGGAGAAGAACCATGAGAGACAATGGACTCTGAAAAACAAACTGAGGGTTCTAGAGGGGAGGGGGTTGGGAGGATGGGTTAGCCTGGTGATGGGTATTGAGGAGGGCACGTTCTGCATGGAGCACTGGGTGTTATGCACAAACAATGAATCATGGAACACTATATCTAAAACGAATGATGTAATGTATGGGGATTAACATAACAATAAAAAAATTAAAAAAAAAAAAAAGAAACCTATCTACTAATCAGGCTTAGTCTAAAGACTTAAATCCTGTGAACCTGGGTTAAAACATGAAATGTATCTTTATTTATTTATAAAAGGTTTTGTTCTTCCAGGGACCAATATATTTGGACTCAGTTCATTTCAGTCTCTTCCAGCATTTAAATGCTTGAATAATTTAATTAAAAGAAACTTTAGCTAGAAATAGAGCAAAGGAATTTTCATGGTCCCAAGGGGTGGTTCACTCTGGAAATAGGAGATAATAATCATATCAGGACTCATGTCACTAAAAATCAGCTTCTATAGTGACCTAATTGTGCGAATGGGACATTTCTGTACCATTGGATAGGGATGAATTAACCAGGAAAAATGTTCTCCTGCTCTACTTTTTCTGGAGACCACAGAAAATCTTTCACCCATCGTTTCATCACATTTTTATTTCAACACATTTTCAAGGTCGGATCTGATCGCCTACATGTATTCAAACTCCAGGGGTCCCACTTAGATGCTTGGGACACTTAATACAGTTTTTCCTTTTGTCATATGCTATGAAAAGCCTTAGGGACCAGACTCATTTAAACTTGTTCCCAGAAAGTCGCAGTACTTGAGAAAAAGGAAAAGAAGAACTTGGTGTCCTTGTGATGATCAGCTGCTACTCCTCCCTCAGATTTCAGCTCAATTGTCACAGTCCATGGTTAAAGCCCCAATATAGGCTTTCACATGGCAGATACGTCTCCTTTGTAACATTTATCATAATTGCAATTGTCTGTTTGTATAATTATTTAATAGATATCTCTGTTACTAATTAATATTGGTCCAATGAAGGCAGAGACTATAAAGAAATTTGCTCACCTTTTTTTTTTTTTTTAAAGATTTTATTTATTTATTTGACAGAGAGAGACACAGTGAGAGAGGGAACACAAGCAGGGGGAGTGGGAGAGGGAGAAGCAGGCCTCCAGTGGAGCAGGGAGCCCGATGCGGGGCTCGATCCCAGGACCCTGGGATCATGACCTGAGCCGAAGGCAGACGCTTAACGACTGAGCCACCCAGGCGCCCCAGAAATTTGCTCACCTTTTGATCCCAAAAATGTAGCAAAGTGCTTAGCACATGGTAGGCACTCAATAAATCACAGGGAATAAATGCATATATGGGCATATGGGAGAGGAGTTACCAGGAACTCAGAGCTCACCCGAGGCCATCTAAGTGAAGCAACAGAGGTGCCCTGGTTTGAAGCTGGGAGCTGTGTTAAGAAAGAATTCATAATGAGAATGGCACATGACTACAACTTAGCTAGGTTGCTCTTTGGTGTACTCATTTTCAGCTCTTTCCTATTGAAAATTTGAATACCTGTTATTTACCACTTGTTGAACTTTAGTATATTTTTGAACACCCTTAATAACTATTACATGTGAGGAATCATTCTGTTCATTGGCAAAATCAACTGGACAAATAAAAATTAAGGCTGTTGGTAAAATGATTTGTAGTTCCTGTTTGACACTTGACTCTTCAGCTTGCAATATTAATCAATTAATTAATTTTGCACCTTTAACTTATGAGAAAAGTTATTTTCAGGATTTCCATTATGAATTTTGTCCTAATAATTTGCAAAATTTCTTATAATGCATCCAGCCATTGAACAATCATGGACTGAGTGCCTCTTTTTTAACCTAGATATAGTAGAAAGTAGTAGCAATAGAGACTAGTAGGGGGGGAACAGAAAGAAAATTCAATGTAGTATAGTAAGAAATATGTATGTTATATAAGAATAATTATGATCTGTGCACATTATATCATGATAGTACATAGGTAATATACTGGCCCATACCATGGCCCAGCGACCAAAGTGGGAACATTTTCAGGAAGGGATTCCATTTAGAGGAGATAGTTAAGTGAATTCTTAAAGAACCACTTACAAGTCAACTGGGAGAGAATAAAAAGAAAAGTGATTGATTTCCTAATTTTGCCTCATCTGTGTCTTACCAACTTTTTAAAAATCCTCTAATGTAATTAATAATTCAAGGTGTTCATCAACCAGTTACTTTGAAATTGGCAAGACAGAGTTCTTCTTTTTTAAATATACAAGTATGTTCTAAGGATAAAAGTAATATGAATAAGTATAAAGAGGAAAAATATACAATCCCATCACTTTTATCATAATTATATTATGATTTTCTAACTTTCTTTCACATGTTTGATGTAATAGTGTAATATAATTTTACATGAGGTTATGCTTTGAGGAATGCTTTATAATTTGATTTCTTTCATAAAAACTTCTTGAGCACCTTTTTCTTTCAGTAAATATAAATTTTCATCAGCATTTGCATTACTGTATTATAGTTCACTATATTGTTTATTTAGCCACTCCTTTATGATGGGCCTTTATATTGCTTCCATTTTTTTTCATTATTATCTACAATACAGAAATGGTCATATTTTTGCTCAGCACGATGAATTCTTTTGTAAAAAATTTTAAAAACAGATTCAAATATATATTTTTTCAAAAATTACATTACATAAATAAAAATATTAGTAAATAATAATATAACTTAATATATAATAAAGATAACATTTCAATTAAGATAAAATAGATTATTTAATGAATAATACCTGGACATGGTCATACATCTAGAAGAGTATCAATGATTTTGATATTGTATACCATCTCTGTTTATATTGTATACAAGAGTAAATTCCAGATGAATTAAAGATGTAAATATAAAAAATAAAACAAAAAGGTCTTGATTGAAAACCTAGAAAACTATACAAAAAAAGCTAGTGATGAGGAACTTCCTAACTAAAGGTGAAAATCTAGAATCTATACTTTTATAAAAGGTGGACATATTCATATAAATATGTAAATATGTGAGATGATAAATAATACCCATAAACAAAGCAAGGAGGAAAGCAAAAACAAAGAGAAAAATGTACTATAACAAAAGTCTATATTTGGTCAGATGTATATGCATTTATGTAAAATTCATGTTTATATGTGGATGGATTATAAAATCAAACTAAAAGATTTTTTAGATGTGTAATAAAAATAATATAAGTAGTATTGAATTATGTTTGAAATATAAAGCTTATACTTAAATTATTAAAATATTTATTTTTCTACTCCACTAAATTATTTCATTTTGATCATTACAATTTCATTAAATGTCCCCCTTTTTAATTTGCTTGCACTATAAATATATTTAGCAAATTGTTTACTCATGGAAAACTTGGAGATAAACTTCAATTGACCAATGATGATGACCTTTGAAAAGATCTATTTTCCAATACTGAACTTTGGCTGGGCTTTTTCTTTGATAATAAGCCCAATCTACCTATGCCACTGTAAGTGAAAACTGAAAGTTTTACTCAATGACATTAACCATCAAAAATAAAATAGGAGGCTTAAAGCATATTGTGACATAAAAGTTGATTTAAACTATGGTTAAAATTTATAAATACCCATTTCTTTAGAATGGAATCTTTTTGTTTTCTTTATTATTAAATAGGCTTTTTAGAAAATAGTTTGGAATCATATTAATAGTATTATATGCCTAATGTATAATGTCAGTCATTGCATGCTCTTTTCTGAAATGTCAGCTTATTTCTTTCCAGTATGTTTAGAGGAGTTTTGTTTAGCCTTGCAAAGAGTATATATACATTAAATTCTTGTACTACTCTCTCTATATATCTAGCTACTTGGTTTTCAAGAGTCACAATGATGGCATCCTGCTGCTCAAATTAAAATCTGATTTTGTAAACAACTAAATCTTCCTGAGTCTAGTCAACAATGTTAACATAAATCACATCCTCTTATGTATGGGGTGAAATATGTGTATGTGTGTGGTATGTGTCCATGTAAACATTTGGCATATGCATTAATAATAATAAGTTGCTAAAAACTAAGAGGTAATCACTTTGTTCAAGTACATATCAAGCTATTCTAGTGACTAAATGCATCATTTTCCCCAGCAAACCTGCTTTTTTCCCTCAGTATTCTGTCTTGGTGAATGACACCATCAACCAACTTTCTAGAGCTAGAACTTTAATAATCAAATCATTGACCTTCCCCACCCTCTAATCATGACATCATTAATCTTCTTCACCCCCCAACTTAATCATCAAATCATTCAAATCCTGCAGATACTATTTCCTGAATACTTCTGAATTCCGTCCTTTTGTCTCTATTCTTCATGGTATCCCCAGAGTTCGCTTCTTTTTACAGAAACCTGGATTTCTGCACGATTTTCTAATTGAGTTTCTGAGTCTGCCTCAACTTTTGTGCCCTGCTACTTAAATAAACTTTCCAAAATACAAATACGATCAAGATCCTTCTGTGTAAGGTTCAGCTCTGGTTGCCATGTTATTTGTTAGAAAGCCCGACTTCCTCATTTTAACAGTTACAGACATTGGAGATGTCTTTTCTTCTCTCACCTCTTCTTTCTCCACTTTGCCACAAGTGCCTTTGTCTTCAGTGACATGCTTAGACCTGCAATTTCTTAAATGCAGCCTTCTTTAATCCTCTAAGCTTTTACACGTGCTGTTCTGCTGCCTGGTTTAAAGTGTCCTCCTCACACTAAATTCTCTCAGTGGTCTGTGCATGACATCTTCACACAATTAGCAAACAATGTTGTGGTTATTCTTCCCTTGTCTGTCTTAACACTTGCTAAACTCTTGGCAGGTAGAACCCGATATTGTCTAATTTTTAACCTTCCACACTTGACTGTCATGGAAAATGTTCAATATACCCTTATTGATGAATGAAAAGAAGCCAAATTATAAGCACTCAATGGTCAACTTTATTTCAGCAATCTTCTGAGAACTCATCAATTTACTTCAGATAGATGTTACTTCTTTTGGTTACAATATTAACTCTAGTCTCATTTTCTTTAACAAAATATAGGACAATATCAGTAGGGGTGGATACATTATTGCAATTGATGCATCTAAGAAAAGTAGTATTAGAAGCATTTGAATTGGTAACTTCAGTTCACCCCCACCGGTATTTTTAGAAATGCATGCTTCAAGGTTGAGATTTCTGAAAAGATCCAAATTTAAAAAAAAATGTTGCAAAGTAGATATACAAGGGAGTTTCTAGTTACTATCTCAGCAAAAGGTTCAGGATCTATGGAAGGTGGACAGTGGCAGTAAGAAAACTATAAAGAATCTCAAATCTTTGAATATTATAGAGAGCTTATCTAGGTCCATCTTTTTCATTCTCATAACATAGAAAATGCCTGGAGCAAGTAAGTGCTCAGTAAACATTTGGTGAGTGAATGTATGAATGAATAAGTATGTGAATGTTGGGGGAATAAATGGATAAATAAGTGGATAAGTAAATTGAGCTCTTATTATAATATTAGGGTAAAATAAATCAAATATAGTATCAAAGTAAGATGACTTGGCAAGTCATAAAAGATCTCTATATAGAAAGAAAACAGGTATAAAGAAAGAGAAACTTTAGAAGGAAGAGAAATAACTCTAAACATAATTTATTGTACTAAAATTCCAATAAAAGATAAGATATGGATTGAGTTTGGTTGAAAAGACAAAATCAAGTGTTTACATTTTTCCTAATGGCATCTAGATAAGACTAAATCAGGCTGTTCATTTCCAGGTTCCAATTGTGTATTTATGATCTTAGTTTAGATTATGTTTACAGTTCATGAAAAACCAAACTTGGACAGAAACACAAGCATGCTTCTTTCTATAATGGCTTTCTAATTTCTTTTGTGCTGGTTATATTTAAAAATCACCATACAGAAAAAAAAAAAAAGTCAAAATGAATAGTATTATGGTTGTGATTGGATTTCAATAGCCCTATGACCTATCCATTATGTTATAGTAGCCTCTGGAATAACAAATATTTGAATTCTAAATATCTGAAATTTAAATAAGAACTGATGCAGGTTGAATAATAAATCCCAATGCCAAAATTCAATTTTGTATTGCTGCATAATTTTTATAAATCTAAATTTCATACTTATTTTAAATATAATCATTGTCCTTTGGCTAAAGATATAGTATGAAGTCATTGTTGTGGGGGAATAGCATAATGATTAAGGTTTGTCTTTGTGGCCATTTTGAGATCTTATCCTGGGCTGCAGTTGACAGTCCATAGGGCATATGGAAATAACGAAAGTCTTCATTTGAAAGATGCCCTTTCTAAAGTCTACTTCCCTAAGTGCAGGGAAAGGAAAGTTTATGGTAAGTATCATGATCTTCATAGAGTTCAGTTTCTCTATATTGTCAGCATTGTGCATTTCTTTTCTTTCATTCAGCAGTAGATTGAGATAAGGTAACTCTTGGCATTGGTTGCATTGGGGAAGGTAATAGGCTCACTTAAATTTAAATCTCCTATTATTCAAACTCATCTTGAAAACAGATTGAAATATGATTTCTTCTCCTTAGAATATAGACATCATAAGAGTAGGGACTATATTTCCAGCTCTCAGACTAGTGTGTGACATAGAGCGACCTCAGTAAATATTTGCCATTATTCTTGATCCTCTAGTCCAGCTGATTGATTTGACTACCTAACAATCTGGATCTAGTTTTGGCACCACTATTTTCCAGTACTTATCACGTAATCTTTCTGAGGATCTGTTTTCTCTTCTCTAAAGTGAGAATGGGGTTAGCTGCCCAGCCTCCTTCAGGAAGATCAGTTGATATGATTTATGTAATTTGGCATCACAAATTGTGAGGTGATACACAAATGTGTGATGTTGTTAGCCCAACAAGGAAACAAACAAAAACTTATTTTGAACTGGTTATTTGTTACCTGCCAACCAGCAGTTCCCCAGTCCAGATAGATCAAGACTGGGCACGTTATAGGTTGTACCCTGCAGAAAAGTGCTTGAAAGCAAGAAAGGGTATAAATCTAGCATGTTCTCTACTCAACAACATGTCTTCATGTCTGGTATAGCAGCTGTGACTGCTTAGAAGAAGGAATATCATCTACTAATAAGCCAAATGAAGCATATGGAGTAGCTGGGGCCTTGACCAAGACCACCGTTCTTTGATTCTTTGCTATTCTCTGATTTAGTGTTGAAGAAATGTAGTCTTTGCCATGATGAAATCTGCTTTTCAAGGTACAGAAAGGGCTGAAAACTTATTCTTAAGTCCTTGTGGCTAGACATGCAACAAGGGTGAATAAAAGGTATCAATGATGGATAGGTTTCTTTAACCCATTTCAAGGTAAAGCATTATGTTGTTCATAAAGAGTTGATCAATTTTGGCCCTAAGATGTCAGGATTGCCAATGACAACATATTTTGTTACCTATAAATTCTGTCTCCATTGTACATCCAGGAGAATACAAAACTTTAGTACTAAGATCATTATTAAAAATCTATATGCAAATATTTAATATTTATCATCTCCCATTTGACTATGTTATATTTCAAATAGCCATTCTTGGCCAGACTTCATATGAACACAAATAAACTGTCAAGTATGTTTGGCTGAGGGAGTGAAGAAAGGAGGAGAAATCAGATAGATGCAGCATACATTAAAAAAAAAGTTTTTTTCATATTTGTAACTTTTCACCTGTGTTCAGTTATTTAACTAAGTACAATATAAATAATAAATTATTTTAGTCTTTTAAAGACTTATAAAGGCTTATAAAAAGAGCCATTGGGTGCCTGGGTGGCTCAGTCATTAAGCGTCTGCCTTCAGCTCAGGTCATGATCCCAGGGTTCTGGGATCGAGCCCCGCATCGGGCTCCCTGCTTGGCGGGAAGCCTGCTTCCCCCTCTCCCACTCCCCCTGCTTGTGTTCCCTCTCTGGCTGTTCTCTATCAAATAAATAAATAAAATCTTAAAAAAAACGCCATAAATATATATGTAATGCTATTCAGTAGATACAGTTGTGCTGAACTAAGGCAGAATCCTGCTCTTCAGAGTTCAAATTTAGGAAGAAAAAAGGGACAATAGAGTTCCTGTACTTATGAACTCCCAGAGATACTTATAATGACCTGTGATTATGATGGCCATATCTCTTCTTCCTCAGCCCTCTTCCTTCACCACTTAGAAACAGAGTTGTTGAATATTTCTTAACACAAAACTTGAATTTATTTTCCATCCCTATGTGGCTGTCCTTGGACAAGACTTAGGACCCCGAAAAGCTGAGAACAGCTACTACTGCTCCTGTCCCCCCCAAACTTTTTTCCCACCCCTCCTTCATTTTCCCATAGCGAAGCCCCCTGTCTTTCTCCTTAGCCCTCACTCTCAGGATTCTTCACCAGCTGACTCCACTGTTGACTCACTCTGCCCATTGTCTGTTCTTGTCTGATCCTAAATCCCTCCCCTTCACACACCCAACCCAGGAGTCTTCCCAGAAGAGCACACCACTGTTCTTAGCTCCTTTCTCCAGCAGAGCTAGAGACAGTGGCTGAGATTCAGTGATGTTCCACTTGTAGACCCTCTGGGGGCTTGCGGGAAAGAAGCACATCATTTCTTCACATGTTAACAAGGCTTCACACACTGTGATAATCTGGTGATGAAGGGGCACAGGCAAAACGTGCCCTTGGAACACTGCCTGGGACTGATAACACAAAGGGCACAGGAGGGTTCATTCTCTCATGCAGCACCCATGTTTAGAGCATCTACTACATAAAAAACACCATGAGGCATTTATATTCAGGTCACCACGCCAATTCAGTAACGTTTACCTAGAGCCAACCATTGCACTGAGAACCAGATGTATACAACTGAATATAAGAAGCTTCAAGGAGCTTACATTCCAGTGGGAGACTCAGAAAAATAAGCAGGTAATTGCAATATAATATGTTAGGTCTAAGGTAAATGTACAAAGGGGGTGGTCTGCAAGCATCCAAGAGGGACAATTAACTCACCCTGGAGGTTTATATCTAAGGCTGCCTGAAAGAGCTGGGGCTTGAGTTGGCTGGGACTTGTTCCCATCCCTTAGGTAGATAATATACAAACACACACACACACACACACACACAAAAGCATGAGCATGTCTACAGTTTTATTTGTATAACAATTCAGCTGCATAAGATTAAAAAGATTTTGATGGGCATATTGAGACCATAACCAACCTTCATAACATTCTTTAATTAAAATGGGGAAATACATTTGTGTTCCAAATAACTACCTTATGAAAAAATCCTTTGGGACCTAATGCCTGTTTAGAATAAAGAATAGCACCAAACTGCAGAAGAGATTAACAAAAACGGCAATGCTCTGCTTTTTGTAATTGGTGGTTAATATATTAAAAGGTTTTCCTATGAATGAACATGCATGATTTTACCCATTATGGGTTCTGAACATTAGTTGGAGAAATACATTTCTGAATTGTTTACATTTCTTGGCTTTATTATAATGGTAGTTATGAGTGAGTTGAACATCAGTTGTATACTTTGCAATGTAAAGTCTCTTCAAAGAAATGAACCTTTGAACCTCCAGGGCTTACATTCTCAGTAATATAACTTCAATTATCATATACATGAAAAAGAAGTTCAATCTCAGTACTTCAAAAGTCCATATACAGGCAAAAAGAATGAATGGATAGAGCTGAAGTAATTTTCCCCTAAGAGAGACATTTAAAAAGGCCATATTTAGGGACGCCTGGGTGGCATAGTCGGTTAAGCACCGGACTATTGGTTTTGGCTCAGGTCATATTCTCAGGGTCATGATCTCGGGGTCATCAGATCGAGTCCCATGTGGGGCTCCAAGCTCAATGTGGAGTCTGCTTGAGATTCTTTCTCCCTCTCCCTCTGCCCTTCCCACTCGTGCTCTCTCTCAATCTCTAAAATAAATAAATAAATCCTAAAAAAGGGCCATATTTATTTGGAAGAATCTTTATCACTATTATCGATAATACATTAAGCTGGAGAAAGTTAACAAGAGGGGAAAGGAGTTAATAGTTACTGTGCCTAGCACTGTGCTAAATGCTTTGTTCCTCATGATAACCCAATGAGGTCATTTTAATGATCTCGGTTTCACTGGTGAACGCTAAGGTCCAATAGCTAGAAAAGAGCAAAGCCAGGATTCCAACCCAGCCCTGTCCCATCTTAACCTTACTTTTATATCACTGTGCCATATACACCTCCTCTATGCCTGATTAACATTTAATAAATGCTAGCTTAAATTATTTTTCCCAATTTTAAAACCATTAAATATCTATTTTTAAGTTCCTACTTTGTCAGTTACTCTCCTTAACTCAAAGAGCAGGAATTGGCAAGCTTTTACTGTAAAGGGCCAGATAGTAAATATTTTAGATTTGGTGGGCCATATGATCTCAGTTGCAACTGCTCAACTCTGCTACTAAAGCAGGAAAACATAGAAAATAGACAAACGACAATACATAAATGAATGGGTGTGGTTGTGTTTCAATAAAATGGAGTCCTGAAGATGTAGTAAGGGGCAAGGTGAACAATCAGGTGAAGTTTTTTCAGACCTAGGCTGCAGAGCGCTCACATTCACAGAAGAGCGTGTCCCAGGAATCACAGACATTTCGGGTTTGCCCAAGGGTGTAATTGGAAGGGATGAGTGGAGATAACAGGGTCTCAGAGGTGATGGCAGTATTACAGTCTGTTGATTTGTGTCACGTGTGTGAAAGTACGTCTAATGCACCTAGGACTTTTCTATAGGTCACATTCCCTTAATGGCACTTCCTGAGCTCTATGATTTTCCTTGAAGAATTTCACGTGCTTTCACTGTCAACTGGTTTTGGTCACTGCAGGAAGGGAGGGGCCAATCCCTGATTTACATTTGCAGAGACTGACTGGCTTGCAGACAGGTGAAGTGACACCCACGGGGTCCCCTAGTCAGCCCTCCCCCAGCTCCCAGTTTATTGCTCCATCCCTAACCTTTTGCTGTTGACCTGTGGCATATTCTTAATGTCTTTTTAAGATAACCGGATGAGGTTTTTTTCTGATTACTCTCTCCTTTCAGAAGAACCAAAGGCATTTTAAGAGAAGATAAAAAGAATACTTGAAGCTTTTTAATTTCTCATTTTGATTTGCAAATCTATTTATGGAAAAGTCCACTTAGCAGCTACTCAGTCTTTCATCACTATCCATTGCAGGGCAAATTGATTTTGTCCCATTCACTAATAGCTTGCTTTAGGTCACAGAATCTGAGGAGGATGTGACTACAGAAAGTGCCATATGAAAAATAATAAAATATTGTGTCAAAGAAAGCACTACTAGAATAATAAATTTTGGAAAAGACTTTTATTCATAAGATCTGTGAAAAGTACAAATGAACAATGGAATAAATTAATAAGTGATTTCATTAAAATGTTCTGCTTTACATAATTAAGACTTAGATTTTATAGATTAATTTCATGAGGAACAATTTGCTGGAAACCAGGAAATGTTTCTATTTTGCTATCAATGCTTTTCAGTCATACTATGGAATCTATGGGTTCAAACGTTATTGTTATTTTATGGATAAAGAAATGTGGTTCTCACGGACAGGGTAACAACACTGTTTCCATATTATGGAGGCATATTCTGGGCTGGAACCATAATATAGACTTATTTTTGCTTGTTTGTGTTTGTTTTTTGTTTCAGTTTTTAGGCCTTTTTGTTGGAGAATGAGGTCTGATGATTTGACTACTGAGAATTCTTCAGGACTGAGTGATAAATTGAAAAACTTCCTTTTTTTTTTTTTTTAACACTAAAGATATATCTAGATAATACTAAAAAATATGTCCAAATCTATTTTTTGACATTTCACATTATGGCTTTTGTTTATTAACCCAAAAAAGTTCCCGGTGTTATAAATGTGTGAGGGCAATAGATTTTGCTTAGTAAATTTTCTTAGGATCAATCAACAAATAATATAGCTAAGATTTCATTCTGTCTAATTACATTCATGCATTAGGCATTTCCTAATTATTAGAGCATTTTTTTTCCATTTCTAGGGTAAATGAAGGAAGCATGTATTCTTTGGAGAAATATTTTTATTGTAAATATTTTGATTTAGGAATCATTATTTTTTATGACATGTTATAATTAAATCATATAAAGTCTACAACCTATAATAAAATTTTCTCTGAAAGCATGACATCCGTAAATGTTGAATCCTTTGGCAAAAAGTAAAATATGTGGTCTTTATTTACATTATAGTTTATAGATTAAGGCATAAAGGACAGGATTACTTACTTGGTTAAAAGAATCTAATATTTCAATTTAGTGAAAAAATGAATAATTTGGATAAGTAGCTGTGTTAAATATCTGGCCTAATTGCAGTTATTTTGGGCTTTGATATTCCATCATTTCATTAAAATATGTTGATGGCATTTGCCTCACTAACTTGTGGTGTTTGTGTGTGTATGAGCACATACATATTTTAAAATACAGACATTTATATATACGTGTATTTTTAAAATTTAACATTTCTATAACAGAAGGAAAATAATGGAGCATTATTACCAAGGCCATCACTTGAATAATTTCACAGTTTCAATTTACCTGTGGAATTTGAGAAAGAATTACAAATTTTCTTGACAATTTGATTAATTCGAGGCTTCATTTTATACAAGTCATTAATGGTAATGCCTTAAAATAGATTTAACTTAATCTTTCACAAGATACTTCTGGTGATAATAGAGTGAAGAGACTATGTAGTAGTACTTGTCATGGGTTGAATTGTGCACCTCTCCCCATCATTCTTAAGTTGAGGACCTAACTCCCCAGTACCTCAGAATGTGACCTTACTTGGAGATAGCGTCTTCACAGGTGTAATCAAGCTAAAATTAAGTCAACAGCATGGGCTCCAAGCCAATCTGATTGGTGTCCATATAGAAAGGGGAATATTTTGAGATAGACATACATACAGCGAGAATGCTATATGAATGCCATTTAAAGCCCAGAGGAAGGTTGTGGAGGATTTTTCCCTCCGCATTCTCAAAAGGAACAACACCTTGATTCTAGATTTTTGGCTTCTGGAATCGTGAGGCAAAAATTTCTGTTGTTTAAGTCACCCAATTTGTGGTTCTCTGTTATGACAGCCCTAGCAAACTGATAGTGTTTAACTTCTTGCCAAATGACAAATCAACCATTTACCACATTAAGTTTTGACAAACTTCACTTATATGATCTCCTTCGCTTATTAACCAAATGCTCTTTATGAGTCACTGTGGTTTCTGAAATGACTGCTTTTCCCATGAAATCACAGATATATATATATATATATCTCCAGAAAGTCTGGTTTGTGGGACGATTTTTGGTTTCTCTGGAACAGAGATGCTATAGAAGCCTGAAGCAATATAATTATGATCAGTTTTGGGACTAGAATATTAGCCATTATAATTTTCTCCTGAATACTGCCTTAGCAAAACTTATTTATGATCTGATTTTTTTTACGACCTGTAGAGTCTTTTATAGGAACACATTTAATCAGAAGTAAGGTGTGGAAAAGAGTCAATGCTATTTTTGAAGAACCTCCTCTAATACTGAACCAAAGGGTTTAATATTCAAATTTGGCTATTTAATGCATTTCCCTTTTGTTATAAAATTAAAAAGGAAAAGTGATTTTTTAATTAAAAAAAAAAAAAGTTTCCTGAACTGTTTTCCATTTCTTTTCTCCTCTTCTAAGGTAGAAAGAGACATTGGATTTCAAACATCTTGTAACACATAGCTCTAGAGCTATGTTACTCAAGGGAAGGGTGCTTAGTAGTTTCCAAAAGAGCATGCTATTGGGCAACCACAATTTTATAAAGCTTATTTTACGGAATCTGCTATGGCTTGGTGATACTAATCTAATGCAGGGGTAATGCTTGAATAAGCTTAGTCAAATAAAGCTTATAAAAATGCTCACTCCATAGAAATAACTGCTCTGAATGATCTAAATGTCAGAAATACTGGTCTTTCAATAGTAAAATCCTATTCAGATAAGCTATTTGAAATGAGGGGATAGGGGATTTCACCATCCTCTGTCACACTGATGGTCCCAACACCTGGAATCGACCCTGGACTGACTGAGGAAAGTGGCTCCTCTCGCCCAGTCCGCAGCCCTAATACCAAAGTTGAGTCCACTTGACAGTAAATACCAAGTAGGCTCTTAGAGGACAGGGTCCTAATTTTCCATTTATTTCTTACTCTTTGAGGTGCTGAGGATATAATTTTATCTCTAGAATACTCAATAAAGTGACTGCTCTTCTGCCTTGTGAAACTGAAACTGAAATGTTGAGGGTGTGAAGGAGTTAGAAAAAGTTCAATTAGTTATCATTTTGTTTTTATCTTTGCTTTTTAAAATTGTTTTGTTTCAGAACTGTAATTGGCCAGAGACAAAGCCTTTTTTATGAGTTGTCAATGAGTGGCATCTTCCAGACATAAAATTTAAGATCAATATTAAGTCTATTTGGATAAACAATTCAGCAGATAAAATATTAGGGACTAAGCAACATGAACTCTTTGAAAATTTCAGTAATGAGTAGACTTCGGAAAACTGGTTCTCTTTAACTCCCCTGTTTCAGTTTCCTTTCATATCAAAGAGGATGAGAATACTTGCTCCATTCTATAGATGTGTGCAGCTTTATCAGCTGTTTCAAAAACTCCATGAACTCCTTAAAAGAAAGATTTGTATAAAGTATTATTTGTGTTTACCTAATTGCTTGTATTTTTAAAATATGAGCATGGATACCTTAATGTTCTTTTCAGAAATGCATAAAGGAGCTTCAAGCTCATTTAGAAGTCCTTTGAAAGGCACAGGAAGCTGCTTTTTTCCTATAGATTAAATGATTTTAAACAACACAGCAAATCTTATCTCTCTCTAGATTTTTTGCCTGCATTTTCTTCATGTGATAGGGTATTTTCTTCATGAGATATGTGGACTCAATCCAGAAAGATGAAGGCTCTGGCTATACAATTCTGATCTGTTCTAAACTTTTCAAATGGCTTAGTGATGATGTGGGTTCAAGTTAAACAAAATATAATAATATCCTAGTACAGTGGTGCTCAATTCTAAGTATATGTCTTCTCTCATCAAAATTATTAAATATTTTGCTTTATTGACAATTTTAGAAATTCTATGGATCTGTTTTCAGTGAAATTATGGCAATAGCATTAAATCTGGAGTAACTATAGAAAGTGTCAATTTATATTACTCATAATTCAAGTTGTAAAAAAATAAGGATACTTCCTTGCAACTTTTATTTCAAAAGCCCCTGGGGTACTCAATAAAATTAGTGGTTATATACTCTATTATTGGTTATATTAATATTAAATTGGCTATATGAATGGTTATATACTCTAAAATATCTTTATTAATTTACATGTACATATGACAAAGATGAAATTATTAAATTATTACTGCTTTTCCAACAAATGGATGGAAATTTCCTTATAAATAGAAAACATAGGTTTAGTATTATTTATATTTAAATATATCAAAAAACAAGCCAGGTTGAGTCACGAAACAATTACCTAAAAACTCACCCAGAGAAGTAAACTTGAAAGAAATTTAGATCTTAGTTCTTACATTTTCTTAAATTTCCTGAATGTAACTGATGGGAATGTGAGAAACCCATTATTTTATGAGTATAGTTTCAAGAAGAAGCTTTACATGAAGTCATTATTATTACTGAATACATTTATGTGAAAAGAGTATGAATACCTCGTGTGCCTTTTTTGGGGTGCGGGGGCGGGGGAGACTGTCACACTTTCTTAATGAAAATAAAGTAGAAGCTATTGTGACACTGCAATGGTGGGATTATGACTCTATGTTGGGTAAAGGCAGCAGGAGATGATTAATTCTTAAGGAATAGTTGATTTCCATGAAAATGTCTTTAAGAAAAAGGAAGTAAAAAACACACATTAGAATCAACAAATCATGAAAAGCTAATGATTTTGAAGCACTGAGTTTAGTATTTTTTTCTGAATTGAAATAGCATGTCATTACTCAAGCCTTTTCTATTTCAGTGAGTTTGTGATTCAGTGACAATGGGGCAATTTAGTAGGAGGAATGCTGGGGCTAGGTAAAGCATTTCAATTATGCATATTTGGCCCAGGAAGAAAATGAGTCAACCCAAACATAAAATGCTAGAAAATTAATTTCTCAAAGGAACTTGAATATAGTTTATGGATCTTAAGTCTGTCCTGTTCAAATTATATTCACTAAGAACCAGAGTCTAACTTCTATTTACCTGAAACCAAATTCACAAAATTTGGGAGACTTTCTGTAGATTCCATCCCCAAGCTTCAAACTTATAAAATCAGAGAGACCCTAAGATGGCTTCGCTTCCTGCATGAGACTTCCTGCATTCATGAAGTGAAGATGGATTATTTTCATTAATAAGTCTGATGGAACCTGTCAAAATCATTGTTATAAAAAAGTGATTTCATGGGTCTTGTTGATTAATGTCCATCCCTAAACTACCTCACAATATGTAGTACCCTCTGACATTTTGATTTGGGCCACTTAGGCATGTATGGGTAGTAAGGGACCATGGCCATGATTTCCATTATTTTAACATGAAAGATAGAGCTCTATTAAAATAGCTATGCTTATTAAGCTTAAAATATATTAATATTCATTTGAGCAATTTTTAAAAGATTTTATTTATTTATTTGTCAGAAAGAGAGAGAGACAGAGAGAGAGAACAAGCAGGGGGAGTGGCAGGCAGAAAGAGAAGCAGGCTCCCCGCTGAGCATGGACCCCAATGTGGGACTCGATCCCAGGACCCTGGGATCATGACCTGAGCCGAAGGCAGACACTTAACTGACTGAGCCCCAAAGGCGTCCCAATTTGAGCAATTTTTAAATAATCAAATAGAAATATGCATGTGATGGACTGAATCATGTCACTCCCAAATTTACATGTTGAAGCTCTAACCCCCAACATGATGGTATTTGGAGACAGGGCCTTTGGAAGGTAATTAGGTTCAGATGAGGTCATGAAGGTGGAGCCCTAATGATGGGATTAATTCCCTTATAATCGGAGGTGGTAGAGAGCTTGCTTGTTCTCTCTCTGCTATGAGAGGACACAGCGAGAAGGCAGCCATCTCCAAGTCAGGAAGAGAGTCCTCACCAGAATCTGACTATGCTGGCACTGTCTTCCAGAGTTTCTTCCCTCCAAACTGTGAGAAAAAAAAAATTTCTCTTAAGACATCCAGTCTGTGGTATTTTGTTATGGGAGGCCCCACTGACTAAGAAGATGCATCATCATGCATTTGTAAGTTGACCATCAGCACTTTTATTCATCTGTACATTTACTGTGCCTGATCTGGTTGTAGAAATCTCTCCCAGATATTGCACCTTTTGGAGACAACAACCCTAATAATATTGTAGATGCTAGTGCTAATTGCCTAATTAGAAAAAAGGTGTCTGCTTAATTATTGACATTATTTAGTAAATATATGCTTTTTTCAGTCAAAGAAATGCACATCTTTTTCTCTAACCCACTAGTCTCTCCTTATCTGTTGGAGCCTGAATTATTTTGACCAGTTAAATTTCCTACTTATGAGATGCACAGATATGCTTTTACTTCTTTCAGTAAAGTATCTCTTATTTGAACATTTGCATCTCTCATGAAAATATATTTTACTTTTTATTTAACATATTTCTCTGGTTAGAAGTCACTATATATTGCAAAGCCTTCTATATGCAGAAATATTGTGGTTTTTTAATATGGTACTTTTTAAAATCTGATTCCCTTTAGCTAAACTTATGAAGTTTTTCACATTTATTGTTTATTCAGACCTCACCGTCTAAAAAGTGCTCAAGTACTACATGCTACTAAAAGATAGATGACTTACTCTCATCCTAGAGCCTTGCTGAGCAACAAAAAAAGAGTATACAAAAGTCGAGATAATTTTATGTCATTGTATTTATCAAAAACTTATATAATCACAAGTAAAAACAATAGTGTTTATTTCAAAAGAACACAGAAATATCACTAAGGAGTTGAAATTCTTAAAAGAGAAGTTGGATTTTAAGAGTGGAGGGTTTTTTTTTGGGTTTTCTTAAATAGAAAAAAAGGAATTCCTCAGAAATCCTTGCCCACTTTGGATTGGTAAAACACAATGCATTTTACCTGTAATGTGTTAGGAGTTCAACATATTTTGTTTCAAAAAAAATGAATTCTAGTTATGTACTCACCATTGCTCTTCATCTCTAAATTCAGTTTACTACTTATAGAAAAAGTAGAAACTGCTAAGTTGAAAATGAAAAGTTCAAAAGGTAGGGGAAGACTGAGCTTACCAGAGTTAATACAGGAAAAGACAGTTTGTCAACTTTAGCAGAAATAGAGTGTCATTCAAGAGCTCCACAAAAAATGTGGAGGATTCTGATTGTCCATCCCTTTACAGTCATGGGCAAGAGGGTGTTCTGAATGGTCAGGCTTGTTTTAAAGAACCAGTCCTGTGGCTGGGAGTTAGATGAAGGTTCACTTTCTAGTTCCACTACTAGAAAAAGAAATTCTTCTGCTGGAAGAGTATGGGGAGTGGGTTGGTAGGAAGGATTGTTAGTTAATGTAAAAAGTAAGTATATATTGGCCACCTCTGCAGGTAGATTAGGCTGCTAAATTATCCTCTGAAATATCATTACAATGATCAAATCTCAAAAATCTCGGAGAAAAGGTGGCAATTTAGGGCTTTCATTGAAATTGGCAGGACATCTGTTTCTGGTGTGAGACAAAGCTATTTTTACCTTGGAAGAGAGTGAATAGTTTTTTTTTTTTTTTTTTTTTTTTAAGTGCCTAGAATCTGAAGTTTTCTAAAAATTACTCTAGGGGTATTTATTATGGTTTATCAACTACATATATACATAAATATATAAAACATATATATTTCATTATAGCACCTAGGATTATTTTGACAAAGTCTGTTTTTGTGAATTGTCATGGTTTATCTTGCCTTTCAAAATCTTTTTCTTTTTTTTTTTTTTTTTAAAGATTTTATTTATTTATTTGACAGACAGAGACACAGCGAGAGAGGGAACACAAGCAGGAGGAGTGGGAGAGGGAGAAGCAGGCTTCCCGCGGAGCAGGGAGCCCGATGCGGGGCTCGATCCCAGGACGCTGGGATCGTGACCTGAGCCGAAGGCAGACGCTTAACGACTGAGCCACCCAGGCGCCCCTCAAAATCTTTTTCATTCGATTTATATATACTTGTAGAAAAGCATAATTTTATCGTCACCAATGTCTATATTTGTGATACATAGATATTCTGCAGACAAAGGACTGATAAAAGATGGATTTTTCATTTTTCAACTTTATTTGCCAAAAGATATTCTTAGCAAAGTTTCTCCAAAATTCTTACTTACATGTGTTTTCTGGAGCACTTAAATATAGTAAAGGTCATTCTTACTTGTAATTGGGAATTACATTCTTAATATAATTTTGGAATAATACATATTTTTATAATGCCATTGATAGTATATTCTTCTTCTCTGTCCTTTGTTCTCAAATTTTCGATGGAAAAATACAGCATTGAAGTACTCCACAAACCACGTCACATAGTAGAATGCAAAATTCGGAATTAATGCTTTTATGTAATGAGAATGTAATATTTTATTTATACCATTCTAGAATATAGGTGTCTTTCCTGAGCGTCCTGGAAGAGATTGCATTGTCAGTTTCCCCTAGGAATAATAATAGGCAAGTGTACTTGGCAGTTTGATCTGATTAATAAGGCATGATGAGGTTAAGTGACTTCTTTTAGGAGGCTTGTGATTTAGTCTTCAATGCCTAACCTGACTGTGAAGCTGGGTCTTTGGAATCACTCATAAGCAGCCCCTAATCTTACTTTATGGGGCAGAGTCACATGGTCTTTCAGCCAGATCCCCACTTCTTTTGAAGCTGATTCTAGCTTTCTGGCAATCAAAATAATTTGTATGAAATCAGAAGGAATGGAACTAAAAAGTAGGCATGGAAAATACTGCCACATATCCTAGCTGCTCTGAGATGCCAACTTTCCAGGAGCATTGCCCATGTCGAATTTCTCAGTAATATTTACCTCTCATTTTTTCCACCATATCAATAACTAGCTCTTGTCATCTTCAAAGTACTTCTCAAACATTAAATAATCTCAGATTACGCACTCTGTTCTTCACATTTATCTTGACCAGTTGTCAGAGAAGGCAATTTATTTCCCCTCAATTTTATTCCTCTTGGCTCTGTGTGGTTTCTGTAGTAAATTTGAATGGAAAATGAAAGGTACAATTTAGTGTATTTCCATAATGAAGGAAACACATAATTTTCCATAAACAGCATAACCTTCAGATTATTTTCAAATTGCTTATAGTTTTACCTTCTGAGTTGGATACCCAGAATTTATTTTCAACATTTTTGAGTCTTGATTAATTTTTAAGTGGGAATTTTGAGGATGTGAAGACAAAAACACATACGAAAAAATTTTAAAAATAAAAAAATCATTTAGTGTTAACATTTTCATCCATTTAAAATATTGTGCCATAATTGTTTTGGCAGTATTATAAGGTGAAATAAAATTTGGGATTCATAATAATATCAGTTCTTTTAAATATGGAAGGTCTCATTTTAACACTGAACTTGCACTGCTTTCTGAATTTATATGGTCTCTCATTTTTCTGATCAAAAAAGAAAAAAATGTATAGAAGTTCTTGTCCCTTTAAAAATTTTTTGTTTTTTAAAAATGTGACCAGGAAAAAAGAAAATGTGATCAGGATTCAACTAATTTGTATCAAATCCCAGTAAATGTGTTCTTTTGGTTTCAAGATACCAAGCAGGTATGTATGATATTGTCTACAGAAATACTCTCTCAAACTCAGTTCACTGAAGTGAATCTGAAGTGCAAAAGCAATTCTTCCGGTGTTCTCCATCTAGCCGTAGTAGGAAGTCTTTCAGAGGTTAAAAAACTGGAGATTAGCAACATATCAACTTTCAGGTGGCCTCTCCTAAACACTTGTAATTCACTTACTCTCCGGCAAATCATTATTCCAAAGGTTTGATTCACTTGTAGCCCCACTTGGATCTTAAATTGCACTTCGAAGCACTCCTATCCTTCATCCATTTTCAGAACTGCCATTAGAAGTGATGGGAATTTGGCACAAAAATCAATGAAAGGATATGATATGATTTCGTTCTAATTTTTCCTTCTTTGAGATCCATCTCAAGTACAGTCTGTGAAATCTGTTTTTTAAAGGTATTTTTCCATCTTGCTATCATTTCAACTAAATTGAGTTCATGACCTTGGGATATGTATTCACATAGCTTTTCAGAAAAGAAAGGAGATTTGTTGTTGCTGTTGTTAATTTCTACCTAAAATTATTTCAAAATCTTAATTAATTCATTTTCCCACTGATCCCCTCATCAGCTTTTTAATCTCTCAAAAATATGGGGCTAAATTACTATTGTCACCTAAAAATGGTTGTATTAGTTATGTTTGGTTATTATTAATACCCACTAATATATATACTTGAATGTATTTGATTTTCTTTTTCCTAGTCAGTGATAGGATTTTATGGCACTTATCTTATTTTTATCAAGAGAAGGATAGTACTACTTATTGGTAAAGAAACAAATTTAAAAAGTAGCACTTTATTAACTAAAGTACTTAATTTTGCATGCAATATTTTCATTTCTTCCCCCAATAACTAAAAATTTTCATATGAACTGGATTCAAATTCTAAGCACCCTGTGTACACAGCTGTGAGAAGTTTCAAAATTTGTCTGTCTAGTTTAACAAAACCGTTGACACTGTAAACATTTGTATTGTAACAAAATAACTTTATTTGTTATAGATCATCTCTCTTGATTTGTTAATGGGGCAAAACATTCTCCATTAATATGAATAAATTACAGTATGTGTCCTTCTTGTCTATCACAAGAAGTAAATTAGTTGATTAAGAAAGACATTGAAGGAGTCATAACATCCCATTTTGACTCCCTGAAAATATCTTAGCCTAACATACACGCTTATTAAATTTAAAAAAATGCCTGCATTTATTGAAGAATTAGTCTTTCAACTTCCACCTTTGTTTTTGAGGTTAATCTTGCCCTTCTGGTCTTTCTTTACCATTTTGGTAATGATTGTACTAGCTGCGGAGGGGGCAGTAAAAGTAACGATGATGGTGATGTTGATAATAACGAAGATATAGTTTAGTAGCTGTTTTATTGCCATTTATTGAATAATTCGATGTAGCAGGAAATTTGCCAAGCAATTTCTCAACCATCATAAACCTGTAAGTCAAGTCTAACTAACCTCATTCCTCAGGTATAGGAGTTTTTCACTCAGAGGTGAGGAGCAGTAGTGACCTTCTAGCCAGCAAGTTAATCTCCATCTCTCTCTCTCCTGTCTATAAAACCTGTGGCAGACCTGTTTTGCTTTACTGTTTCCATGAAAAATCGAGACCTAACTGAAAGGAAAAATTGTACAACGTAGAGAAAGAGGTTGAAAGATTGAAAGGAACACTTTAATTCCACTCTGAGGCCTTCAAGGTGTACAAACAATTCCCTTCAGTTTGAAAATACTAAAACCTTTCAGCTATTATTTAGCACATTCTAAAAGTAACTACAAGTAATCTTTCCAGTTAGGTGAAATTTATTTTGTGCGAAGTGTCAAAGGAGTATGAAAATTTGGAGTTTGTTTTTTTAGTTTGAAAATGTAATTGAAAATGGTTAATTGTTGGGGTGCCTGGGTGGCTCAGTCGGTTAAACATCAGACTCTTGATTTTGGCTCAGGTCATGATCTCAGGGCTGTGAAATCGAGCCCCATCCGGCTCTGCACTGGGCGTGGAACCTGCTTAAGATTCTCTCGATTCTCTCTCTCCCTCTCCCATTGTCCCTGAACCTTCCCTCAAAAAAAAAAAAAAAAGAAGAAGAAAAAAGAAAATAGTTAATTGTGCATATTAGAAGATGATTAATAAAATTTCCTTTTTTGATATGCAATTCTTAAATTATTATCGATAATGTGGCCCATATTTAAAATATATGAAATATGTTGTTAAGCTGTGATTCTGGCAAAAATATTGGAATATTTTTAGAATAGTTCAATTTGGAAAAATAGAGTTTTTTTTTTCTCTTTAGTATTCAATATATACATATCTGTGTAATTTGGGATTGAAAATGCTATGAGAGTCACTTGAATATTCTGCTTGGTTTTGAATTGCTCTTAAATGTAACATGATACAGTTGTTTCAGATGATTTCTAAGTTACCCCTGGAGTTAACTTTCTAGGAGTCCAGGATTGTCAATATAATTAGATATGCCTATTCTCCATTGAGAGGAGCTTGCTAGTCATACAAAGGCAGCAACTTTGCAGAAATAAAATGAGAGTTGCAAAATTTTTAAGCGGTTGCTCTGTATATAAAAACACCTCAAAAAGAAAGAGGCAGGGGCGCCTGGGTGGCATAGTCAGTTAAGCATCCGAGTCTTGGTTTCAGCTCAGGTGGTAATCTCAGGGTCGTGAGATCGAGCCCTGTGTCAGGCTCCACACTCAGTGTGGAGTCTGCGTAAGTTTCTCTCTCCTTCTCCCTCTGCCCCTCCCTCACCCTGGCTTGCACCCTCTCTCTCTCTCAAATAAGTAAAATAAATCTTAAAAAAAAAAAAAAAGAAAGAGGTAAACAGTTGAGGGGAAAAATTTCAACTTAAGATCAGATAAAATTTTCCTATCATATGTGTGTGTTTGTGTATATACATACATTAATACACTCTTGAGTGTATATGCAATGAGTATAAATGTGTAAATATGTATAAATACATATACATGCATACACATAGATATTTATATATTCATATACATATGTAAAAATATATACATACATATGATTGGGCACATGTATATGTGTATACAATTTTTTAAACCACCAAATGGAGGTGGTTTATAGAAAAGCAAACAAAAAATTTCACAAGATAAAATATGTAAAGGGAAAATAAGTATACAAAAAGCTCATCTCTAGTAATCAAAGAATTACAAATGAAGCAGAATTTTCTTCCTACGTGATTGCAAATAGTTTGACCATGGGTAACACCCAGTATTGTCAAGGATAAGAAAACAGAGACTCCTGGCATGTAAAAATTTCAAAAAATACTAATTTTCAAATACATATACATACTCTCATAAGATGTAAAAGTGATGCTATTTGTCCCAGAAGTTCTATATTTAGGAAAGTCTCCTAACATAAAAATTATTAATGTGCTGAGAAAAATTCTGCCATGTCCCAAGGTAGAAAGCTTTTTGACTAAATTATGCATAGCCATGAAGTGACATGCCATGCAGCCACTTACGTGGTATTTTATGGAACACATCCGGCAAGAGAACATGTTTATAATATATTGCCTAGTACCAAACATAACAGAAAGAGTGATGATGACTTCAAAAACAAATAAAACATATTTATAAAACATATTTGTATGTACAAAAAAGTAGGTATAAGTAGAACAACATGTGAAAAGTTGTTTCTGGGTCATGAGATTATAAGTGATTATTTATTTTGCTATTTTTTAATACTTTTTTGAATTTTCTCCCATAAACATGTAGACCTTTGAAAGCAGGAATAAAAAGTTTACTGGATATAATAAGATTTTCCAACATCTTTCCACAGAAGATCTTCTGTGCCCCGTCTCAAATAAAAATGAATGGGGTCAATAGAAGGGTCAATTGTACAGTTAAACCATGATATCAACAAAGGATTTCATCCATTTGAACTACTTTATCATTGATTTTGTTTCTCCCCCAGAGGAAACATTTTTGCTTGCATTCAGAACTGACATATGAACCTAAATAAAGGAAAACGGTGTTAAAAAACAATTTGACCAAAAACCCATTGCCTTTGATGGTAGTGGATGTAGGAGGTGGTAAGGAAGAAGTAAAAAATGATTGAAGGTGATGACAAAGTTTGTGGCTTCCATGGTATTATTTACAGCGCTTAGGAGAGGAGGAATGCTAATCACTAGGGCATGTGGATTTCAGAGTCGAGGGTAAATACTGGGGTAGTGGGCAGAAAGTGTGGCCCTGCCGCTAAAGAGGTGTGCTCTACTATAGAAAATGGTACAAACAACTTAAATATACTTATATAATCTGTGTGGGGTTTTTTGGTCATCAACATTTGACAGGAAGTTCCAAATTGTAATTCTTCTTTCTGAATGTTGGATTAGGAAATGCATCGACTACCACAACTGTGATCGACAGCAAAAATGGATCGGTGCCCAAATCCCCTGGAAAAGTGCTGAAGAGGACAGTCACAGAGGACATAGTGACAACGTTCAGCTCCCCAGCAGCCTGGCTTCTAGTCATTGCTCTGATAATCACATGGTCAGCTGTTGCTGTTGTTATGTTTGACCTAGTGGATTACAAAAACTTTTCAGGTAAGATCCATGAAACGTGGGTATTGGATGAAAAGAAGCAATGTTCTTCCCTCCCGTCTTCGTTTCTTTTCATCTCACCTTCATGTGAGAAATAAAGCGCCCCACAAACTGCCTACATTTCAGTGAAGTCTGGTTTCCTTCTTCCCCATTTCCTTCTACTCTTCTTTGCCTGTTGTAGTCAGTGATTTCAAATGAAATGTAGTTCCGTATTTGTAATGCCGAACACAAGCTGAATGTTGTTTCATGAAGATAATGATTAAAAAGTTTTTCATTTGGAGATTTGGTTTGGGAACAGAGACTTTATCAATTTAAAACCAAACCAAACCAAATAAAAAACTTTTGGACAAGTGGGAAGTTGTGTAAAGCATTTTTAAGTCCCTCTACCATCTGGCTCCAAGCTTCCTTTCCAGACATTCTCTTTGCTCCTCCCATCAAAACATCCTATTTTGAGTTCCTGAAAATAAAGAGTGTGAAAAGGATTTTCCCAGAATTACTTGTAATGAGATACTACATCTTGAGTGGCCATGTGTTCTTACGGGTTTGGAGTAAAACAGGAATAATGCAAGTGAGGAAAGACAGATTTTCATTATGGCCCTATTCAATCTTTGAGTATACTGTTTATCTCTTTGTTCAAGGTATTTTAACACTTTTAAAATTATATTTGTCTATATCCACATCTGACATGCTCTATTGACTGTGAGTTCCTTAAGGGAAGGATTCAGTCAGGTGTATAATAAATATTAAATAAATAGATGAATAAATTTATGTTTTTTACCACAAGAAAAACCATTTCATTAAGCTCTTAATGTGCTCCTACATATTTGCACCATTCACCCCCACCCCCACTTCCCATTTTCTTTCTCCAATGGGAGTGGAATCAGTAGGAACCAGAAACTATAAAGACTATAAATTGCCTTCTGTACAGTCATGGATCCTCTACTTCTTTTTTTTTTTTTAAAGATTTTATTTATTTATTTGACAGAGAAAGACACAGTGAGAGAGGGAACACAAGTAGGGGGAGTGGGAGAGGGAGAAGCAGGCTTTCCGCAGAGTGGGGAGCCCGATGCGGGGCTCGATCCCAGGACCCTGGGATCATGACCTGAGCCTAAGGCAGACACCTAACGACTGAGCCACCCAGGAGCCCCTCCTCTACTTCTTATTATGGTATTATACTCATTCAGCAATTATTTATCAAAAACCTACTATATGTGCCAAGCAATGGCTACACTGAAAGAAATATAAGTATAAATATTGCGAAGTCATAGAACTGGATCATTTGGGTTTATTGACATGGCGGTGAGATTGAGAAGATTCTTCCTGCAGTACCACTGGTAGCTGTGCTAAAGTGAGCATTATCTAACAGGTAGAGGTAAGTCCCATGATGTTGATGAAAGAAAAACACTATCCAGAACTGTGAACCTCTTCTCTAAATAAGTAATACTTTGTGTATACTGTGTAATGGAGGCTTTTTAAAAATTTTTTTTATTGTTATGTTGATCACCATACATTACATCATTAGTTTTAGATGTAGTGTTCCATGATTCATTGTTCGTGCATAACACCCGGTGCTCCATGCAGAACGTGCCCTCTTTAATACCCATCACCAGGCTAACCCATCCTCCCACCCCCTCCCCTCTAGAACCCTCAGTTTGTTTCTCAGAGTCCATAGTCTCTCATGGTTCGTCTCCCCCTCCGATTTCCCCCTCTTCATTCTTCCCCTCCTGCTATCTTCTTCTTTTTTTTTTTCTTAACATATATTGCATTATTTGTTTCAGAGCTACAGATCTGAGATTCAACAGTCTTGCACAATTCACAGCACTTACCAGAGCACATACCCTCCCCAATGTCTATCACCCAGTCACCCCATCCCTCCCACCCCACCCCCCACTCCAGCAACCCCTCAGTTTGTTTCCTGAGATTAAGAATTCCTCATATCAGTGAGGTCATATGATACATGTCTTTCTCTGTTTGACTTATTTCGCTCAGCATTATACCCTCCAGTTCCATCCACATTGTTGCAAATGGCAAGATCTCATTCTTTTTGATGGCTGCATAATATTCCATTATATATATATATATATATCTCACATCTTCTTTATCCATTCATCTGTCTATGGACATCTTGGCTCTTTCCACAGTTTGGCTATTGTGGACATTGCTGCTATAAACATCAGGGTGCACGTACCCCTTCGGATCCCTACATTTGTATCTTTGGGGTAAAAACCCAGTAGTGCAATTGCTGGATCATATGGTAGCTCTATTTTCAACTTTTTGAGGAACCTTGTAATGGAGGCTTTTAAAAGGATATTCAATTGAAATGCCTATAATATAAAATTATGACCTAGAGTTTTAAGTGAAAACTTGGTTATATGACTCTAGATGATTTTATTTCCCTTGAGCCTGTATCAATGGTGATATTTCGTCTATTCTTTCCTTTTCTAGAATTTCATTCATTTACATTTTGGAACCAAATATGATTGTAAAATACAGTTCTTTAAGTTTTACAAAAATATATTTTCAGAATTGCTTGTAAATCTCATATTTATAAAGTTAATAATTTAGTAAGTACACCACAGGAATTACTATTGCAAGGAATTTGTTCTTAATTATTTTATAAAATGAGCAGCTACCTGTAATTAGACTTTCAGATTAGATTACTTAAATGTAAGACATACTTACAATCCGTGGTAGAGCTTCCTTGGACTACTGTAATTAGGTGTTATTGATAATGCCTATGTTACTGGTATTTCATCTCACGGGGGGAAAAAATAGCCTCTGTATTACTGCTACTTCATTTCTTCTTTCAAGGAGTGTTTATTAGGCACATCTTCTGTGTGAGGCCTCCTCCACCAGTTTCCTATATTTATTAGTGACCTAACCATCTATCCATTTCCCACAAAAAGAAACCTGCAAGTCATCTTTTAAGTCTGCTGGACACGACCAATCACCACACTTGATGCCAGCTAACTCTCATATGTCTCATGAATCCCCTCCCTTCTCTGGTTACCGCTGTCTCCATTATTACATTTCAGACCTTGATTCTCTGTTGAAGCACTAATGCAATTTCTTCTTGCCTCCCTCTTCCAGTCTCTCCCCTTAACTGTTGCTCCAAAGGTATCTTCATAAAACATAAATTTCACCAAGTATTTCCTATTGCCAAAGTATAAACTCTTTGGCATGAAACTCAAGTCCTTGGTTTAGCTCTCTCTTTTCATCTTGTAATTCAGCTCATGCAACCTGATTTCCAGCCATCCTTACTATTGCTTTTCCCTGCTTTCTTTCCCTAGGAACACATATATTCTCACTTTTCCTTGCCTCTGCTCATACCATCCTCTGCCCAACCCCCCCCCCCCAACCAGAAAGTGTAGTAAATTAGTTAAAAATGTGAACTCTGGTGCTGGGTTTCCCTGGTATTAAATCCAGATCTTACAACTTCCTACCTGTGTGATATTGGGTAAATCATTTAGCCTCTCTTTGCCTCAGTTTCATCATCTATAAAGTGGGGACAATAATAGTAGCTATGTAATAAAATTGTTAAGAGAATTATATAAGTGAATATATTTGAAGTGCTTAGAACAGAACCTGCTTTATCACAAGCACTGCATAAATATTAATATCACTAATAAAGATTCATTCCTCCATTTTCTTGAAGGATGAATTCATCCTTTAAGACTTACTCCCTTTTTTGGTGAAACAGTCTCAGATTTCCTAAGAAAAATTCTCTGCACTGTGCTTTCATTCCCTTAGTACCTTACGGGTAGCTGTATTCACAGCAGTTAACACACTGTATTATCAGTATCTCTTTCCTTGTCTGTTTCACTCAGAAACTTAAAAGTATCTGAGGAAGGGACTGTCTTATTCATCTGTACATGAGTGCCTGTCATGTACTAAGTATTCTGCTATCCATTTCTTACAGGATACATAATGTTGACATTTTGATTTTGAAATAATTTCTTACATTATGAAGAAAAAATATAAAATTTTTATTTCATCCATTTTTTGACCAACTTTAAAAATTAATACATTTATAAAATCAGAATTAAAAATAATAAAATATGTTTATAAGATGAAATGTTACTTGTCATATTTTGTAATGGTCATCCATTGCTACATAATAAATTACTTCAAAAATAAGTGGTTTAGGGTGCCTGGGTGGCTCAGTTGGTTAAGCGACTGCCTTCAGCTCAGGTCATGATCCTGGAGTCCCAGGATCGAGTCCCACATCAGGCTCCCTGTTCAGCAGGGAGTCTGCTTCTCCCTCTGACCCTCCCCCTCTCATGCTCTCTCTCTCTCTCTCAAATAAATAAATAAAATCTTTAAAAAAAAAATAAGTGGTTTAAAACAACAATAAATGTTTATTATGCCAAACAGTTTTTGCAGGTCAAGAGTTTGGGAAAGGCTTATATCTTGTGGTTGCAGTAAAGAAGTTGGCTGGTGATGTAGACATCTGAAAGATCTTCTGTGGTAGTGGAACCATTGGCAAGATGTCTCATTGATTTGGCTGTCAAGTTAATGCTGGTGTGTCTTCACAACATGGCAACTGACTGCTCTCAGATCCAAGAGAACAAGGCAGAAACCACAAAACCTCTTATGATCTAGACTTGAAAATCACATACAGTCAGTTCTGCAAAATCCTTTTGGTTATGCAGGTTAGCCTTATTTGTTGTCCTAAGAGACTACATAATGGTGTGAATACCAGCAGGCAGTGATCATTAGGGGCCAATTTGAAGGCTGGCCACCACCTATTCTACTCTCAGAAAATTATTTTGCCAAGTTATACATCTTTAGATAAATACTTAGATATAAGGAAATGCCATACAATACTCTAGTGGACAAAAAGTTATTGTAATTAGGGGCGCCTGGGTGGCTCAGTCGTTAAGTGTCTGCCTTCGGCTCAGGACATGATCCCAGGGTCCTGGGATCGAGCCCCGCATCGGGCTCCCCGCTCAGTGGGAAGCCTGCTTCTCCCTCTCCCACTCCCCCTGCTTGTGTTCCCTCTCTCACTGTGTCTCTCTCTGTCAAATAAATAAATAAATAAATAAATAAATAAATAAATAAGTTATTGTAATTACAATAGGTGCAAAAAGAAAGATGATATATTGGAATGACTGGCATCATGAGATCACATCTAGGAAGATAAATGTCCAATGAATTTGAAATGAAAAAAAAAATCACAAAGCTGAAATTCTAAAGAACACATATATAAATTCTTCAAATAAGAAGTGCAAATACTTTTTGCTAATTCAGGTTTGAATGTGCAATTTCTGAAACCAAAACAATATAAGTTCAAAGACTGTATGATTACAGCATAAAACCTGTAACTCATATTAACCATTGGTTGCATGGGATATATACATTCATATTAAAATTTTAATTTCTTTTCTCCATTTAGTAAATTCTAACTTGCCTTTTTTATGTTGATTCTTCACAGAAAAAAAAATCATTTGCTTCAATAAGAGTGTCAAAATGTAAATTGTACTCTTATGTTATAATGTTATTTTTAATTGATATATTTCAAATATTTACTAAGGATTAATATTATGAGTCTTTTGCATTACATAATGTCTTTGAAATATGTATTGTTAATACAAGGTTAGTGATAAAAGAAAGCATACTGGGAATAGCTCTGAAGACCAGACAGGGCAGCTGTCCCTGGGCTCTAAATTACTCTCCAGCACTTTAGAAAAGTAGGTAAGCACTTTTAAGTCATTACGAAGTTGTTCATAGAGAATAAGTGAATACTGTACTGGATTGAGAATAATGATTCTCTTCTAGGCAACCTTCACACTTCCTAATTTTCTGAATTTGATATGATGTACCCAAATAATCTACCTGTGAGGCATATGTAGAATTGGCTTTTATTGCTTCTTTCAGAAGACTTGAGTTCATTCTACAGCTCTATAACCTACAAGCTAACATGACTAGGAACGTGGTGTCCTTGCCTGTCAAATGGGAATAGCACCTTGCTTTCTGGTCAGCAAAATTTGTGACTTTGCTTCTTCCTATCAAATGAGACAAATTTTAGGACATCAACAAACAAACAAACAAACAAAAAGAAACACCAAAACCAGATACTAGAAAAGAGATTTCACCTACCCTTCATTTCTTCCTAAAAATAAAGTTCAAACACTGTCCAAAAATAATATGGTGTATCTGTCAGAATTTGATCAGAGTAGAGTTACTATGAGTGATATAGAATAGAAGGTTTAATATATGGCTTATACATTCATGAGAGTTGATTAGCAGTCTAGGTAGGGCTACTGAAGTGTATCTGGCAGTAGGTCATGGGTCAGTAGAGTGGAAGTTGGTGCAGGAGAGGAAAAATACCTTTTTCCTCCACCTTTCTAAAATGTTGGCTGGGGCCCTTCTAACAAAAGGTAAATTAACAAGAGAAAAGCATTCAGATTTACTTAATGTAAGTTTTATGAGACACAGGAGCCTTCATAAAGAAAGGAAGACCTTAAGAAGCAGTTAAGCCCAAGCATTTTTATGCTAGGTTATATGAAAAGGAGAAAGTGGGGGGGAAATGTGACAGGACAAAAAGAGTATGAGCTAAGTGCCCTAAATTGAGGGAAACAGCAAGGGCCATTCATTCAGATTCCTCTGGGCATCTTGGAAATAAGGATATTCCTTTCCTCTGCGTTTAGGGAGGATACCTTCCTCAGGAGAGTTTTATGACCTGCTTCAGGGGAAGGTCAGAAAGTCCTTCTTGCACATGTCATTTCTCAAATTCTTCTAGCTGAAAACATTCAATATGCCAAGGTGCCGTATTTGGGGAAGCATATCCTGAACCCTGTCATTGAAAAGGGCAGATGGAAATAGAATAGGGAAGACTAAGGACCAACTGGAATTGACAAGGACAAACTGGAACCCTTATTTGACTCTCACCACCTCAAATTACAATGATGTGGGTGAGCTCAAGATAAATTGGTGCCTTCCACGATGGAACTGCACAGCACCTGGCCAGGATTTGGAGATGCTGAAGGAGGCGGTCCAGTGGGAACTGGAGAACATGCAGCCGGCTGCTGCCACCTGTCAAGGTCAGCCAGCATATGGGCGATAATGTGCATGAGCTGCAACAGCACCTGCCCTACACCAACCTTCAGAAAATAAATAGCAGCTAATACTTCTGTTTTGCTTTCTAAAGCTCATGCAAATTTCTCTTGTGCCCAACTGTTACCTAGACCTTACATGTTAGGGAATTCTGGGAAATGTAGTTCCAGTTTAGTGATTTAAGAGCATACAAAGCCATCACATAGGATGACTGTAAATAACTTATCTAAAAACAGGATACTTGTGAAAGTGAAAATGAGAGCTGTTAATGCTTACCTCAGGACAACAGGGAGAAACCAAGATTCAGATCACCCAGATACTATCCATCTTGTCTTTACTTTTCTCCTGGCAGATGAGTCTTCAAAAAGGCCAAATTGGGGTGTAGGTAGTGCAAGGCAATGTTGTTTTTTTATTAACTGAGGCCAGAGGGTCATAAAGTCTGCTGGAGGCCTTGCCCTCAAGCTTCTGCAGACTCAGCCAGGAAGCTCTTTCAGAAAACAGAGGGGTGCCCTGATGATTTAATAACTCTTTCAGGATCAGAATTTGTGGGCTTTGGTTGAAATTCCTTACAAACTTGTTTGCCTTATTTATAAAGAGACAACTTTTTCTCTCTAAACAATAAATGCAAAAAATAAGATTTCTGAAGAGATCACTACAAACTCAGGCATTAGTAGATATTAATGATTTTCCTCTAGGTCAGAAGGTACAGGAATAAATTGTAGTAACTCCTGGCTTTTCTTGCCTAAGAACAAGGCTCATAATTCATTAGCATCCTTATCCATAAGAAGGAAAAATCATTATATGATTGTACCAGGAGGTCTCAAAGAAGCACATTTGGTAATTTTTGCATGCATTCCACATACTTATTTCAAAACAATTTTATAAGAATTAGATAAGCTAATCTATGTAAAACATACGTGCCTGGCACATAGGAGACATTCATTAAGCATAACTTGAATTTGAATCTTATTACTGGTAAGGAAGATCAGTAATCTGAGAAGAAAGCCAGCAAGGACATGATGGTAAGAAGCATCAATTTCTTACGAAAGTCTTGCAGACATCTCCTGATGTGCCTTTTAAATAGATTTTCTAATGAGGTGTGCCATTTATGTACTGCTCTTGGAAATTAATTTCCCTGATTTTTTTTTCTGGCACTTAGCCCAGTTAAGCAGGTGCGCTGTTTGTCAGGCTGTGAGTGTAGAGTAGTAGTAAAATGATTCAGGGAAGACCCAAAGCCAATCAGAATGTATAAATTTAACATTTAATGGTTATGTATATATGTACATTTGTGCGTGTGCATGTGTGTAAGTGTAGAGAGATGTCTGTGTGACTGTCTGTATATGAATATGTTATCACATTTTAGGAGACTTGGAAGACCGAGACACTAAATGCAACATTTTAGACTTTATCAGTTCTCATGTGCACTGAGTTTTCAAGTATAGTTGACATTTTTTGTGATTCTCATTCTGCTTCAAGGCTTATCTCAAATCCTACTTTTCTGTTCAATGCCCCAGGCTTGTTTGGTCCTCTTGGTCACTACATCTAAAAGGATATATTTCATTACCCAAATCCAGCCCGCTTATAAACACATCAAGGAAGCAGAAGTTTCCATAGTCCAGTGATTTCCAGATCCTAATCGAAATTTGTTGCTTCTTCATGAAATGAGGAAAAAGATAAAGAAAAATTTATTTATTTTAAAGAAGTATTCTTAACTTTATGGTGCCTACATTTTTAGTCTTAAAATTCTTTTTGGAAATGATGATAATTACAGATATTATTTCTGTCACTGTTTTTAAATGACGTTCTTCTATCAAATAAAAAGTTGGTAATTTGATGTTAGGTTCCAGGTTTTTGCTGGTGGTGAATTTCAAGGTCAAAAAATCCATAAGTTTGATACCAGTGTTCTATACCACTCGTTTGAACCTTACCAAATGGGGCCTTATGTTGCATTTATAAATTTATCCATGTAGATGGATACAATTATAAATCATACCATCTGTTAACACCCAAATTTTTGATGGATAGGCTATTATACATCTTTCAGTGCTATGCTTAAATTCACTTCCTTACAAAAACCTTGCCTGAACTTTCAATGTAAATCAAGTCACTTTGTCCTACTTGCTCATTATATTATTTAATCTTTACTCATAGCATTTATTTACAAGTTGTATATATTTAATTGGGTGTGATTATTTTTTTGAAGATTTTATTTATTTATTTTAGAGATAAAGAGAGCGAGCAGGGGGAGGAGCAGAGAAAGAGAGAGACAAGCAGACTCTGCACTGAACACAGGGCCCGAGGGGGGACTCCATCCCACAACCATAGGATCATGACCTGAGCCAAAATCAAGCATTGGAGCTTAACAGACTGAGCCACCCAGGCACCCCAGGGTGTGATTATTTATTTAAAATCTCTCTTCTCCACTGATTTGTTAGGATTGTAAGGAAATGGCTTTATTTCATTTACTTGAGTTTTCAAGTGCTTAGAAGTGTTTAGTACAAAGTATGAGTTCAACAAACCTTTGGAAGAATGTTTAGGTGAAAGAATGAATGAATAAATAAGGAAATAAAGGAAAGGGTGATAACATTTTTTACACTCTGAATGCTGAGTAATGAGCATAGTATTTCTTTATAAAGTATTAGTTTATGATGATACAGATAATGTTAGTATTGCAGTTGAATGCAAGTTGAATGCAAGTTGAATGCAAGTTCTGGGACTAGAATTTGGGGTTAGAATCCTGACTTTACCAATCAGTTGCTGTGTAATCTTGGGGAAATTACTGTGTGCCTCAATTTCATATTCTCTAGGTAATAATAATACCTGTTTCATATGGCCCTGTGAATCTTGAATAAGTTAATACATACAAAGCACTTGGAATTTTGAATGGCACATCGTCATTATTAGATAAATTATAGTTAGTATTATTTTAATTTATTCTTCATGACCTTAAGCATATTTCAATGTTTCAAAAAGATGAATAGGCATATTTCAAAAAGATGAATTGACTACTTGATTTCCAATTTTTAAATATCATGTGAATATACATAGATTCTAGCAATTACACAAAAGAAATCCAATGATTAAAGTACTCTATTTTATTTTAACATTGAGGAAATGTTCTAGCCATTCTGAAATGGTTTGTTACTATTATATGATACAGTAAGCAAATGATTCATGGCCCTACATACTACATTTTAATGTAGTAAAAAGAACTTCAAAATTATTTCCTAAGCTAACACTGAGCAATAGAATAGCTAAAGAGACTATATAATACAGTCAAGAGTTTCCAAAACTAGGGGCACCTGGGTGGCTCAGTCGTTAAGCGTCTGCCTTCGGCTCAGGTCATGATCCCAGGGTCCTGGGATCGAGTCCCACATCGGGCTCCCTGCTCAGCAGGAAGCCTGCTTCTGGCTCTCCCACTCTCCCTGCTTGTGTTCCTGCTCTCGCTATCTCTCTCTCTGTCGAATAGATAAATAAAATCTTAAAAAAAAAAAAAAAAAGAGTTTCCAAAACTAAACGTTGACTGACCAAACACATGTTTATTAAATAATTAGTCCAGATACACTAATTGCTATATTAATCCCAAATTTAATATCTCTCTTCTCCACTGGCCTGTTAAGTTTGTAATATAATGATCCAAGTAAATCATCCAATTGGAGTACTGTGATATTTTGACTATTGTGCTACCAGAAAATTCATTCCATTGAATGTTAGCTTGGAAACAAGTCCATCAAAATCTGTAAATCTACAGAAAACTTGCTTTTCCATTACTTGTTAATATTATAACATTAGAACTGTGTTCATATTGAAGATACGTTTTTTTTTTTTTTACAAAAGAGGAAAGCAAACTGGTTTTTCAATTAATATAATAACATCTACACCATGCTCATTAATAAAAGTATAATAAGATTTTCTCATTTTACTTAGATACTTGACATGGGTAAAAGGAGCCAGAAGTTGTTTGCAATTTTGTTTCAGAATATAAAATGCCCTTTATTTGACATGGGTCTAGCTCCAGTAGGCTGGAAATATTCCAGGTTTAAACATTTGCAACTGCATTTTGCCAGCAAAAAATTGGTTGATTGGGGTCATATTGGGAAAGAGAGGTGAAGTGTACATCTATTTGCATTCAGTAGCATTCCTCATTGCCTCAAAAAGTTACAGTTGAGGAATAGCAAAGAAAGACTTAGAAACATTGCCATGAAACTATTAAATATTGAAATAGCCACGTAATTTTAACTAAAGTTTCTTGTCTTTAATTTCATTAGGGTTCCATACAAGTGTACATTTCTAAAATACTGAAGTCTGTTAATAGTAAAGATGAATGTGGGAAAATCTGAATTGAGAAAATGTTAAAAAGCAGAAGGAAAATGCCCATGCCTCAGATTTTGAATGGCAAGGATTGGAGCTACGCTATGACTATTCAAATGTAGATTAGAAAAGTGACAGTCATTTCCTTGTGCAGTCAATAAAACAATTAGCTCACCAAAAGTGTTTTTAAATCAGAATCCTAGTTTTTCTTTGGTTTAAAAGCATCTAAATATCCAACATCTGCAAGTATTTTATTTCTTCAAAATGGTAAATCACATGAGTTTTATCTTTTAGAATCTGATGTACTTCAAAAGCTTTGTGTCTGCCCTTTATTTTATTCTATTTCTTACATGGTTATCACTAAAAAAGAGATAGAGCCTGGTCATTGTCATCTCATACTGGTAGTATCCAGAGATCTGAGGGAGGGGAGAGAGAAACGATGACCAGAGAGGAAGAGAAAAGAAGATGGAGAGAGAAAATGACAATGGTTTGGGAAAATATTTATCTGGGATGTTAAAAGATAAACTGGGGCTTATTCAAAATATTAAGAGTTTGAAGAAAAATCACGTGGAACCAGGTAGCCCCAAACAGAAAGTGATTATGAGAACTCTACCTGCAGGAGTTGGAAGACTTTTATAGAAAAGAGGTGGAAGCAAAGCAAGGCAATTATTTGATGGGCTATAGCTAAGCATTCGCCTTATTTGGTAAAGGCTGGTTGTCTGTGATTGGCTGTCCTTAGGTTTTGATTTCTTAACCTTGAGGCATGTACAGTCTTAGGTTTGGGTTTGCTTACATTGGCTGCTAAAGCATTAGAACTACTTCAGTCTAGGGGCACCTGGGTGTCTCAGTCTTTGGGTGTCTGCCTTCAGCTCAGGTCATGATCCCGGAGTCCTGAGATCGAGCCTCGCATTGGGCTCCTTGGTCAGTGGGAAGCCTGCCTTTCCCTCTCCCACTCCCCCTACTTGTGTTCTTTCACACTTAACATCTTCATCTTGGTTAAATCTTACAACATTAGAACTGTTGACAGCTACTTCCTTATTAAAACCTTATCTTCTTATGACTTTTGTAACTCTCTTCTGTGGCATCATTGGCTTCTTGCCCCTGTCAGACAATATCACCTTGTTCCATTGCTTCAGTTGCAATGACTGCATTACCCAAACAAGTGATAAGCAAGCTGCCATCATATTTAGCCTACTTATCTTTAATATATGGCTCTCAATCTAATAATAGGATCAATCTTCTAAAATGGCAAGATAGTAAGATTTAGAGGATAAAAGTAGTGACACAGTTCTAAACAATCAAAGCATGTAAGATAAGTTTTAAGAAAATAAATTTTTCCCACCATGGGAGTCAGTAAAACTATTTTTATTTTGAAGGAAAAATTAATCTCATAGGCATTTTTATTTTCCCCATCCTTAACCTCAATCTCTCTAATTTTTCTAATTGCATAAGGACATTCAGTTGGAGCAGTAAACTCAAGATTCCTAACTAAGCTAGTTAGATTTCTTTCCAGGCCTGCCTCCTAGATTCTAAATCCTGTTCATTTCCAGTCTTTTTAAGTCAGAAACATGGGATTCCTTGTAAGCTTTCCTCTTTCCCCACTATCCATAAATACTCAGTGATAAAAAATCACTCATTTAACTTTAAAACATCTCTTGGTTCTGTTCTATACTCTGTGCCTTATTTCTAGAACTCCTGCCTTAGTTTCCTCAAGATTGTTGCAGTAGCCACATATTTTCTTTTTGCCTATAATCTTGCCTTTGCCTCCTTTTCATTCTGAGGGCAGAATGAAAATTGCAAATCTTTTTAAATTATTATTCCCCTATTTAAAATTTTAAATGTCTTCCTTTAAATATGAGTATGCCTGTTGTCCTGATCCCTTGGCTCACCTTGTTGGCATGGGACAGCAGCTGATCCCACAGCAACTCCAGCTCCTGACAGGTCCTTCTTCAGCTTCTTCCACTTCTGGCCTACGTGCATATTTAGCATGACAAGGGTGACAGCTTCTTCTCTTTGGAGAGGGAGTTTTGGAGGTCATAGGACTGATGGTACGTATTTCCAGGTTGTTCTCATGAATCTCATCCCGTCCCTCGCAGGCTCCAGATTTCCTTGCTCCCTCTACTTTATGTCCATATTTTCATCCCAAGTGCCTCTTCTTCTGCCTTCAGAACCCAACTCCACCTGCATAAGTAACAATCTCTCATAGTGTGGTTAATATTAGAAGTACCAAGGGAAGGGGTACCTGGGTGGCTCAGCCGGTTAAGTGCCTGCCTTTGGCTCAGGACATGATCCCAGGGTCCTGGGATTGAGCCCAGCATCCAGCTCCCTGCTCAGCGGGGAGTCTGCTTGTCCCTTTTCCTCTGCCCCTCTCTCTTGCTTGTGTGTTCCTCTCTCCCTCTCAAATACATAAATAAATAAAATCTTAAAAAAAAAAGAAGTACCAGGGAATTTCATGAATCCAACTTTCCATTTCACCATTTTTGAGGACTGTTCATTGAGGGTAAGGATAACAAGTTCAAGGGAATTTCAGCCTCAGTACATTGTCTCTATATTGAAAAGCCAGTTGGAGGAAAGTTACTCAGAGAAAGTTGGTTTTGAAGATACATCATTTATGTAATTCAGGGCAGGTGATTATATACAACTTTTTAAACACCCTACTTTAAAAATATAACATATATTATTGAATATGGCAATAACATGGTTATCACTCATTTGTGAAAACATTTAAATAGAGCAAAATGAGTTTTCATCATATTTTTTTTCTTTCTAGAAGCATCTGAGAGATGCTCTATAGAAATATTGTGTTACTTCATAACTTAAAATTATCGAGTCTCAAATGAGCTGACTTTATATTTCTTGCTAAATCACAAAGGTTTAATTAAATAAATACAAAAAATTATTTTAACCTACATATTCAATTTCAAAGAAATTTTGCAACATAGCTTGAATTCCACATTTTTGTCTATGCAGAGATCCTTGAAATGTTATTATATACTGCAACGGAAGTTATCTAATGCAAAGCCTATACTGTAGCAGCTGAATTTAATTTTCATTGGCCTCTACCTCTCCATTTTTTATTTTTTAAGATTTTATTTATTTATTTGACAGAGAGAGAGTAAGAGACCATAAGCAGGGGGAGCAGCAGGCAGAGGAGAAGGAGAAGCAGGCTCCCCACTGAGCAAGTAGCCCGATGTGGGGCTCAATCCCAGGACCTGAGATCACAACCTGAGCCGAAGGCAAACACTTAACAGTGGAAATCATATTTAAAGGATTACTAGATGTGGATTTAAAGAGAGGATATTAAGAAATGAGCCTTTCTTAAAATATTTCTTGGGTGGAAAAGCTATGTTTAAAAAAGTTATGTTGGGGCAGGCATATTTGGTTGACCGTTGGACTCTTGATTTCAGCTCAGGTCATGATCTCAGGGCCATGGGATCGAGCCCCACATTAGGCTCCATGCTCAGGGTGGAGTCTGCTTCAGACTCTCTCTCCCTCTGAACCCCCCCACCCCGCCCTGCTCTCTCTCTCTAAAAAAAAGCAAAAGCTATGTTAGTGCTACAAATTATTATTATTTTGGTACAACAAAAGTTGCTTCTTAGATACCAAAATATCAAGTGTCTCTAGAACTGAAGCAATCTTACAAAAATATAGCTATCCTCCAGGAATTTTTCAAGAGAAAATAATGGGAAGATTTGGAATTCCAGTTAGTGTGCCTTTTACAAACTTCCATTGGCAAGATATAAATACATCTTAGAGATTAACTACGGAGGAATAAAGGTGCTGCTTCAAACATTTCCTGAATTCTTGACTTTCTTTGATGTGTTACATTTTTCACATATTGGCTTTACTTTCAATTTGAAGTGAAATAGAGAATAAGAAAACAATAAACACATGGAAGAAAAAAGGCTTTTAAGAGAGTATAAGAAATTGAAAGCCCTTCTATTATGATGATAAAAATTAAAGATGGCAGTTCTGACATCATTGAGTTCAGCCAAGTTTGTTCAAGTTAAATGGTCTAACCCATGAGAAATTATTTGAAAGTTACTTCAGACTGATCCTAAAATGCTTTAAAGTACAATGTCTTGAGTAAATGTCCCTTTGAAGACACTGACCTTAATAAGTGGATATAAAAGCACATATTTTTGTTTGTTACTCCTTAAGTATCTGTACTTAAGCATTGTCAATGCTGGAAACTCCTGGACCTGAAGACTCAGAGGGCTATTAAGTTCATTGTGAGTGCTTTTCATTTCAAATGTGTTCTGGTTAAAAATAAACTAAATTAAATCAGCATTTCAATCTTACATCCTTAGGAAATTGTTGACTATTATAAATGATGTCAAACCTCAAGTCCAAAATGTTTAATAAGAATTTGCATTCTCTCAGTTATATTTGAGTATAAGAAACCTATAAACACAGAGGAGACAACCATTGCTTTCTGCATATACTAACACAACATTTATATCTTTTTATCTTTTTACTTGTTTTTCCTACTTATGTTTCCCTTCTTCCCGTCCTTGGGGGTGGCATGAGAATGAGAAACACATTTGAAGCTCTGTTTAGCACTGGTTAAGTTCTAGGGAACTGTGTTTACCCTGCACAAAGACCAAGTAATTTCACAGTACTTCAAGCAAGAATTATCATGTAACTCAGAGCATATTAAATGATGCATGATTTGCTAATATTTTTCTTAACTTGATCAAATTTTCACCCACAGAAACAAAAGTATTCCAGTACTTATCTGCAATAAGAATGGAGAAACCAGTCACTTAAAATTAGAATTTTTTTAGGCCTGGAAAATTACCACTATATATTTTCAGTGTTCTTCACATATCAAAATTAGAAACACCTGTACAGCAAGCCCATAAGTGGCGGCGATATGTTGATTACATTAAGATAGGATATTGCACACAGTAAGTCCTAAATAATTGCCTATCTCTATTTCCTAGTCAATTTCATTTGGATGCTCCTGTGTGCAAGGTACACACATCAGCATACATACAAATTGAATTTTTTCTAATTGGGGTAGCATTTGTGACACTTTTAAAAGACCTTACTTCAGTTTAGATCCAAATATTTAAACGTGAATATTTTCTGGGAGGTAAGGGACAGTCACTAGTTCTTTCATGAGTCCTGATAAAAGCATTGTTTGGATTTCACAGACCCTGCCAAGGTGGCCTGTGACAATGTAGTGACTGAATGATCACAAGACAATATTTGTTAACAGTCTACATTCATGGAGTACCACCATATGTTTGAATTAAATGGCTCTGAAAGTTGAATTAATAACATTTACTATTTCCTTTACACTGCTTTAGGTGCTCTATACCAAGGAGTTTATATACAGTGAGTTTGAGTAAAGTTCAATAAATACCATCTGGTGCAGACAGGGACTCATGGGCAAAAGGGTCAGAAGATGCCTGGGATTCCTCTTCAATCACCATCCTTTGGAGTGGCTCAGACAGATGCAGATGAGCAAATCTACCACCTCTGAGTTGCTGTTTCTTCTGATAAGATATGCATGAGGGCAGCTTATAGTTGGGAGGGTAATTCCTTTGGGAATGGATACCATGCAGTGGGAATTTAGGACCCAGAGATGTAGGGGTATATGGAAATGACTGTTGTGCAGGATTTGGAGACCTGAGTTGAAGCTGAGATCATACACAGAGCTTGTTGCTAAGGGGAGGAAAAGCCACTGCCCCAGCTAGCAAATGGAAAAGAACCTCTGGCTCATTCAAGATTCAAAGACAATCTTGCTTGTTTCTCCACATTGACATTTATTAATTACCAGGCACCATACTGGGTGCTTCAAATGTATTATCTCATATAATAACCATAACAACCTTGTGAGATAAGTATTATTACTCTTATTGTCATTTTACAGTTCAACAAACTGAAGCACAGAAAAAAACATTTTTTCCCACTATATAATACTGTTTGCCAGAACTGGGTATGTTATAAACTGGAATATGAGAAAGCTGAATATAAAGATAACAGGTATGAAGGGGTGACTTTAGAATAGTGACTTTGGAAAAGCATAAGCATCAATGAACTTTACAGGCATGGAAAAAGTTGATCTTCTCAACATCATACAGCTACCCATGGGGGGAGCACCAGGACTAGAGTGAGGTGAGTGATGCACTCACGTTGGATGCAAAATATAAGGACTCGGAAAAACTCAGTAATTAAGATGTATATTATTTTAATGCAATATTTAAAATTTCAAAATTAATTCAAAAATCTGCGATGAATAAAATATCAAAATTTGAATAAAGACAGGATTATTATTACTGAATTTTCCTTCTGTCTCTGCCTCCAATATGGCCTGGCATGGTACTAGGTGGGAGGCCTGAACTTGAATGCTGTCAGTCTGAGCTCAGAACCCAAGCTTGTAACTGTTATTTGCTTTTTTGTTTGTCGGGATTTGAAAGATAAAGAAGCGTCTAATATAACTTAAAGAATGTAAGACTGATGGTCAAGGATAATGGCAAAAACCTGGACTTGGTTCTTTAGGAGGAAAGCAGAGAAAATGACTAATTTAATTTCCCATGTATGTTTCCATTTAGAAACTTAAGTATCTTTTAGTTTGGCTTCAAAGACAGAGGACCAATAAAAATCATATTTAACTTTAAACTTTTCCTTGCCTCTCTTGGCACTCTTTTATCAGTGCCAAGAATCCAATTACTGATCATAAGGAGCCTAGAGCAGTTTCCCCTGCATCTGGTGGTATATTTTTCTGTAAGAAATATAAGATACAATTAAGAGTGACTTGAAAACTGAGAAACATTTCTTATCTCACATAACAGAAGCTCTGGAAGTAGGGCGATTATTCCAAGATTGGATAATTCAATGCTTCAGCAATGTCATGTGGACTCAAGTTCTTTCATTTTTAACCTTTGCCTTCTTCAGTGAATCAGCTGCTGTCTTTATGGTTATAAGGTGGCTACAGCAGCTCCACGCTTTATGCTCCCATGTAACAAAGTCCTTGTTTCCCCTTTTAACAGCAAGAAAACCCCTCCCAGAATCTCTCATCCAATATCTGACTCTAGAACAAATTGTGAATTGACATTTTTGTTTGTTGATAGCAATATAGCAAAACCTTAGTTTTCTTATATTTAAAAGAGAGATAAAATAATATAGCTATCTCATTAGGTTATTGAAAGAGAAATGTGGGTTAATATAAATAAAGTTCTTAGAGTAGTATCTGGCAGGCAATATACACTAAGTGTTAGCTATTATTATTTTTATGATGATCCTCAATGTAATATATTTAATTTAACTCATGGAAACATGAGAAGTAAGAAAATATAATTAAAAAAAAAACCCACATCAATAAAAGGTTTAGTTGCATTGTATAGTATTATTCCCATTGATATAATATGGATGTGATGATATCCGAGAGAGGGAGTTAGAATCAACTTGAGAACTACTGTCTTATTTAAGTTATACCTATAATCTGTATCTATTATCTGTTTGTACATCTATATCGATGTTTTTAAAGTTGTTGTCCACATAACTAAAAATCAGAGGCTGATCTCAAGCCAGCAACATTGACTTCATGAAAACATCCTGGTTTGACTATTTTAGAACCAAGCAATATACATGTCTGCAGAGTGTATATATAGTGCATTTAGGCATAAGGATAATTAAACTGATATCTATTTTGTTGGATTTTTATTGTTAAGTTCCTCAGTGAACATTTAGAAAAAAGGGAAATGGGGAAATGGTTTCAATCTATTCAGATCATAAAAATCCCATTTGCCATATTCTTCCATTAGATATAAAATATACTAGTGCTAAAAAATACATTTAATGGTGCCATTACAATCCAGTTCCTTACATACAGTTCTTTAAAATTTTTCAATTGCAATTATAAAATTCCATTTCATTTCCTTTCTCTAAGGTTTAATCTCATCATTCAGACTACCATATCTTGCTCATATGAAACTCTCCAGAATGCAGTAAAATAAGGTCCAAAGAGTAAAGTTACATTGTCACTGAATCATGGAGATAAGTTTCCCTGAAACCAACATTTTGTAACTTGGCATCCTTGGATGGGTTGTGAATCCCCTGAAATAAAAGATAAAATTAAAATTTCCCCAGAAATCCTTTCTCTCATATCACTTTTCCCCTTTCTAGTATATGTGCTGTCTAAGCGAGCACACACTTTTTCCCTTTCTGTAGGATCTTACCCATTGGTGTAAAATGGAATATTCTTTCCATTTTAACAGTGTTAAACAACAGAAAACCCACTATGATTCTAGTACTCTTCAAACATTGCCCAAACTCTGTCATTTATAGTAAGGCGTATTTACCACCTCTAAATTCTTCCCATTTGGTCTTGAATGCATTCCACTGAAACAGCCCTTTGAAGGTCACCAATGACATCCTCATCATTAAATGTAAAGGTCTATTCTCAGTCTTCATCTTACTTGACCTATCAGCAACATTTGCCAGTTGATCACTGTACCCTCCTCAAGACAATTTCCTCACTTGACATCTAAGACATTACACTCTCTTTTTTCTGCTTCTCTCTCTCTCTCTCTGGTTGTGTGTGTATATATCTCTGTCTCCATCTCTCTCATCTCTCCTTGTCATAATCAATTGCTGGTTCATCCCTCTGACCGATCTCTCTGTCTTCTAAATGTTAGTATGTTCCTGGGTCCACTTCCTTGGTGATATCATTCAGTACCATGATTTTGGATAACTTCTATCCTCTGCTGAACTCCTAAATTTTTATCTTTAGCTGAGAATTCTCTTTTGTAGGTCATATTGGGTGGTACAAACATCTACATCTCCACATAGATGTCTAATAGGCAACTCAAGTTTGAGAATTCTAAAGCTCGGATATTTTTATACTACCCCTAAAAAACCCTTTTTCTCTCCAGACCTCCCCATTTCAGCAAGTGGCATTTCCATCGTGCCAGTTTTTCATGCCAAAAACCCTGAAGTTATCCTGTAACCCTCTGTTTCTTTCACACCCAGGAGCCAAACTGTAAGCTTATATGATTAATTCTATCTTAAATACATTCAGAAAATGACCATATTTCACACACACACTATCATCCTGATAGAAATCACCATCATCTTTCCCCGTGCTTATTTCATTTGGCTCTTACTGATCTCCCTATTTTCAACCTGGCATTCTTTCAATCCTCAACACAGAGAACGAAGTTATGTAAGTCAAATTACTTCATTCCTTTACTCTAACCTTCCAGTGACTTCCTGTCTCCATCAGAATAGAAGCCTAATTTTAGAGTCCTTAACCTTTAAATAATATCATATATTGATATAATTCTAGTTTTTTAAGATATCAAAGGAAGAAAAATCTCTGAAAAGCTAAAATAGTTTTTAAACTTAAGGAAAACATAAATCTAAAATTTAATTTAGATTGATGAAAAATCAGTTGCAACTTATACCATATTTTTAGATAGATTGCCTCTTCAATCAGATATTAGGGGCTGTCCTTGCTGCCTCAGAGTAATTTTTATATAATTAAAATGAGAAGGACAACATTTTGGAAATATCTATTATGTCTATTTGCTTGGATTTTTATTTTTTAATCTTTCATTTTGCAAAAAGTTTCTATCTCCTAAGATATAAAAAAATGGAAGATTTATAGACTTCAGTTTTCCCTAATTCTATCTACTAAAGTTACTAGACATTTAAATACTTTTTATTTTCAGGTACTGGGATGCCTAACAAGGATAAACAAATTGAATCTAACTTGAACCTGATATGAATACTACCTTGACAATTCCAGATTTTTCCTGATGCACCCCAAGTTATAATAAATGGACCTATCAGTCTTACTTGAGTCACAGCTACTTATGTCTACTTGGCACTTCTTGTTTGCCTGCAAATTTAGAGGCACCTTCTCCATGATGCTTTCCAGTATAATATGGGCCAATGATGATATCTTCTGCTCCCAAACATCCATAACTTAGGGTGTATATTGCAATTTGAATAACATAGACATACATTATTTCAATCTATTCCTAATTTTGCCCTGTATTAAACTCTTATTTATATTATAAACTTCTCAAGGGCAATTTCTTTCTTGTTAACCTCATAGGGTCCAGTACCATAAGTATTCAGTAACTTTTCTTTTTAATTGAATACACATGCATACTGTGACAAAACATAGTTTCTATTTCTGAGCCCCCCAAAAAATTGTAGCCAAGAGACATTTACATTTACAAAATTGACATATTTTGCGTCAAAGGCACAAATCAGGATAAACAGCTTTTCTTAGTTTTTTGGGGAATGATTGTAAAATTTTTCTCTTGTTTTTAATTACTTCTAGCGAGCTCAATTTCCAAGATTGGCTCAGATCCTCTAAAACTTGTACATGATGCTGTGGAAGAAACCACGGACTGGGTCTATGGCTTCTTTTCTTTGTTGTCTGATATCATCTCGTCTGAGGGTGATGAAGAAGATGATGATGATGGGGATGAGGACACTGATAAAGGTACAAAGAGCATAGAGACACACCTAACTTCTCAGAACAATATTAGTTACGCATTATGGTGGTTTGCTTAAGTTTAAACACATATGAGCGCTGGGGTCAGGTTAAACCAAAATGAATACGCTTCTGAGTTCTAACAGCATAATCAACAGACTACCAAACTCAGTAAATTGGTCCCTATTTGGCTTTCATCTTACAGCTCATCTGCCATTATGGCAAAGATGTCAAAATTAAATGCTACCATTTGGGTAGCGCTATAGTAGAGAGGGTCTTACTATGCACTACTACAAACTCACAAAAAAACCTCGCAGTTTATATGTTTCTTTGGGGAAAAAAAATAGTAGCTATTTCTCAAGTTTATCCTTAGGAAGACTGAAATAACAACAATAATAGATAGACATATGTTTTATACATGTAAGTCATATTCATGATCAAATAGAAAGCAGTTACATTAAAATCATAATCAAAAGTAAATTTATTGAAGCAAATGGAGGTGTAGAATGGAGGGACATATTCTAAATGTCACAACAATTATGCAACTAACCTATGTACTCTCTCGTATATATTACTAAACAAAAGGAAATCAACTCCAACCATACATAAACTACTATTGAGTAGATGTGAAAAGAACAAAGCGTTGAGTCTATCTTTTACATGACATTTTTTAGGGTCAGCCTTAGTCATCAGAAATCATGTATTCAGCCTTGACTACCAGGAAAGCTCTTATTATTTTAGCCCTCTTTATGACTTTGTCTGAATTTGTATTTGTTTGGCCCCAGTGAGAGGTCGAGACGGACAATAGAGAACTGAAATGAACATGATATACGAACTGTAATGTATAATTTGGATTGCTGCCACGATTTTATTGAACTCATAAAAGTGAAACTATCTCACATAAATGTACATACACAAAGTTTATACTTAAAAACTGGAATTTGGGAGGCAAAGTAATGTAAGGACTACTAATGTCAAAACTAATAGATGGTTTTTTTAATGAACAAAAGAAAATGGGAAAAGAGAGAGGCAGTATTATGCTATGCTAAAAGTTTTTCTAATTTACTGTTTTTGTCTTGGTTTAGGAGAAATAGAGGAGCCTCCCTTGAAACAAAAAGGTTGGTTGTTTTCACCTTTTAAAAATGTGGTAATGTGGATTTTCAGCATGATTCAAATATATTTTACATGAGTTGTAGCCTTAATTTATTTTTAATGTGCAGTTTTTGTTTAATGATTAGATCGAGATTTATAGTTAGGTAGAGAAATACTTGATTCTTTCCAATGAAACTGATCTCGCTATTTTTCAGTTTATTATTTAATTGATGCCTTCTTCAGGAGATGTGCAAATCCATCTACACACAGATCCATGTGATTTGGAATCAGGAATGAGGAGTGAATTCTGTAGCCTCAGAAATGGCCCAGAAGATGATGATGCCCATGATCTTTATTCTCACTGTGGCCAGATTTATTGATTTAACATTTTTATTCATTTCCTCCTTATTTTATTGTCACTATTAGTATTCTTCATTTTTAGGTGGTAAGTAGGGGACAGGGTGTTTGAAATAGTATAGAAAAGAATAATCTTGGAGGCAAAGACCTATCCAGTCAGTATGTGTCATGTATAATCCCAAAGGAATAGAGTTACTTGGATGTACTTGGATGTGGAATAGATAGATTTCTTGCAGAAATAGATCTTGCTAGGCTCTTCCATAACTGACTGGGATGTTCACAAATCCAAAAGATGGAAGCAATATGACCAGGAAAAACTGGTATAGCTACGGGGCAAGAGCCTCACAAGGCAAGTATTTTTATAGGAAGGAGTAAGAATTGTCTAGAAGGGACAATAAAGAGAAGGGATACCATCCCTAAGGTATAGTTGGTGTCAGAGAGAAACAGCCAACACATAGCCAGACTTGATACAATTGTGATGTTTTAGTTATTGCTGCACATGTTCAGCAGCAGGCTTTTGGGAGTGTTTACTCCAGGGGAGAATTTGCCGGCTTCTGTTGCTATCTGCCCAGACCTACTGTAGATGCAAAGAGTGGGATCCAAATTTGGAGCTTCAGCCTTGTCCTAGCAGATGATGATTATCTCATTATCTGGGGTAAAATCCACTTAGTGTATGTTAATTTGGAAAATCTGAATTTGTAACTTGTCCAACAAATGAGAGCTAAACTAGTGAAACCCAAATGTGGGAAAGCCAGAAACGAAAAGTGTTTATGAAGTTATCGAGAGGAGAAGACAGTTTTCTTGATCACAAATCCAGGATGAGAACTCAAGCCGTAGTTCAGCCATCAAATCCAGGTTTAGAGATTCTAGAATTCTAGAATTCATTTATAAAATTCTTGAGGTTAGAAACAGATTTTTTATAGCTGACCTCCAATGGATAGGGCCTAGAACATAGTGGAAGTTTAAGCTAATGAATTACCAGTCATTATCGGGAAACAACAGTTTATGTATAATGTGTTCTAACTGGAAATGGAAGAGAGAAAAACAAATAATATTTTCTTACTTATAAATTGAATTCTACAGAAATATCATAAGACCATATTCTCCATAAATCAATATCTAGAATTTAATAAAGAATCTGTTCTTTCCTTTTGATTTGAATTTCTCTGTGGGATTATTTCAAAATTGTTTCATGTAATGATTAGCACAAATTGCAAATCCACACAAAGCTGCTTAATTATTATTCTTTAAATTATTGCCTTGTTTTATAAAATCAACAGAAAAACTATTAAATAGTCATTAGGGATACTTTTGAAAAAGATGTCAGTAATGCTCATTAGTTAAAACAGTCTAAGTGATCTATGTGTTTAAAACCATGTACACTAATGTCTTGAAGGATTAGTAAAAGAAGAATTGACTTAAAATCATCTGAATATATTTTCTTAATAATATTATTCACAAAGTTGCATGAGAAAATGGACATCTAAGGAAACATCTTATATATCCTACCTTGGGTATAGAAGCTAGGTAATAATGAACATTTGTTGAAGTGGATTGAAGGAAATATATTTTATTATAATTATTATTTTTTTTATTTATAAGCTTTTCCGTTGTAGTGTCATAGAGGCAATGAGAATTTTAAAGCAGTATGTAATATTTTGCAGAACATTTCTAATTATATTCTGTTTTAAAAGGTGTATTTTAGATATTATTATTAGAGAAAAGATGCTATGAACTTATCCCTATTTTGTGATGGATTTTTTAATACATTTTCATATTTAAAAATTGTGGTTTAAAAAGTATACATTTTTTGGTAATCCAGAATAACAGTCTCCTAGAACATTTCATTTTCATCCATTTAAATGACTCTTTATTGATCTCCTCATGAATACTCTCTCTCCATTCGGATATATTCAATAATATTTAGCCATTTTGTATTACCTAAATTATCAGACTGTGGTATTGTTTATTCAACTGTCCTGTGTCTTTATGAAGCATTTTATTTAAATGCACTTAAAATCTTAGTTTCATTTGTCCAGTTGCTATTTTCATCAAAATAAAAACTCAACCACCCTGTTATTTATGGGTGGAGTTCGCAGTTCTAAGTTGATGTGGACTAATGGTCTAGTCAACTAGTCTCAGGGTTGCAGGATTGATTATTAAATAATTAACGTGGATGAAATTTTTGAGTCTGCAATTCTGTGGCTTATGTTGTTATATATAAATACAGCATTAGGGTATGAGATGTAGTACCTAGTGTCTTTATGCATCTTTATTTTTCAGCTTGTCAAAATTTTAAAATAGTAAGTTCTATTACCAAACACTACACAGTGAGAGTCCAAGGCACTGAATCATTATAAAACATTGTATATTTTTTATATAATTATTTAAAACTTACAATTCTGAAAAACAAGTACCATTGTAGATCATAGTTCCTGAAACAAGTACGTGTTTTGTACGGTAGGTGTGCTTTGGTTTTCTGGAATCTCCTGTTCTATAGCTTCCTCACTGGAGGGTGTACATCTTGGATGTTAACGCCCTACTTTCCAAGGGATACACAAGTGCAGATAGCTATAGAGGACTGAAATTATATTTGTATGCTTTCCAAACATAGATTTGCCTGAAAACACATCTAAGGTCCTAACAGTACTTCCACTTTACAATATAAAGAAATAGCCTTCACCCATCCTAAAATTGCTGTAATGCTCACCCAAAAGACCAATAGGCCTTTCTGTCCTGCATACATCTGCTAAAGGAGAATCATGGTGCTGATACACAAAGGCTCTTTTTCGTGATGGGATGGTCTGACGCCAAAGATATGGTGGAGTGGAGGAGACTGGAGCAATGATAAGTTTCATTTCATGACTTTGCCTTTTATTTAGCTGAATAATGTGAAAGATTGCACTGCTCTTGAGGAAGATTCCCATGAGAGCAAAGCAAAAAGAATATAGTTAAGAAATACTGAAAGTTGGGCGCCTGGGTGGCTCAGTCGTTAAGCGGCTGCCTTCGGCTCAGGTCATGATCTCAGGGTCCTGGGATCGAGCCCCACATCAGACTCCCCACTCTGCGGGAAGCCTGCTTCTCCCTCTCCCACTCCCCCTGCTTGTGTTCCTGCTCTCGCTATGTCTCTCTCTGTCAAATAAATAAATAAAATCTTAAAAAAAAAAAAAGAAATACTGAAAGCTAAAAATGCCTTTTAAAAATTTAAATGTAAGTAATTCTTTTCATTTATTATCACTACTTGCTCTTAGGAAGTGCCATTGGCTTGAAAGAGCTCCTTGAAACAACCACAGCGGTGTAGGTTGGTGACCCTGATTCTTTTAAATATAACTGGGATATGTTCGGACACAACCAAACTTTTAAAGATGCATTGACTAAACCCAGAGAGGCCACATTTCTGTGATAACTTTCAGATTAATTCTGTATTATTCAAAAAGGAATTTAAAACATACTTTATGTAATTATACTATAAAACATTTAATTGTAGTCAAACCTCATCTTATTTATCTAATGTAAGATGTTTAATATTTTGTATCTCCTATTGACAAAAAATTAAGTCAGATGCTATTTGCAGACCTAATTTACTCTCTCTATATACATATATGAAAGTATGTATGTATATATGCATATTACATTATGTACCATTTATTCATTATATGTTATTTATATGTATTTTTTACCTCCTATTAATAAAAAATATAAAGTTATATGCTAGCTATTGGTTATATATATGTATGTAAATGTATATATTTAATACATAGTCTCTTTTCCTTAATAATTATAAAATTTGATGGTAGCTAACAAAATTATTAAAGTTATTTCTTTTATATTTGAAACATTTATTTAGTCCCAAAAGTAAAACATTAGAATTTGATATCCCCCTCACACATATATTGCTGAAATGTCAAACTCTTTATCATATCTTGGTTTCACAAACAGTTTAAAATCTTACCTCTATATTACATGACATTAGTACAAATAAAATAATGTACAATAGAATATTGGTTTTTCTTGTTTTTATAACTTATTTTCAAAATAAATTTGTTATATTAAATCTATGTCATTTTAATCTTTTCATCTACTTTTAATAACATATCTTCTAGGTGTGTTGCAAAATTTATTCTTTCTTTTTTTTTTTTTTTTCATTTTTATTTTTATTTTTATTTTTTTTAAATTTTTTTATTGTTATGTTAATCCCCATACATTACATCATTAGTTTTAGATATAGTGTTCCATGATTCATTGTTTGTGCATAACACCCAGTGCTCCATGCAGAACGTGCCCTCCTCAATACCCATCACCAGGCTAACCCATCCTCCCAACCCCCTCCCCTCTAGAACCCTCAGTTTGTTTTTCAGAGTCCATCGTCTCTCATGGTTCTTCTCCCCCTCCGATTTCCCCCCCTTCATTCTTCCCCTCCTGCTACATTCTTCTTCTTCTTTTTTCAAAATTTATTCTTTCTTAATAATTTCCTCCAGATGCAAACTAAAATTTTTTGAACTGCAAAACAAAATAACATTTTTTGAGAGAGGTGAATTTGATTTGAGTAAGAGGTTTGAAAACAAAGGCTGGTCCCATTAGCTAACATGGCAAACATTTTTTATAAATAAAGTGAGCAGCATCCAAGGTCTAGATGAAATATACCTAAAGTAAGACATACATTTAAAGGTACATAAGACAATATCGTTTTATCCAAAATCATGACCATTTGTAATATTTTGATTTTTCTTCACCCTTTCTGAATAAATTGGTTGGCTACACAGGGTACTCCTGAGTAAGAGTAGTAGAAATATCTAGCAGTCATTTGGTGAGTCTGATAAAACCATTTTACTTCCAGGAAATTCAGAAAGTAAATGACTCTCAGAATTGAGTAACAAACCTTTTGTAAGTCATGTGTTTTTCAAATTTTTGTTTCCAATATAACTGAAGAAGGCATTAGTTACTCAGCTGAGAGATCATTGAAAATAAATTCCTTGTTGATTCCCTATGTTATTTTACCATTACTTGGAAGAAGATTGAAAAAAATAAATAACCTTACCATAATAAAATTGTCATCTCTGTGTTTGTGTGGGTGCATGTATGTGTAGCTCTGTATACATGTACATGCATGAGGCATATGTATGCAGGTGTGCATGCATGCTCATAAGGCTTCTCAACATTTGTATCTTTAAAAGTAAACAAAAGGGTTAGATTTGTCATTGAATCTTACCTAATTCCATCTGTAAATCATATCCACAAATACAAGAACTAATTAAAGTTGTATGTATCTCACAAAGAGATAGATGCCTTTCTAATAAAATTTTGCTTTTCACATTTAATATTTTATGAAAATTTGTAAGGTATTAACCTTTAGATTCTTATAATCAGTGGATATAAAAGAAATTCTAAATTTCAATGTATAAATTTTTTTCTAGAGAAGTGTGATAGTATAATCAAGAAAAAAAATTCCAATGATAAAAATATATTGTTCTTGAATAAAATTTTGTGAGAGAAATGGAATGAAAATGTGAATTCCAAAAGAAAAAAAGGAAAATTATACAATTTCCAGATGTTAAAAAAGCTTGTTTGTTATTTTAAATCTGTAATGAAGAATCTCAAAATATTATGGTATTTAGACTCCATCAACCTGATTTTTTAACTAGATGAAGCAATTTTATTTTCAAAATTCAAAATTTATAATAATCTAGTAATTGTAACTTTTTAACTTACGATAAAAACATTTAGAAGTTATCTTCAAAATATACAAGGAGATGCAGTTTCCCAAAGTTTTCTAAGGTAATGTCAAAGTAAAAAAAAATTAAAGTCTCTGTAATGAAAATGAACATTTTGTGTTCTGGATGACCTGAGGATTCTGAGTGAGAGCAGAGCATGAAGGCCCGAGGTTTGACTGCAGTCAACAATGCGTGTCCTTAAATAATCGCTATTTCAGAACACTCACATGTTTTATCCCTTCAGTAAGTTTGTTTTTCAAGTGTTTTCTACGTGTCAAGCAACATGCTAGGCAGAGGAGAACATATAAGTCTTTGTGTACAGCATCCCAAAAGTTGATGATAAAAGTTTGTTAAATAAGATAATAAATAGGGGCGCCTGGGTGGCTCAGCCAGTTAAATGTCTGCCTTCAGCTCAGGTCATGATCCCAGGGTCCTGGGATCAAACCCCACATCAGGCTCCCTGCTCAGTGGGGAGTATGCTTCTTTTTCTCCCTCTGGCCCTCCCCCCGCTCCTGCTTTCTCTCTTTCTCTCACTCTCTCTCTCAAGTAAATAAATAAAATCTTTAAAAGAGTAAGATAAAAAATAAATGACTGTAATGGAGCTTTTATGTGATATGCCTAATAAAGTTAATTATTCCTTACTAATAGCAAGATCAATGTAACATTGTATTCTATAGCCAAAACAATTGCAAATGAGTCAAAGATCATCTTATTTAGTATAATGTACTGAAAAGACCTTATTAAAGAGTTGAATGAATAGATGAGCAATTGAGATAGTAAATGAGATAAAATAATTTGGGCATGCATATTTGATAATGATGAGGTGATCATATACAGCTGAACTTAAAGAGGATGAAAATATGAATAATGATAACTATATTGCAAATGAATAAAGCTATTTTAGACAAAAATAGAAATATAATAAAAATACATAAATTTAATTCTCTTAATTACTCATAAATACTCCCAAGTCAAAGCTAATCACAGGCTTGCCAACACAGATACAGAGAAGGAGAGACAAAGTGAGGGAGGGTGTGAGGGAAGGGGAGAGGGAGAGGGAGAGAGAGAGATAGAAAATCCAGTATTCTTAAAGCAAAGTTAAAAAATATATCTCCATTCATAACAGGTGTTGGTATTTTTCTATTTCTTTTTCAAAAATAAAATATCGGTTTGTCATAAACCTAGTATGATTTTGCTTTCATATTTCTATATTGGTATATATGTGATGCTGACTTTTCAGATTGGGTAAACATTTACAGAGAGTATAATTCTTTAGTGGAGATATAGCTTTTTAAATTTTTTGTGCTAACATTTCCAAGTGCAACATAATGAATATACTTACTCCTTTTTACAGTTTATTCTTAGTTAAACCTCGGTCTGTAGTAACTCTGTATATAAGAATAATCATTACAGCAGTTACGTCCTTTGGCATATGTAATTTTAGAAGACAATAATAGTCCCCTAGCAAGAAGTTACATTTTATAATGTCATTTTCAGACATCTAGTTTTAAAGTTCAGAAAGAATAGTTTTAGTCATTTGGATCTACACACACTCAGTTTTTTGGGAAGGAAGAACTGTTTTTCAATTTCAGGAGCATAGTGGCCTTACGTGTTAAATCATTGCTTGCCTTATAGGAAAGAACTAGATGCCTCACTACATTACGTTGAATTTCCGCGCTTCCTAATTATGTGCTCTTTGAAACAAGGAACTGTCCTTAAGTTTGAACAGGATCCAAGTATGAAGGCTGATGTTCTGTGAGATTTTACCTGATGCATGTCAACAGCAGAGGAAGAAGCTCTTCTCTACTTAGAGCAGAACAAATTACATTCTCCTTATAGTCATGTTTTTAAATTTCCCTAAAGCTCCTTGGGTTGAAAAGAACCCAGTAAATTTAAACTCAGGTCTTTCATTGTGTATTTTTCTCCCTTGACTGAAACCCACGATAGCTCTTTGCAGTCAGGGTGAATAAGGAAGAGCCAGGAAATTTGCGCATCATAAATATTCAAGACTTTAGGATTAGGCCATTGAGAAGGTTGTATCACGTCATCGGGAGTAAGATGGATGGACACGTTTCCGTGCCAGAGATTTCGTTGCATCCATCTTTGCTGGCAGCTTCAGTGGTTAGCACCAGGCTGAGCATGAAGTGTCTGAAAAATATGGTGAGTGAAAAAAGGAGAGGAAATGGAAAGGTGACTAATCTTGTTAATATTCATAGGCTCAGAATATTGGTGACTAGGTTGGCCCTAGTAACCTTGTTAAGTAGATACACTTATCTTTGGACCCCTTCACTTAGTAAGTCTGGATCAAAACTCAGCTCCATAACTGCAGTGCTGCATTTTACCCTTGGGCTACACAAGGAACCCACTGCTTTATCTTCTGCCTGTTTTTCTGATTATTGATCAGACCCACAGTGGCAGGGGGACAAAGCCCAAAGAGAACAGGCAGCAGGCTTGGAGTTGGACTCAGAATAAAGAAGTCTGAGGAGGCTGAGGTGAAGGAAGATGTATGTGGTCAGTGATCCAGAGATTCACTTCTCCGTGGGGTTGCAGCTGTAGTGAACTCTGGATCTACCGGGTCAGGCAACTTTTGTATCTTTTTTAAAAAGATTTTATTTATTTATTTGAGAGAGAGAGCATGAGGAGGGCGAGGAGCAGAGGGAGAAGCAGACTCCCCACTGAGCAGGGAGCCCAATGTGGGGCTCAATCCCAGGACCCCAAGATCATGACCTGAGCCGAAGTCAGACACTTAACCCACTGAGCCATCCAGGTGCCCCTGGTGACTTTTGTATCTTTTTTTTTTTTTTAAGATTTTTAAAAATTTATTTGAGAGACAGAGTGCATGAGCAGGAGGAGGGACAGAGGGAGAAGCAGACTCCCCACTGAGCGGGGAGCCCAATGTGGGGCATGATCCCAGGACTCTGAGATCATGGCCTGAGCTGAGGTCAGACACTTAACCGACTGAACCACCCAGGCGCCCCTGTGACTTTTGTATCTTATGCTACTAGAAAGAGCTCACCTCTACTGAGGGAAGCAAACTAGAACCAAGATGATAGGAGGAAATTATAGTAGGTAAATACTACCACAGATAATAGTAGGTAAAACCAGAGCCTGAAGGAACATGCCCAAAAAAAGCACTGAGATTATTCCTGCTCTGACAAGAAATATATAAAATGGTTGGGCTGGAGTTGAGTTGTCTCAGAGACCCTTCTTATTCACCCTGACGTTGGCACCAAAATCTGATCTGAGGGTTGCTTCAGTCTTTCCTGTAAATCACATTGGATAAGTAATGGAGAAGTGTCTGAGTGAGAAGCTGTTATTCCAGACTCTTTTCTCTCCAGTTGTGTAGGTTTCCTTTCTTAAAATCATAAGAAATGCGGTGTTGGTTTAATACAGATGGCTTAAAATGTTACATAGCCCAGATTATGTATTTTCATGTAGAATGGTTTGTTGAAAAATAAAACAAATTAAGGAAAAAAAAAAAAAAGCAAAACAGAAAACTTCCCAGTGCTTCTCAACTCTGTGCATCAGATTCAAATGACGAGAGACCAAAATAGATTTCAAACTGACTTAATGGAAAGGGTACTTTAATGGTTCGAGTGACTGAAAGATCCAAGAGTAAAACTGGCTTCAAGGATGGCTGGATACAGGTTTTTTAATAACGTGATTAGTAAATCCTCTCTCTTTGCTCCTGACCCTGCTTTCCTTCATCTGCTTAATTCTCAGGCTGACTTTCCTCTTCTAGTGGCAATTATGAGGGCCAGAAGCTTCAGGCCCAAAGTTTTTTACTTTAGCAACTCAGAGAGGAGGCTGTGCTTTTCCTCAAGTATTTCACCAAAAACAATGTAGTGGACTCTCATTGATTTGTATCAAGTAACACACCCTTCTTGGAACCAATCAGCTGGCCAGGGACCTGCGGCACACGCTTTGTCAAGACCTAGGGAATAAACCCACCCTTGGGAGTAAAGAATGCATTTAGCATCACCCAAACTCTTTATATTGAGACTGGAAAAGGATTGGTTCCTGAAACTAGAGGAGGGATGCTCTTACAATAATGAAGTCCAGCAGGAAAGCCACAGATGTCTTTTTGATTTGGAATCCCAGATCCCTTCCCACTTCAGATTTACCCAGCCAGAATCTCCAGGGGTCAAGCCTTAAGCCGTTGTATTTTCAAAACCTCCCCAATGTGTTTCTAACTCACAACCAGGATGAGTACCATTGCAACCCAAATGATTAATTCTAGAAATGAGTGATTTTATGCGTTGTGACACCAGGGAGGGAGAGAGTCAAAAATAAGTGGATAATTGCATGTTTTGTTTATACATAGTGACTGCTCTTCTCCATAAATTTACCATTAAAAAAATACCAAACCATGAATGATAAAATGCAAACTAAATTAATAACACTGTCACATTGCCCTAGACTATTGGAATAACTATTGACAATTGATGCTCATCAGCTGAACACATCAACATTTTAAACATGATTGAGATAGACTTGAAGGAATATGATGAGAAGATATTTGCATTGGTTCCCTTTCTGCTATTAACCTGCTATGGTTAAATCCCTTAACCCCAGTGGCTCTCAGTTCTCACATCCATAAAACAAAGAGGCTGGATTTTACTGATGTCCAGGTTCTTTCTAGCTGTGATATTTTATGATTCTATGATTAAATTGTGATGTCTTATATTAATAATTTTACCAAGAGTTTTGTCTGGACTAGAGCTTGCAACTCAAAGTGTGATCCAAGGAACAGCAGCATCAGCATCATCTGGGAGTGATTTAGAAATGCAGAACCAGGCTTCATCTAGACCAAATGAATCAAAATCTACATTTTAGGAAGATCCCCAGGTGACTCATATGCACATTAAAATTTGAGGAATGTTGGTCTAGACGGTGGTTCCTACTTCTGACTGTGGTTCTGAAACCACCTGAGAGCTTATTTAAATTGGAGATCCCTAAAAGTTTCCTCACCACGAGAGACTAATTGATTAAGTTTGGGCTGTAGCTCAAGAATACATTTTAATATCTCCCCAGATGACTCTGGTGTACAGCCACATTGATTTTGTTTAGTATATCATCAAATATGAAACACACATTCTAACACAGCCAAAACGTCATCCAAATCCATAAAGTCCACCAGGGATTATCTTATAAAAGTTATCGCTTGTTATCATTTCTACCTCTGTCTGGCTTATGAACGTATGGGAAATAGTATCTCATTTTATAGATGGAAAAAATACAATTCAAAGAAGAAAAATGGATTAACCTAAGATTACTGAGTTAATGGCAAAAATGAGGTTGGACAGGTATCATCATATTTATTTTGAAATTTTTTGTAGAGGTCAAGAGTATGCAGTGTTGTGACTACTGTTTTTCTTGAAAAAGTGGAGCTTATTTTACAAAACTTTACCAAGCAATCAAATCTAATAAATCAAGGTCCAAAGCATTTTTATGTTTATGGAATTCAACATTCCTGAAGGAAACTGTTCTCAATTATTTGTCTATCACTATATCTGAAGTGTATGCCAACTTAATCACAAACACTAGGTAGCTTTGAGGAAAAGAAAATATTCCTCTTTATACTCTTCATTAATGGTCAGTAGTGTGGTTTCCTCAAAATTTGTTTTATCAGTATAACAGAAAAATTATCAGAAAAATCATAGAAAGTACAAATACCTACACATCATTTAGAATGTTTCTCTAAAATATTGAGAATTCAATACAATACTTTCCCTTAACGATCCTTAATTAGCCACTAAATGGATAACTAGACTTGCTTGGTTATTCGTCATAATTAGACTTTTGTGTCCTAATCACAATTGGCAAAATCTTACAAATCGAGATTCTATGTTCAAATGAATAATTTGAATTTTCAATATTAAAATAAGAAAAATTGTAAGAAGGCATTTCATATTGTCTACTGCTTGTGAGATATGTAGAGAAAACATAATGATAAAAAGCATTCATTGAAATCCACAACACTCATAATAATTTAATAAACTTGGTTGTTATCTAAAAGAATCAGGATGGTTGCCTTGGTGACAGAGATTATCTTTTTAACTTCTTGAGTCTGTCATTTTAAAATCTTGAATTGACAATATTTTTAATTTGTTAACAATGTATTATATTATTAGAGAAAAATTGTATGCTTTAAATTGGCCATGTAAATATTAAATGAAATTATAAACTATTCAACAATAAGCTTTGTTATAAGTAGATAAAAACTATTTATCATAAGCAAAATATATGCAACATACAAAATAACTCAGAAAGACTTCACTACAAAATAAGGTCATTCTTAGGAATCATTTGGCACAATCTATTTTCACTGATTTGATCCCACTGATTGCTGCTGCTAGTGACCCTCCCATTTTAAGTGCCATGGCCTGTCTTCCCAAATTATATTTGGAAGTTGAGCTCAGAGTCTTGGGGAAATCTGTTGATCTATGATTACCACTGGCACTGTGGGAGACATAGAGCTTAGACGATTATATATTGATAAAATTAAACAGCCTAAAGATGAAAAAGGGGAATCAAGCCAATGAAATTAATCTTCACTTCTAATTTGGAGAATTTTTAAAGATTTTTGTCTATTCAATAATTGTATGTTCCTGTGGGACAGGGAGAACACACTGTGAGAACCAGAAAATTCTCCCTTGCACCTAAAAGTTCCATTTTAGGCTACCAAAAGGATCACTAAATCTATACTTACCTTCTCAGATGTCCAGCATAAATATGTGTAACAGATGCCAAAATTTCAGTATTTCTGTATATAAAATACCGTAAGTATATAAGCAAATTTAATAACAAAACTGGAAGGGAATTTGAAAGGTCTTAACTATACTATCCCTTGGGGCGCCTGGGTGGCTCAGTCGTTAAGCGTCTGCCTTCGGCTCAGGTCATGATCCCAGGGTCCTGGGATCGAGCCCCACATTGGGCTCCCTGCTCCGCGGGAAGCCTGCTTCTCCCTCTCCCACTCCCCCTGCTTTTGTTCCTGCTCTCACTGTCTCTCTCTCCCTGTCATATAAATAAATAAAATCTTAAAAAAAAAAAAAAAAAAAGAACCTCATTTTGCAGACGAAGAAATGAAGGTTGTACAGCTAATAAGTAAAGAAATCAAATTTCAACTGGGCAGATGGATTCCAGCACTGATTATCTTAAACACTACATTGTATTTTAATACATGTCAGAGATAACAATATCTTTGTATAGATCTGTTAACAAGTTATCTATGTCTAGTTCTCCTAACAAAATGCGTATTTTAATTATATTAGAATAATGTAGATTTATGCCATTTTTCATATGATAATTATTACAATAATCATTTAATGATCATTGCAATGTAGAAATAATGAAAAATCTACATATCACTAATTTGTACTTATTTTCAGCAACATAATAAATTATTATATCTGCACTTCTTGTTTCCCAGCACTTCACAAGTCTTCAGAGATATTGGACTCTAACCTCATTTCTTGTTTGCCTTTGGACTTTAGAACAGGCTGGCTGAGGAGGGTATACTTCTTTGTTATCTTCCTTGAATCATAAAGCGTAAAATCCAAGGTTGAAATTCTCCGCGTTCCTTAAATGAAAGAAATTTGTAAATGCATTGAAAGCCTAGTGTGATCAAGTTTTCTAATGACTTCAAATGTTTTTAGTTTTAGAGTGGGAGATGAATAAAAGTAAGAATCGAAAAAGGGAGACATTAATTTTTTTTCCACGTCTCATATTCATTCGTACTTCCCTGTACATCTGGAGAAAAGCGGTAGAGGAAAATCAGGAGTAGTAAAAAAAGTTGGAATATGTTTCCCACATTCTGTGGAAATAACTTGTCCGTTTTGTAAATCTTTTAGTGCCCTTACCCCATTTCCGACACAGTAAACATCAGTGGAGTAATGCTTCACTCTTCTTAGGCAAAGTTACCGATGACTCAGTAGAAAAAGGAATTTCCTTTTGCCTCCTGGCATATCCATTGAGATAGTTGTCACTCTTTCTCCATGTTATTTTTCCTATCTCCAATTCTCAAAATTCAAGTATAAACTCGTATCCTTAAGGGACTGTGGGTGGGCTCACACCTGGATCGAGATACTTTGACCTCTGTGCCTTCTAAGCCGCAAAATGATCTTTAAGGTTTACCAGTTACCAAAATGCCTTATGATTCCAACTGGCATCTGGTGCTGAGACTTATTACGTCTTCAGAGACATTGGACGCTAATCTAATTGCAATGCACATATATTTGGAGGTAAACGATGCCTGCTTTGACCTTCTTCTTTGTCCCTTGTATCCAGGACTTGTGCAAGTTTAAGTGAACTGTTCTTAAAGAGTGTCATGTTGTTAAATGCAATTTTATGCAATTATACATTTTTGTCATATTACCAAAAAATGGAGTTATTCGCCAGTCTATGGAAAATATTAAACAACTGGAAGCTGGTTTTAACATAATATAGGAAATTTTATTTTTCTTGGAAGTTTGTTGAAAACCATAGGGCAATAAAGTTCTACCTTTAGTGACTTGAATCTTTAAAATTTAATTTTGCATTCTTATACAAATGGTTCTTAGCTGGAAAGAGCAGCCGAGAGGAACAAATCAAACATCATCTGCTTATGAGAAAAATATCCTTCTGAAGTCTAAATTGGTAGCACGTTGTTACTCAATTGGACAGGAGCCTGAACGGTTATCATATCCCGGCTCAAGTGTAAGCAGACAGAACTGGCTCATAGGCAGAGGCAGTAACGCTAGTCATAGAATCCAATCCCCAAAGAAAATGAGATGTTGCAATAAACATGCAGAGAGAGAGAGAGATTGCATTTATCCTTAAGTTTGAATCATAAGGAATAAATTTCTTTTGTCTTCTCTAAGCAGAGAAATGTAGGTTTACATGCCTTTACAAGGTTAGCTGTGCGAGTCTACACGTGCCGCTGTAGAAATACTAATGGTCTCCAAGTGATCATCAGTTAAAAAATTAGTTGATGATGTTCCTGCAGAAATATGTCTGTGTAAGTCATCATATGTCACTGTGAGCTGTAAAGATTTTATGTATGTGTGTGTATTTTAGTCCACGACCCCCGCCGCCACTTGTGAGAAATCTAAGTAGATCTGCCCAGAGCAATGAGGCTGTCCTTTGCATAAGGCTGAAGTTCAGAATCAGGGAAATAAAATATTAGGGCCTTGTCCTTGAGATTGGTCTGAGTTACAGAACTGGGTTGTATCGGCTCCTCCAGTTACCATAGAATGGAAAACAAATACTCAGAGATGCATTGCCATTTTTTTCCCAGTCTCATGCTCCTTTAGCTTCACTTATTTTTATTTTTCCTTAAGGAAAACTTATTGTGAAGTAGCCAACATGCTGGATTTTACCTTCCTCCTTAGGGTTACCTCCCTCCCGTGGGTTTGAAAAACGGTGCAGGCAACGCATATCCCCCTTGCCTTTTCATGAATGGTTTTCTTGATCCCAATCTTGTTGAGATTTGTCTTCTTTCCCTTTATTTTTTTCCCTCCAGGATGGACGCCTGCTCATTTCAATTCTGGTCACAATCTAGAGCTCATTCCCTTCTGATGAGATGCTTCTGTGTACAAAAGAGCTAGAGCGGGACGCCTGGGTGGCTCAGTCATTAGGCATCTGCCTTCGACTCAGGTCGTGATCCCGGGGTCCTGGGATCGAGCCCTGCATCAGGATCCCTGCTCAGTGGGAAGCCTGCTTTTCCCTCTCTCTCTCTCCCTCTGCCTGCCGCTCCCCGCGCCCCCCCCCCCCGCCGTTTGTGCTCTCTCTCTATCAAATAAAAAAAAAAAAAAAGAGCTAGAGCTAAGGGGTGCCAAGGTGGCTCATATCACTGCTTCTTATGTCTGTTCTCTGATGTGCAAACTTCCACCTACCTTGCAGCAAACACAGCTATGGACCAACATTGTTGTGTAGTCCCACAAACTGCCACCCTATCCAGTGTATTTCCCAAGAAGGAGTTAGGCTAGGAAGCTCTGACAGGATTACCCAGACCTGATCTTGCAGAAAGTTCTAACTCAGGTCTGATCCTCCTGTGGGAGTTGCGGAACCTCTGCTTTGTTCTTCTGAGTGGCCAAACAGATGTCTGCAGAACACACACACACACACACACACACACACACACACACACACACGCAAGCCTACCTCTAAAGGAAAAATACTCTTCTAAATGACAATTTCAAGGCCTTCTTGTCTCACAATGAATGTTGCATTCCATGTAAACTTTTAATTTAGAAAATTTCATCCCATTTCTGCATTCAAATCAACCCTTACTAGGAGTAAGAAATTATCCCTTAAAGGTGACTCCCTTGGCATATCTAAAGACTCCTCTAAATCTCTGGTGTTTTACTTGCTTTATTGGCCTGAGTTATACAAGGCACCAATCATCTCCACAGCCTCTGTTGGTCTGAATAGAAGGGAGGAAGTAAGACAGTACTGACAGGGGAGAATTTTGAATTTGCTTTTTCACTTGTAAAGATTTAACCCTGTGGATGACTAAGGCTTTAGAAAGGTCATCTGCCCACTCCTAGGACTAAACCAGCACTGTCTGATAGTAATATAATGTGAACCACACATGCAACTTAAATTTTTCAAGTAGCCACAGATTTAAAATGTAAAAAGAATAATATGAAATTAATTTTAATCATGTGTCTTATTTAACCTAATCAGGGTCTCAGTGAGGGCTCAACCAGAAAGCAGAACCAGTAGAAGATTATGCAGATATATTTATGTATTAAGAAATTCATTACAAGGAATTGGCCTATGTGATTGTGGGGACTGGCTAAGCAAGTCAGAACCCATAGGACAGTAGTCAGGCAGGGAAAATCACAGGCAAACTTGAATCTATGGGCAGGGATGAAAGCTGTCATCCCCAGACAGAATTTCTTCCCTCTCTCCAGGAAACCTCGTCATCCAGAATCATCTGCTAATTTAAAGTCTATGGATTAAGGATTTTAATTATTTCTGTAAAATACCTTCATGGCAAATCCTAGATTAGTGTTCATTTGAATGATGTGGGATAGTAGTCTAACCAAGTTGACACACAAATAAAATGATCACACTAAATATGTCTAAGATCGTATCATTCCAATGTTACTAATATAAGATCATTAATGAGATATTTTACATTCTTTTTTATACTAAGTCTTCATAATCCAGTGTATACTTATACTTATGGCACATCTCAATTTGGACAAACTGCATATCATGTCCTTAATATGCACATAAGTCCTGTGGCTACTGCCTGGGGCAGTATAGGTCTAGCTAGTGAAAATTTAGAAAATTTCATCCCATTTCTGCATTCAACATTTCTGGTTATCTCATATCCTTAGGCAGTTCTAAAGATACAAATTCTTTGTGTGTTGTGTGTTAAGTAAGATTTATGTTAGCTTTATTGTCTATAGCCTATAAGATACAACTTTACTGTGTCTTTGCAAACTGGGCACAGTTTCTTTAAAAACATCAAAATTTTTCATACATATACCTCTATACGATAATTTACAGTGTAACACATTCTTGTTTCATAATTATAGAAATAGTGTAGAAACCAAGAGCACAGGATAAGCAAAAGTAATACTGTCCTGAGTCATCTGAGCATGTTCTTGGGAGCTCATTTTTGCCATACAGAGGGCATTGGCAATGTCTAAAGACACTCCTTATAGTCATGACGGGGGGTGGAGCTACGTGCATTTAACAGGTGGAGGCCAGGGATGCTGCTAATACCAGAGCTTGCACAGAACAGCTCCACTCTACCCCCAAATAATGATTCACCCAACTCAGAAAGAGTTGATGGTAAGCGGCCAGCAGATATCTGGCACACACACCACACTTGGAGTAGGATTTAGAGACCTATAGAGAAGAGATTTTTTAAAAAATGGTGAGAGAGGCAGAAAAATGGATTCCTATGGGTTTTGAAGATCTTTCTTTGAAACTTGGAGACATTTTACCAGAGATGTGATTAAGTATCTTAACTCTTTTGTATCTCTATTGCCATATCAAAGTCAGGGATGGGCTAAGGGTAAAGGGTTGGCCCTGTAAATAGTGTGTTGGGGGATTCATGGGGCAGACAAGGGGGGAGATTTTCACAGTGATGATTACCTCCTTAACAGGTGAAAGTCACTGTCTTTTCCGAAGATACTTAGGAATTTCCGACAGTTGGTCTTGATTTTAGGCTTCTGGAAAAATTACACAAAATGCAAATTCACATTTACGAATGGAGAATTTAAAATGTGTACAGTGATTAGAACCATCTCAGATCATCTGTGAAATAAAGTTGTGATAAATAAATAAGTAAAACTCATTAGCGTTTTTCTAAGAAAAACCACGCTATTAAGTCACTTTTCAGAGGTAGTAATCATATTTGTAAACTCTAATATTTAATTTAGGTCTATCCAAATTAACTGCGAATTCAGAATTAACTTCATTTTCCAAGCCTTGGCGATGTATGTATACTGAAGCTAGCAGCAAATTAAATATATTTGTTAAAACCTGATATTTAGGAAAAAATGTAACAACTGACTTATTCCGTGAAATGGGTCATATCTGCATGCAGTAATTATTGGTTAAATGCAATGTCAAGTTCTGATTATAAACATAGCTTAGAGTCAATACTTCTGAGATATATTTCCTATTAGGTAGTTACAGTTCATTTCACAAATTCTTAATAATATGTAAAAATGAAATCTTCCTCAATCTAAATGACATTCTTACTAAGGATTCTTAATTGAATTGAGAGTAATTGAAATAAAACATAATTATAGCTTGTGATCAATTTTAGCACTGAAAATGGTGACAAAATATCCCCATTTATGTAAGTTCTTACGCTTTTTCAAATAACACTAATTTTGAGGTAAATCCAACTTTTTCCTTATTTCAATAAATGAGTGATTTATGTAGCATTATGTTACAATGACTTTTTCCGTTTAGGAAAAATTTAGACTTCATGGTAGAATTTTAAAGTTTAGATCATAGCTATAGCTTATATGTTGTACATTTTCAAAAAAAGTTTTTAAATTACAAATTCTGTGTTTTCCTAGAAATACACAAAGAAAAGACTGAAAAGCAGGAGAAACCTGAAAGGAAAATACTAACTAAAGGTAACGGTTTAATTTCGTGTTTATTCTTATTTTTATTTAGGATATATATTTTGTGTGCTTGTATGGAAGAAAGGAAAATTTTCATGTCGAGTGTTCCCTTGTTTTAACATTTTTGATAGTGTTTAAATGAGTACCTTTACTTCTCAGTTAATTTCAGGTATAAATATATAAGTAATATTTAATTGTTGGAATCAAAGTAACTTCAAAACATGTGACAATGTTTAAATTATTTACAACTGGTTTTTCCTTCTAAGCTAGTACTGTAAATATAATTGTTGACTTACTAGTAAATACTTTTTCTTCTTTGAATATTGTTACTGTAGTAAGTCAAAGTTCAATTTTTTTTAACCTTGAATTTTTTATGCCATGCAGTACCTTTAAAGTCGTTGGCACAGAAATGCAGTCATTATATTGCCTCGCTGCACACTGCGATGGCCCCGCAGCGTTCGTATACAGCCTCAAGGGGTACATGGACAGTGACAACATGATGATTAATATCCCTTTCAACTCAACTGAATCCAGAAACTGAACTGCAGTCTTGCATTAGAGGCTTGTTAATAATGGCCAGCATTGTCTTGCTCATTTTACAAGCATCTCTTTTCTAGGAGTGGCCCTTGTAGTCATAAAACTTTAAAGAAATGTATAGGAAACAAAAGCTTTCAAAGGGATGTATTTCTAAATATGCTCAGGATTCCCCAGTGATCAGCCTCGCATGCTTTTTAAGTGAGTCAGGGCAAAAATTAAAATCTCATAATTCCATATCACGCAAATATGTGCTCTGGACAGAAAAGGAAATAATTTTTTTCCAGATAGAAATAGAATCTTGTCTAATATTTATTATGTCAAAACTCGCTAATGTAAAATTACCTGCAGTGAAGACCAAAGTTGCAAATAGTACGGTTTCAAATAATAGAAGTTCTACTTAACCCTAAATTATACCAATATGTGAATCTATATTAAAATGCCATTTTTAATATGCTTTATGTACTTCCTTTTTGTGAAGAGCTTAAATCATTCTGCAGCTATAATGTCTTTAATCCTAATGTTTGAATTCAATCCAGATTGATCAGCCAATCCTTATACAATCAAGGACATTGACGCTTACTCAGTTGAAACCTATTTATATTTGTACTTAGGGAACTAATGTCTTCTTACTGTTCCCTTTCTTTTTTTGGTCCCTAATTCCTTTGGTCAGGGAAACTGGACACAGCTCTTGGGTATGGATTAACTAAGCTAGCCCTGACTGAACTGACTGTGTGTTTCAATCTGCTGGAGGTTAAACAGAAATTCAACTGGTTCCACATGACTGGAGTCTCTGCTGTTTTATCTTGCAGACTGTACTGTTAATTTAATAGCAGTGCTGCTGGAGTGGATATGGTGATGCAGATGGCACCATTTACATTTTGGACCTGGCTCTATTAGAATCCTGCTGTTAAAGACTTTGAGCAGTGGGCTGTAGAGTGGGCTTATTAAACTAGTGAGTCTTGCATAATTAAAACAGTGAATTTGGCTGCAGTTTAAAATAAATTTCTCAAAGCCTGGGTTAGAGATTAGTACCTGAATAGATTCCCCGAATAGACCAAATATATTTTGGAAAGTGAATATTTCTCAAGAAAGAGAAAACGGAGCTTCAGCTGTTGAAGACTTAAATAGGCTTTCGAGGTAGTTTCTTCTTTCTGTATTTTTTCTGTGTCAGTATGAATGGAAGAGTCCATTTTACTGCTTGGTTTTCCTCATCCAGGTAGAATAATGCCTGCTTTTTATTTCCAGGTAGTTCAGTGAAAATAAATGTGGTTTTATAACTATTCACATCTGTAGATAAATATGTTTTCTATATGCCACATTTCGTATCAGTTATGGTTATATATGATAGGTAGTTAGGAATTTACTTTTTTATCAAAATATCTGAACTCTTATAAGAAAAGACACAATATATCCAAGGTACTAATAGCCTGTGATGGTTATAGACATGCCAGCAAATATCTGAGCCTAAAAAGCTGGTAAAAAATAAAAATAAGAAAAAAATAAAAAGGTGGTTAGTACTGGTGAAGCTGGGGGAGATAAAAATGTTGGTAGTGATAGAAGCTAGATCACACCCTATTGTCTCTCTTTGTCTCTTTCTCTTTTTTTCTCCTGTAAGGGATTTATATGGTATTCAAAAAGGTTTTAGGAGTGTGAAGACTTTTGGAAAGCCCTGGAACTCTACATGTAGATGATCTACTCATCAAATGGAATATAGAAAACCATAGCATATGTAGTCCCAGAGAACATACATTTCCAAAATCATTCTGTATAAATATGCTATCTAATTCATTTTTAAAGTGTCAATGGATTGGTTTCCATCCCCACTTCTTTTCATAACTTTTATAATTATCCACCTTATTGAGATGATTTTAATTCATGAAGCTAAGGTAACTTTTGTTCCTATTTTTTCCCTGTTTAATTTGTCAGATATTTTTCTTAGGGAAAATGCACCAGCTTCATGGAACTGAGGAGCAAACCTTTAATTCTTAATCTGGCAATAAGTACTTATTTTGATTTTAAGGCATAAGCTCTGACATGTTAGTTAATGTTTACATTTTAATTAACCTTGGGTTTTTTTTCCTACTTAAAATAAGTTGTAATTTATTTTATAAATATGATCACAGTAATTTCTGTACTTGTGACCTTATATTGAATTAATATAGTAATTCAGTGGACTATTCCATTTGTTTAAAAGAAACTTACAACCACATTTTAACTGTTCTTGGATTACTGAAGATGCTGTTCACCAAATTTTTGCTAATATAAATGGCCCTGATGGGCAGGTGGAATTCCATCATGCCAGAGGAGTTGTAGGCACTGAGTATTTTGTTGTGGCAGAAGTTAGCTTGAAGAATGCTGATTCCATTCCAAGGGGATGGTTTCTAATGGAAGATTTTATAGGTCAAAATGATCTTGCAGAATACACTCATATTTAAAGCCAAATATTTTAGAATATATTTCTGTCTAACCTCTAAGAACTAATTTCCAGATGGAGATGAATAAGGCAGTCTAGAGACCACAGCCCATGAGTAATTCAGGTGAAGGGATAATCATTGTGGAATGCAGAGCCACATGACAAATGACAAGAAATATTGGTCAGTCTCATCTGGTAGTCCACAGTTTGGATATCCTTCATAGGTACAAATAACTATGTACACATAAGCCTTAAAAGAAAAGATATACATTCATTGTAGGGAATTATAGAAACTAGTGCTATTTGGCATAAGTTAAAAGTCCGAGTCATGATTGTTAAAGACCATTTCCCTGGCTCATGGTAAACACTCAGACATGTTTATCCAATAAGAAGCTAGGAGCACAGTATATGATTTTGACAAAAAAGGATGTCACCATTATTTTCTCCTACTTTTAGAAATGTCTTGAATTAACTTGAATTAATCTGAGTCAGAATCCAAATTTAGGAACTACTGCCTATGTAACCTTGGACAAGTTAATTCATTTTTGTTGCCTCTATTTTCTCATATGTAATATGGGTATGATACAGTTGTGAAGATTAAATGATTATGAAATGCATATATGAAATTATTCAAAGAATTCTTGGCAAATTTTAATTTCAACAGTAACTATCAGTCAATTAACTAATCCTCTTAATCACTACTGATTAGGTCAGTGACAATCCCTTGCAGATTTCTTATCTGCGTTATTTCTCATCCTATATTTGGGACCACTTGATATCCATCTGATCATAGACTGAAGGAACTTAAGATCTGTCATCCCAAGATTCTGTAACACAACACTAAACTAACTTCTTTGCCACTTCACCCCTGTATTTCTGCTTCCCTTCCTAAAAAATCTTATACAAGCATTTATCTACTAAGAAACAAATACTGTACTTAATCTATGCTTTCTAATGTTTTACTTAATCTTCATGGAAGAATCCAACATGGTAGCTACAAACCCACTTAAAACTAAGAATACTGAGGTTTATCTGAACTTAATGATTTTTCTCAATATCTCACGTGTTTATTAAGTTGTAGAGCCAAATGCTAATCTCAGATTTCTCTAACTTAAGAACACGTGGCTTTCCCACTATCCCCGCCTTCTCATTTTCTTTCTTCTTTTTGGCTCCATTGTGTCTAAGGGTCTGTACTAGAATTTTCTCACAGCTGGAGGATCTTGAATTTTTCTCTGACGCCCCACAGTTGGGACCTTGTAATCTGCTGATCAACTTCACTGATCTGCTTGTACTTCCACAGAGCCTGAACTTGCCTTGCTTGATGGCCTCCCTGCACAGCATGCGTCATGTACTTAATAAACTGGATCCACCTCTAGGTCTCCTCGCCATTATTGCTACACTTAACAAAATGAGAAATGAGACCTGACAGTACTTATTCTTTTGGTAGAAATGCCAAGTGGGTGTATTAGTTTCCTGTGGCCACTGTAACAAATTGCCAAAAATGTGGTGTCTTGAAACAATAGAAATTTATTATCTTACAGTTCTAGAGGCCAGAAATCTAAAATCAGTTTCACTGGGTCCAAATCAAGTTGTCATCAGGGCCAAACTACCTCAAGGGCTCTAGGAGAGAATCTGTTCCTTGCCTCTTCCAGCTTCCGGGGCTGCTATACTTGGTTTGTGGTTGCATCACTCTAATCTCTGCCGCCGTGGTCACAGTGACTTCTCTTCTGTCTTCAAATCTTCCTCTGACTCCCTATTATAAGGATATAGGGGGTTGCATTTAGGGCTCACCTAGATAATCTAGGATAATCTCCCTGTCTCAAGATCCTTGATTTAATCACATTGCTAAATCCTTCTCTGCCATGTATGGTAACATTCACAGTTCCAGGGATTAAGACATGGATGCATTTTTAGGGGTCATTATTTAAACCACCCCACTGAGCTACTCTTGAACAAGAGTACGCACTAGTCAGATACTAGAAAGGACAGAGATAGCCAAGTACAAAATATAAGTATTTAAAGGTAGGAATCACAGAATGGCAAAATTTACCAAATTTACTATAGCAACATTGTCATAAGAGTTTTTATAAAACTTTAGCCATCAGCATAGCAAAAGTAAGGTGTAAAATTATTATTAGGGAATTCAGGTTTGGAGGAAGTATTCAGGTTTCATTCCATTATTTTTGGTTTATTTTAGTAAGCCAGATATTTGTTCATTTGTTTCTTTTTGTTTTTTTCCTGATGAGGATATGTGAAGAGTTTAGTCATATTAGAAGTAGGATAACATTTATGTGTGGCCAAGACAGTGCCATAATTTCCTTAAGATATTATAATATAAACTCATTAAAAATTCATACTCAGTGTGCATGTACCTTAAATCAAAAACTTGAGAATGACCTGAATATCTCAAGTATTTTTATATTGGATAATCTCTTCACATTTCATTTAAAACATTGATTAATTTAGGAGCCCAAGTGGTTAATTAATTTTGATATTTGAAAAGACTGAAGAAGTAGAGTGTGAAAAGTCTCTGGACCCTCCTACACAACTGTCATCTGACTTAACACAGATAGCTAACAGACTTCTTTCACTCAGTGTATTTGAAGCCCATGTTAAGTTCTACTACACAGAATGTCTTCATCCCTCTGTATTATTGGTCACAATAATAGATATCCTATCCGCCCAGGCTATTCAAGCTGCAGAAGGAAGGGTCATTATTGTCAGAGGTGGTATGGACTTGATGGACTTTAGAGTCATCTGGATAGTTTAAAATATATATATATATATATATATATATATATATATATATATATAGCCATTGCAAACTCCATTCTGGGACCATTAATGTTTTTGGGGAGGTGAGGCTGGGGTTTTAGTCAAGCTCTTCTAATGATTCAAATGATTAACCAGGGTTAGAATCGCTGTCAATTAAACTCATGGTACAATCCACAGCAGTTTCCAGTGACCAGGCTGTATTTTAAAATAATGTACAAGTGGATGTCTTTAGGTGGGTCCTGCACCTACTGTTTACCATAGTCTTCACCACTCTTATCACTCCTGTAGTGGACATTTAATATGACTCATTTCAGAAGGTATTTGAGTGACAGTCCTGCCATAGACATCTTGAACTCTTTCAACACAAAGAGCAGTCCTGTTCAGTCCCTTGTCATACTCCCTCTTTACTATAATTTATCCTATTCTCACCTCTTCCACTGCTATCTCCTCCACAATCATTTCTCAGTTAGATTAGGACAGTCCTTCCTTTCCTTCCTCCATCCCTCTTTCCCTCCCCCTCTACCTCCCTCCCTCCCTCCTTCCCTTCCTCCTTCCTTCCTTCCTTCCTTCTTTCTTTTCATTAAGTAGGATCCATGCCCAGCATGGAGCCCAACATAGGGCCTGAACTCATGAGCCTGAGATCTGGACCTGAACTGAGATCAAGCACCAGCCACTCAATTGACTGAGCCACCCAGGTGCTCCTAAGACCCGTCATTTCTTAGCTGATTTCTCTGAATTACCCCTTAAGTTCATGCTGATCATGACACTCACAGGCTTCAAACCAACTGTTGTCATCACAGTGCCTTAGAGATGAAAGCCATATTTTCTACCATGGCGTAGAAGACTCTCCTCATATGATCAGTGATAGCCATAGAAATGTCCAGCTTTGTGTGCTTTTCCACATAACTTCCTACTCTGAACCTCCTCCTCAACCCCCTCAATTCTCAACTTGGCGCCTGCTGCCCCCACCAGGACAGCGCAGACCTACCCACAGTGCCTGTGCCTTAGGCAGCTGCACTGTTGAACAGTCCCTAAGCAGGCTCCAGTGCCATCTCACAGCTCTGTGCTTCTGTATGCACACTTCTCTTTGGCCAGCAGGCCCTTCTTGTGGAGTCACTGGGCATGTCTCCTGTTCATTTCTTTGACTCTCAGATGGACCGTCAAGGCAGGAACTATGTCTGTCTTCATGTATGTTCTAGGTCATTTTTTGACATTTCCTCTTGTGATTCTGTGTTTTCTTATTTATAAACAAAAAGATGTGAGCTCAATGGTCTTTCAGATTCCTACCAGCTCTGAATTTATGTGCTTATATCAAATTAAAAATGACTCTAACATCTAGCAAAGTATTCAACACATGAAACACATTCAATAAACATTGAAATAATGAATGAACTAACTAATGAAGCATTTATGTCCCTATTTTGCTAATCTCTACTTGACTCCTATTGACAATTTTTTCCTTGGACATTTCTATGTTTATTTTCAAATATATATAATTATTCAGCTTTAATTGGGCTATTGTAATGTCAAATTTATTCGGTCAGCAACAATTGAAGAATTTGATAGTAAGCTCCATATTAAAACAAAGACAATCTGTAACATGTAATTAGGAAAAACAATAAAATTTATAACATAATAATATAGATTAAAGTAATACAGATTAATTTGGGCAATTTGGAAAATGCAAAAAAGAAAGAAAAACAACCACAGCCAATTATCCAAAGATAAATACTAATATATTTTTTATTTTCTTCCATTTAGTTTTATTTATTGCATATTGCCTTGGGTTTTTTTGCAATTGCAAATTTTATTGTTATTTTTCAGATAACACAGGCTTTTATTTAACTATTAAACATGTCAATTTACTCCTAGAAGACTGCAACCTGGTTGATAAACGTATAACTAGATGGGAGAACTTTATCCAAGATGGCTCCTAGACAAAAGGAGAGTTTTTTTTAGGCATTCAAAACAATAGGTATTTGCTACATCAACCTGAATTGCTTAGTGTTCAGGTGAAGAACTGACCTTAGGAGCGGGGAAGAAGTTCACATGGCAGAAGTGTATGCTGATTAATGGCATGCGGTCAACATCAAAGTGGACCAGTCAGTGGAAACGGGGTTATCCTCACAGGCAGCTATTTTAGATGGAAAAAACTGGTCATAGCCATTAGGCAACAATACACATTAAGTTATTCACAGTACTTAATTTGTGCCAAACACCATACTGGGCACTAAAAATTCAATAATGAATAAGACCTAGTCCAATGAGAGATCTAAAACAGCAAACACACAATTATACCATCACGTGAGTAGTCCACAAACAGAGATCCTGGAGGAGACAACTGGCTGCCTCAGTTGCTGAGTAGGTCTGACTGCAGTTTTCTGGGAAGGCTTTAGAGGAATAGATGGCTTAAGATTTAGATGTGCACTCTGGAACCTAAAATGGAAGACATAAGACCTAGGTCAAGGGTCAGTCTTCAAGGAAGCAGGTGAGAACTTGGTTAGAAGAGCACAAGAGAACCTGAATGATTAGTATCGGTACTCGTGTCCTAGGGCTCCGGGAACAAAGTATCAAAACTGGACGGCTTAAAATAATAGAAATTTATTGTCTCACAGCTACAGAGGTTGATTAAGTTTATTTGCTACCATCAATTGAAAAATATAGTGCTTATATATTGTCTACAACGTCAAGATTTCAGCAGGATTGATTACCTCAAAAAGCTGCAAAGGAGAATCTATTCCATGCTTATCCTACCTCCTGGTGGTTGGCTGGCAATCTTTGGCTTGTAGATGAACCACTCCAATCTCTGCCTTCAAATGGTGTTCTCCTTGCATCTCTGTTTCTTCCCTATGTGCATATCGGTCTCTGTGTCCAAATTTCCCCTTTTCATAAGGACTCCAGTCACATTGAATTAAAGACCACTGTAATGACTTCATTTTAACCTGATTACCTCTTAAAGACTATTTCCAACTAAGGTCTTTTTCTGAGATACTGGAGATTAGGACTTCAACACATCTTTTGAGACTATGCAATTCAATGCATAACAGTCTCACATGAGTCAGAAGAAGATTTTTTAAAAGGGTAATTTAGAATAATAGTCCTGATTGACTGGTTTAGGGTAGTTTCTGGGAAACCATTATAGGACTGGAATCATTGGCTGGCAAAGGATTTTGCTGAAGATGATGATCAAAAGCTAAAGAGGACAGGACATTAAAATGTATCTAAAGATCCTGGAGCCCCTTATAAAAATGCTCTCAAAGACCACAAACTAATTTAGTCAGCCTGTATTGTATAAACTTTTACTTTTGCCCTCTCTCCGCCATACTTAATTGACTCTTTAAAGTACCAAATATATTTTCTTTGTCTCTCTGGCAGCTGTGAAAGATAAACCTGGAAAGTGGGAGGCAAGAAGGCTCCTCACAAAGCTATGCATCACCTCCATAGTGATTGGTCACTTTTGAGGAACTGATTACAGTTCTGATGTAGCTACGGAGCCCCAGTTGAAGGGGAAATTACTCACACAATTCAATCAGATTTGAAAGTAAAAATAATATTTTGGAACTTAAATATATACTTTGCGATCTGGAGCATATATCAGATGAGCTTTGTATCTTTGGGTAATTTGCCTAGTCTGCATTTTAATACATAAACAAATGTAATTTTATTGTGAAAAAGAAGTGTGTATATTATTGCAGGATGGATTGTGGATAACATGTTTGGAGAATCCAGCCAGCACACTTTGGCTCATAAGAACAAGTTTCTAGGCTGCACAGGATCTGCCTGGACAAGGTAGCATAGTTTTGGAGGAAGAGTACTAGTTTGGCAATCTGATCATGATATTCTTACTCTTCTCTGCTGTAGACTCTTTTGAGGCAGTGTTTTCTTATCCAGGGACAAAGAAGTTCAGACTAATGGATCTCTTAGGTTCTTATCAGCTCTAAAATTGTGTGCTTATTTTAAATAAAAAAATGATAAAATAATCCTTTAGGAAGCATGAATAACATAATCTTTGACAGTCTCTCTACTCAAGAGTGCTTTCCTATTGAGTTCATCATTATCATTTAGAATGTGTAGATCATCTTGCCTTAGCACAGAATGGAAATTCTATAGATAGTTACAAAAATAAATAAATAAAAACATACAGAGACATGCATACTAACCAAGAGACAGCTGAGACTTTTTTAAAAGATTTTATTTATTTATTTGACAGAGAGAGAGACAGCGAGAGAGAGAACACAAGCAGAGGGAGTGGGAGAGGGAGAAGGAGGCTCCCTGCTGAGCAGGGAGCCCGATGTGGGACTTGATTCCAGGACCCTGGGATCATGACCTGAGCCAAAGACAGACGCTTAACGACTGAGCCACCCAGACGCCCCACGACATCTGATATTTTGTTTAGTGTTGGCTAAAGCCTCTGCAAATTAATACTGAAAAAATTTTGACACCAAACTTTTGAATTTTTCCAGCTAAGAACAGAGAGATCAGCAAAGAACTCAACCAACCTCCCCTGAATGCCTACTGCTTGGCCCCTAGGGAAGGTTTGCCTGATAAGAACCTCAGGGTCAGGTGCACTATGAGCTCTGGTACATTCAGAGAAGGACACAGGGACTGTTTGGCAGGTTGCCAGGGCCAAGCTCTGTGAAAGCACAGAGCACAGCTTGCAGAGTGCTGGAGAGGGACCACATGGGGTCGGCCAGAGACTGCAGCAGAGTTAAGTTGAGCTGAATGTTCTGGTCAGGGAAAGGTCAGAGTCTGGGCAAGTGCAGGAACAGCAGGGCCATGCCAACTCCGATGCCAAACGTCAGGGCCATTCCAACTGGTGGATTCCATTTGTTTTTAATTATCAGTATACCGAAGGGACTTTTGTTTCTTGTAAATAAGGATGACAAACAAATTAAGCTCCAGCAGGTGCAACAAGCTTATTTTGTCCTGAGCTAAAAGTGTCCTAGCTGAGATGTAACTTGCCAAACAGCTGATGAGAAGGAAGGTACTTTTTTCTTCTTCCATATGAAAACTTCTGGTTGTAGTTTCTATGCAAAGAGGAGGTGCACTAGCAAATGCAGTTGTGGCAAATTCTTTTTTTTTTTTTTTATTTTAACGTGATTATTAAGGCAGTTACTGATGGTTGCATTGTTTTGATAAACGAAATTTTAAAACTTGGTGTCTGAGCTCCGTCTTGCCAAAGTTTGAAGTTTTCATCCAAGAAGCATTAGTGGCCGTCTGCCATTTTGAACAGCTCCCTAGAGCACATGGGTCCAGCTGTTCCACTGAGCAATGTTATGGTACCATTTCTGAGCGGGATAATGAAATTCCAGCATACAGGATTTTGTCTGTAAATCAAAACTTAGACTGTGAGGAACCAGATTTTCCCCCAGGGTAACAGGAATGAGGCATTAATATGCTAATTTGAGTTTGAATTCAGCCCCCTTGCTCTTTTGATTTTGTATTAATTCCTACATTTATGCCTGTGCACACGTCAGCCAGAAAATCCTTTAGTGGAATGGACAGCCAGCTGCCCGAGGTGGGTGAGGTCTGGTCCCTCACAGAAGCAGAGACACAGATTAGGTGTTCTCCTGGGGATCCTGCCAATCAGGTTCCAAAAGCACAGCTTATCTCATGCAAACTTGGTTCCCCCTAGAGAACTTTTAAAAGAGGCTTTGTTTTTGCCAAGATTCTCCTTTGGTTTTTAGCTTAATTAATAGTGATCCAAAAGAACCAAAATAAGCTACTTGTGGTCATGTGTGAATGCTGATGTCCTCTGTCTATTTTGTGAGATATTTATATTGAGCTTAGTAACTCAGAAGCACCTAAAAGGACTATTAAACGTAAGGAAAAATGATGCCTAGATGTTCTAAGGTGTATTTTTTTCTTCTGTTTCTCACTGGGATTTAATTATTTAAGAAATTTTGATAAATTGTAAAATTTTTAATGGCCAGAAGCAAGCAGTGCTTATAATATCTACACCATATAGTTAATAAATAGAATTGTATTAGAAGGTGAAAGTAGTTTTTCTTATAATATTTTAAAATTTGGCTCCCTCAAAGAAAAATCTATTAAAACTCCACTATGGGGCAGACATCATGTGATGAGCCAGGGATACAAAAATAAAATAACATGGTGTAGTCTTTAAAGAGATTTCACCTACTAGGGAGTCAAATATAGGAACAATGGCAGTATTATTATTTAATTGTTGAAATGGAATTATGCACATGGTCCTGTTGGTGTACGAAATAAGTAGAGAGCAAAGAACATTTCACAGTGGAGGAGGCAAGTGAGTCAGGACTGAAAGGGCGCATTGACAAGGGGAAGTGTGGGAGTAGGAATTCTAGGTAGAAGGCACAGGCAGGGAGAGAGGAGGGTACATGGTGTGCGTGTGAAGCTACAATCATTTTGCTATAACTGCAATGTAAAGTTCAAGGGGAAATTCATGGAGATAAGATTGCATTGATGAGCAAATACCAAATCATTAAAGCAACAAAATATCTTTAGATTTCATATAGCACCTACTATGTAATAGATACCATGCTAGGCCATGAGGGAGATCCTAATATATGTAACAGCTCAATAGTACAATCGGATTTTCCTGTTAGAAAGGTTACTCTGAGAGAGAAAAATCTCAATCTAAAGGTTCAAGAGAATAGTTAGAATATTATTATAATAATATTTGCAATAATAATATAGCAAGAAGGGCATTCTGCTCCAAATTTTAAAATGGTCTCTTTCCCTTTTACCTTCCCATTCCCTTACTAGATTAATTTCTTCTCACCTTTCACATCTTTAAATGTCACTTCTACCAAGGGACATTCCCTAAATACACAGACTAGTGTAGGTCTCTGAATGCCACCTGATTATTTTCTTCATGGCAATTATACTAAGTGTCATTAACTACCTTTGCAGTTGTTTGTCTAACTTCCATATTCATCAGCTTGTTGACATCACAATGACAGGGATAGAGTCTGTCTTGCCTAGCAATCTTTAGCACGTATGTGCTTTCTTCGTTTTTGTGTAAATAAATGACAGGTGAAGAATGTAATATTGGATAAAAAAAAGATGTGTAAGAAAAACATTGAAAAGTAGATTGAAAGAGGTTGGCAAATGAACAAAAGTGGAAAATGAAAGATGAATCCTGGATGACTCCCTTGTTTCTAGTCTGACAATTGGACATGCTATTAATAAGAGTTACGACTAAATTGTGGAGAAAGATTTTGACTTAAATTTGAGCCCTACTGCATTAATTAATTGAATCACAGCTCATAGTAAATTAAATTTAGTTTTCTTTAAAAGGATTTGGTGTTGTTCTAGTCTCATGCCAGTATATTTTCAAAGATTTTTAGTGTGAATGTTACTGTAGAAGAGTAACACGTACAATTTATGTTGATTATACTTTGCATCAGATTCAGAAAATTATTTCTCTGTATTTCTGTCTTTATATTTTGATGTTTCTCCAGGGTTGAGCTGGGCTTCTTTGGCATATAGCATGATAAATTTTTAAAGTTTTCTACTACATGATATTGAAGTTAAAGTTTTGCAGAAGCTGAGGTGTATTCTTACCTTTGCAATCAGACCTGGTTTTGGTACAAGTTTGTGCTTGGATATGAAATGAAAGTAGAAATAAAAAATTTATGGTTACCTTAATATTTAAACATCTAACTATGTAAAACCTCATTCCAGTTAAAAAAGATTTTCAAAAGCAGCAGATAACATTTTGACATCAAAAATTGCTATGCAAACATTTCATTATTTATTCCCTTTATTTAAGTGAAAAAGTATTATCTGTTTCTTTCCAGTTGCACACCGAGAAAAAGAAAAAATAAAAGAAAAAGAAAAATCTGAAAAGAAAGGTATGGAGTTATTCTTACTCTGTTCTTACACATTGGCCCCTCCCCCCTTTGAAGTCTTCTTTTTTACACTGGATTTTTAAAAATTATATTATGATATTTTCCTTAGAATTGAATCTATAAAGAGTAATTTCTAGGTTGAGACTCAAACTCTGTTACCAATGTACTCTCTAGAAATGTATCTATTTTTCTCCTGGCAGTTGTGAGACTGCCTTAGCCAACAATGAGGATATTATTTCACAAAATATTTGTCCATTTGATAGGTAAGAAAGTATACTTCCTTATTTTAACTTGCATTCTTTTATTACCTATAGGACTGGAATTTAAAAAAAAATTTAATTTGTATGTATTTGTTTAGAATCCGCAATGCAGACTCCTTGTTTAACAAATACAGAGACATTGTGAAAAGCTTCCTTCTGCCTGTTCCCAGCCTCCCAGATCCCATTCCATCCTACCCACACATACACACAATAAACCACTTTTATGAGTTTTATGTGCATCTTTCAGAGCCTCAATATGCATTCATAAGATAATATAGATTACTGTTTCTCCCTGTTTTTTTACACAAAATTTAATGTGTCCTAATATTCTGGCTTTTGTAATTTAATAATATACCTTAGAGATCTTTCTGTATCAGTAAGTGGATATTTTCCTATTTTTTTTTTTTTAAAAAGCTTCGTGGTATTTAAATGGAGATATTTTCTTCCACGATATATTTAAACTGCTTATTATTTATAGATTGAAGTTTTTAAATATGATTTTTAGTGATGTATATTTCTTATTTAACTGTTCACACTCATTACCCATTTCTCCTGATAATATTTGTGCATGTCATTTGGGTATATTTTCCTGGTCTGTCACTTTTTCAGATATTTTTCTCAGGTTTTGTAGTTAAAGTTAGGGTTTCTGTCTGTGTGCATAGACATGTGTGAGTGCATTTTTGTGTGTATGCATGCCTGTGCTTGGGTTTAGAGTCTTGAATTTTTATGTGGCTAGATATGTTGGTATTTTCTTTTGGTGTTTCTGCTTTTGAATTTTCATTCGAAGATTAATTAAATAATTACTAATATTTCCTCAAGTTTTTAAAATCAGTTTCATATTTCACATTTAACTTTAATTCATCAAAAATCCATTTCAACGTATGTTATGAAATAAAATTCTTTTTTTTTTTTGCTTTTTAGAGTGGATAATGTCTAGGATATTTGTGCTAGATTTCAGCTGATTTATATGTCCACAATATGCATACCCTGCTGAGCTATCTTCTGTGGAACATTCCACTTACCTGGAATGTTTTATAATATTTTAGGAATCAGATCAGTTGAAACATGTTTCAATCTTCTTTATTCTATACTCACATTTAAAATTTTGAATTAAATAGTTGTTGCTTTATTAACGTTTACTTAGTAATAATATCCACGGATTTCAATACAGCCACATTCTTTGTTCTAGAAACAGGTGTCTATTTCCCTTCTGCTATTAAGTTATGCAGAATTATTGGCATCAGGTTCTATGTACTCTGACTAAATGAAATAATCTGATATTTCTCATGATGTTTTTCAACTTTCACAGTGGCTAGATATTTTTTGTTAAAACGTGGTTAAGAATTTGTTGCCCCTAAATTATAAATGTTATGGGAAATTTTCAAATTGGAAAGCAGAACAAAATGCTTTATTCTAAGTGTCCTTTGATTCGTTGTATACCAATTAAAGGAGTTTGCTTTTTATAAAGTTATTATACTGCAACCCCATGACCTTGTGTGAATTGTGCCTTTCTTAGCTTGGCATAGTGCTCCGTCAGCTAACATTGTCCAAGCTATCACCAATAACCCCAAATGGTAGTGGAGATGGTGGTGGGGCAGGCTGAGAGGTTGAGAGACTGACACCCTGGCGGGGGTGAGGGGGTGTGGGCACCTGCATTTTCATTAGCCCTGCAAATGCCAAGGTCACTTGGCCTTCAACAGAGCATTGTGCTTTAAGCTTTCTATGAGGTTTGCCTTATCTCTCCAAGATTCTAGGAAACTATTCATCAACTGTATTTTAAAAGACTAGTTTGTTAAATACATATTCAGGCACATTTTTTTCTTTTATAATACAAGTAAAGCTGATGGACATTAATGTTCTTATTATATAGTTGGAGAAATGGAAATAATTGGGAGTCTAATTTTTTACTCTAATAATTTGACTCTTTCCTTAACCCAGCTGTTTAATTAAATATTTTATTTTTTCATTTAATTTTCTATAATTGCTTTAATTCCCATTATTCTCCAATAAATAATACATAAATGTTGAAAAATATGTGGTGGTTTGGGAAACTACCAAACCACACACAGTTTAATACATTTGAACATTGGCTAACCTGCACGTGCTTCTGTACGCCTCAGGGCTCCTTTACTTAATAGAAGTTAGTGAAATAAATTCATATTGATTTATTAATTTATTACATAACGATGAGAAGGTATAATGTTTCAGGTATCATGTCAAATACTATTCAATTAAGAAGCTGCACTCAATCAGTAATCATTTGTGATTACGTTATACTTCATTGGTTGTTCTCTACCAAAGATGCTATTTCTTAGGGATTGATTATTTAGAAAAACTTTCATTAGAGTGAAGGACATTTGGTAAAGCAGGGACGAGAGATCCTAAGCATTTTTTTTTTTTTAAGATTTTATTTATTTGACAGAGAGAGACACAGCGAGAGAGGGAACACAAGCAGGGGGAATGGGAGAGGGAGAAGCAGGCTTCCCGCTGAGCAGGGAGCCCGATGCGGAGCTCGATCCCAGGACCCTGGGATCATGACCTGAGTCGAAGGCAGACGCCCAACCACTGAGCCACCCAGGCGCCCCGAGATCCTAAGCATTTTTTAATGCATAAGATAGTCCCTTATAGTAAGAAATTATTTCCCCAAATGTCAATTATGTCCTTGTTGTGAAACACTGTTAGGAATCAAAGCTCTAATTCTGATTTAAATATTTATCTTAATTAATCATAAAGAGATGTTTCTTCCTGATAAAATAACATCTTTTCACAAATTATTATAAATTTGTTCTCTCAGTTCGTCTTTCCTGAAAACTTTATCTATTTAGAATAATAACTTTAAAAAGGAGAGTGAGACTAGCTTTCAAAATGCTTTCTAAATCTTAGTGCCAAGTCTTTTAAATTGGGTTTTATACCGTTATTATTACATTAGTATCTTTTTATTTCTAAGTCAGGCTTATTAATGTCATCGATCTTCAAAATAGTTCATGATTTTGATGGCTATAAAAATTGAGGTAAAGAGAAAGCTTGGTCTTGAAATCCACTGAAAGTATGTACTAATATAAAATTTTCTGTTTAAGCAACTCACAAGGAAAAAATTGAGAAAAAAGAAAAACCAGAAACAAAGACAATGGCAAAAGGTAACTTTTCCCTTTATTCTTTCCTTCCTTCCCTTCTTTTTTTCTTTCCTCCCTCCTTCCTTCTCTGTCCCTTTCTTTCTTTCTTTCTTTCTTTCTTTCTTTCTTCTTTCTTTCTTTCTTTCTTTCTTTCTTTCTTTCTTTCTTTCTTTCTAGCTCTCTCTCTCCCTCCCTCCCTCCCTGCCTTCCTCCCTCTTTCTTTCTTTCTTTCTTTCTTTCTTTCTTTCTTTCTTTCTTTTTTCATACCCAGGGTTTGAACTTATAATGCTGAGATCAAGACCTGAACTGAGATTGAGTAGGACACTTTACCCAATGAGCCACCCAGGTGCCACCCCCCTTTATTATTTCCATAACTAAATTATTTTTATTGAAAAGATTATAATTTAGGTGTCAGAGAGCTGGATGATTATAAGCATTCAGCATTTCCTTTACATAAAAATTAATTTGGTCTTACATTTAAAATTTAATATTTGAAGAAAAATAAAACTGAATATTTAAAATAATAGAGCCTCTGAACATGTGAGAGGAAGATGAAAGGCTTTTCCACATATGGTGGGAAGAATTTGGAGCCCCAAGACCTTTACCACTTGCTGTCATCCCCATAGGTATGTTATATTACATGGCAAAGAGCACTTTGCAAAGTATTTAAGGTTGATCTAAAATACAGAGATTATCCTGGATTATTCAGGTAAACTCAATGTAATCTCATGAATCTTTAAAGTGTAGAGATGTGACACAAGAGAAAGAAAGATTTGAAGTGTGAGAAGGATTTGCCCCCCTTTGCTGGCTTGAAAATAGAAGGGAGCACGTGGACAGCATGAAAAGAATTTTGTCAACATGTTGAATAAATTGACTCTTCCCCAGAGCTTCCAGTAAAAAATGCAGCCCTGTTGGCAATTTGATTTTAGCCCTGTGAACCTGTGACCCTTAAGCAGAAAACTTAGTTGAGCCACATTGTGCCAAGACTTTTGAACTTTGGAAACCGGGAGATATTAAATGGATATTGTGTTAAGCAACTAAGTTTGTAGTAATTTGCTACTGTAGAGATAGGAAAGTAGCACAACATAGTTGGTTTACAGCTTTTGACCAGTAGTACACTCTGAGTTAATTTTAGAAGATTCAAATTCAGGTTTTATTTTTTTCAAGAAGAAAGGATAATGCATATATCTTGATTGATATTTTAAGCCATTGAAGACCAAAAGTATCTTAATAATATATCCCCCCAAAAAACAGTTAGAATATCAATGTAATGTTATGTATTTTGGAGGATTACATAAATACTAAATTATAAATTTCTTATTCTAAATTTATTTGCCAATTGTTTGATGTTAAAAAAAATATGGATTCTAGCTGAGAGTTCAATCTTATCTCCTAAATTTAAATTTCCTCTTCCTATTTTAAAATATAGGTTTTATGTGACCAGTACATTTTAGAAATCTCAATTGAGTGTTTTCAAGGGACTAATTCAAATAAACATTGGAATCTACTTTCAAAATTCAGTGTGTTTACCTACACAATGCAAAATAATTAAATATTTGAGGCAGATGTATTTTTACCAATTTTTTTTCATGAGATAACCAAATATTTTATTAAGATAGATGGGTTATAAACTAAGACTTTGTTTCATGGAAGGTAGCATGAATTTAGTCTTAAGATGAAATTTATAATTAAATATATATTATTATATTCTATTTGGTTCTCTTCTTTTTGACAGATTTGAAAGAAAATAAATTCATATATATATATGAAATCTTACAGCTGGTAGGGATGTTAGAGATCATCTCACCTAATTGCCTAACTGAACAGATGAAGAAACTGACCTTCAGGGAGAAAAAACAATTTTCCCAGATTATATAACTAGTATGTAATTAAACTAAGACAAAACCCCAAGTGAACTGAGTAAAAGTCTAGTATTCTTTCCAAAGATAAATAAAGGTCTTCAAGCATCAATTATTCCTTCAAAAAATATCTATTTAATACTGTACTAGTTATTTATTGCTGTGAAAAAATTACCACAATTTAGAAACTTAAGTCAACACACATTTATTATGTCAGCTTTTGTGGGTCAAAAATCTGGGCATGGCTTAGCTCGGTCCTCAGCTTCATGATGTCTCACAAGACTGTAATCAATGTATTAGACAAAGCTACAGTCCCATCTGAAGGATCAACTGGGGAAGGATAATTTCCAAGTTCATTTACATGATTGTTGGCAAGATTCAGTTCTTCAAAACCTGTTGAATCAGGGCCTCAATGCTTTCTGACTGTTGGCTGGAAGCCATTCTCAGTTCCTTGCCACATGAGTCTCACTAATATATAGCTGGCTTCATCAAACTTAACAAGAGAGAGAATCATCTAGTAAAACAGAGATAATCTTATGTAGACTAATCATGGAAGTCACATATTATTGGTTAGCAGCAAATGCATTGGCCAGCCCATATTCAAGGGGAGAAGATGACATAAGCATATGAATACCAGAAAGTGGATGTCACAGGCGGGCCATCTTGAGTCAGCCTGGCCTGCCACAAATCACAAATATTTTATTTACATACTTATATTCTTATGGGGGAGATACATGTAGGCAACCTATATATGTATACATTGCATGTGTATATACACACACACAAATATGTTTCCTTTTTATTTTATGTATGTATATATACATTATGTTAGGAATATAGGAAATACATAGGAAATTATCGTTGCATAATGGGTAATTTGGGGGAAAACAGAATAATTTTAGAAGAAAATCCCCAATTGAATAGATTGAAAAGATATTCATTATAGTATATGACAATTAAGTTAGAAACAAAGATAACTTACTGTATTTGAGAGGTATGACCAGAGTTAAAGTAAAATCTCCCTCTGAAGACTTTGATTGCCAGAGGCACTCCCGTGGAACACAGCACATTTTATAATCTGTTTCAAGCACAGCCTGTCCAAGAGCAGCAACTCTCTGTTCCTCCCTGGTACATGTGTAGGACCTCATATTCATTGTGAAAACTAGCCTATTCCTATAGTTCTTTAAAAATAACAAAGACAGAGAAGAAGTAGAAGAAGAGATGATGGCAAGAGAAGTAAGTGGGGTAAGCCAAGTCCAGGCCAGCCTGTTGAACTGGCTGGAAAATGATGATCTTCAGATATGTGTGTATTTGATGAAGTAGGGGCGGTTACTACTTATCGATCACTTTCAGAAGACTTTCTATTGTTCTCACTGGTTTGTGTATATGTATATCTCCCTCCATATGTCTTAAAATACATTTTTGAAATCATCCTCAGAGATTAATATGAATAATATTATGCAATTTTGTGTAATGGGGAAATGGGTTAGTCATTTTGGTTCTACTGCTTCTACTTCTGCCTTATTAGTTGCACTATGTTTGGCAAATGGCTTTTCATTCCTAGATTTCTCATCTGTAAAATGAGTATAATATAGTAATTCCTGTTATACATCAAACTTTAAATTCTAGGAAAACTCCAAAGAACTCTAGGAATTCAGGATATGAGGATTTAATATTAGAAATTCCAATGTACTTCTTTTGCAGTGTACAAATTATTTGTTCACATTATTTTACTTATCCTCTCAGCTTCCTTAAAGGAAAAAATAGCTACAGTGGTAAATTTTTTTTAATGAGGGAAACTGAGGAACTGAGAAATGAAGCAGTTGGCAGTTCTTTAATGAATGAGTTGAAATTTGTTATATCTTAACTCCAAAAAGAATAGTATGTTAATATGTTTATTGGATAATGTGATTTCCCTACTTTGGCATTAGACATTTTGATTCTAGTACAGTCACTAATGGGTAAGGCTAATTCCCAAGTGAATTAAATATACTGATGTCTTTCTTTTGATTAGACCATTTTATTTTTTATTTGACAAAAATCATAAATTAAATATCCTCCTAAATAGAACTGGGTGATTGGAATATAGTGTGACAATACTTTTTGCTTTATCATTCCTTAGTGAGCTCCTCAATCCAAATGTCAGTCAAATTCTTAAAAAAAAAAAAAAAGAAAGAAACAACAACAACAGGAAAAGTATTTTGGCATAAAATTTAAGAACACCTACCCAGTTTGATAAAAATGAATAGCAATTGAATGTTGCTTTAGTTTCATGGTATTTACCCCATTATATCCACATCATTGTTGAGTTCTTACCCATTTTAATGTGGGGTAAACTTACTTGTTTCAAATATGAAGCTCACTGACAAATGTCTAAAATAGGTAAAGAAAATTTTGTCATTTTTATACTTAAAACCATTGATAAAAATGAGTTTGTTTTAGATGTGGTCTTGAAGAAAATTATCTTTGCTCATTTACAAATTATTATGGCATTAAAGGCACATCTGAATTTCATATACTTTAATTCCATGGTGTGAAGTTAAGGTTAAATCAAGTGCTACCTACAAGTGGGTAGGTGTCATTTAATGTAACAAAAATTACAGTTTCACACACAAAAAAGTATAAGCAAAAAAACATTTGGCAAATTTTTCAAGTTTTGTCAAGTTCATTTGAAACACACATTTACATATGCAATCTGTTTATTGCTGTATGTGTACTATCTGCACAGTGAAACATGTACTGTTCTCTCTTCTTGATCAAGAGTGCTAATCCAGTAAACATTTATTTTGTGTTTTCCCTGAAAAAATCACTGTGCTAGACATGATGATGCTACAAAAATGAATAATATAGTTCCTATCCTCAAGTTGCTCTGTCTGGTAGGGAAGAGCGATGGTGAACAATCATTTGTAATACAAGATATATAACAGGGAAAAGCAGATGTGCTTTAACAAAAGTTGAGGCAAACTGAAGCTCAGGTGAAGGAAAGATTAATTCCAATGGCCGTGCACTTTGTTGCATATGCACTGAGAGCAAAGAAATTTATATATGCAGAAAACACAGAAAACATAAAGAATGAAGCCTGGCAATGTTTGACATGTAGAAAATGCATGAGACATTCAAGAAAAAGAAAGTAGTCTAGGGGAGGAAGAAACTTTTGGAAAGGTGCTATGAGAGGAGAGATAGGATGAAACCAGATCTTGCAGGATTTTAAATGCTATCCTAACCTTTTTTATCCTGCTAATCTTCAGAGCTCCAGCAACTCGCTCTGAGCCCACGCCATGCTAAGCTCTCTGGAAGAGTTCATTAGGTGAACATAGATGAATTGTGTGAGTCTGAGGTGTTGCTGGCATCTCAGGGGAACTTCCTCTGTAGCCAGAAACTAATAAATATTTGGTGTGAGGTTCTGGAATTATGTTGATTTAAAGTCATTTGCAGAGAGCTGATGGTTTCAGTCACAGAAATCTATGAATCTGCTGTAGGAAAGAGCAGTAGCCAGCAAAGGAGATTTAAAAATGGTTTAAAGGAAGTAGAAGAAAATCGCCTATTGAATATAGTTACAAAAGCTACAGAGACATTGGGGATTTGTGGAGTAATTGGATGATTTTTGTATAAGAGTTTTATGTCTGAGCAACTTTGGAAAACAGTGCATAGAATAATCTCCCTCTTTGAAGATTCTTAATAGACTTTAGCTTTGAGAAATTTCATAGTGAAAAAACTGATTTAACTTAGTTTCCAAATTTCTTTGATCATAGGAATATCCCCATACTTTTAACATAGTAGCATCATCTTCCTGCAAAGTTTCTGAGAAACAGTGCTTTGGGAAGTTTGGTCCATTCAATTAAATGCAGTACCACAGATGATTTTGGTTTTGTAAGCATCAGGCATTATCATTTTCATTCTTCTCTTCATGGGACCTCACAATATTATCTTGCATTAGTTTCAAATTATTGCTTAGTGTACTAAAGTAAAAAACTTGATTATAATATTTTCATAAAATTTTTCAACATGAGTGACAATAAAGCCTATCCATTACATTGACAAATGACATGAGAGAGTCACATTGCAGTAGACTTACCGTGGTGCCTAGTGATTATGTGTGGTCCCATAGAATAAATCATGTCCAGCGTGTAGCATCTATATAAACAATTTCCCACAAATGTGTGCTGTATTATTATTGCTTTTTGTAAAATAATTGAAAGTTTCACAAATTGATTAGTTCACATTTCTAGTTCCTTCCACCCAAATGCATAGAATATCAAATTAAGAATATGTGTGTATAGAATATACATGCATATATGTTATAATTAACATATATTTTCTAATTTAAAGCCCTTTCTGTTCACTAGGATATATGTAAGTGTTTTAAAAGTGACTAGAACTATTATTTCTGACTTAAGATAAGCAGGAGCTAATACCTCATTTTCTGCTCTCTTTCCATCTCCTTTAAAGTCAAGTCATTAGAGCCTGAGTATTTCTGAGGTATCCTTTAATGGATTTTATTGTTTCATTTCTCTTAGTCACTACAAGTGCAAGTAATTTCACCTTTATACCCCCAAGAGTTATTTTTTAAAAATACTATGTTTAGTTTCTTGAATGACTTTTCAGATATTTCTGTTGTGGAACAAAATGATTATATCCTTTTAAAAAGGCTCTTTGGTTTGGGCATTGCCTTTCACTGAAGATGCCTGTATATACAACCCTTGTGTATTTCAAATGGCTCCTTGTTGATATGCTAATCTGGTAGCTACCTAAAAGGTAATGTTTTCATGTACAAATTAAGAAAGTGTCCAACTTGCAAGTGAGCTACCTTTTTTTAAGTACTCTAACATGTCACTTCATAGACAATATAAAAATCAGATAATAATAGTCACAAGTATGTATATCAGGGGCGCTATTTTTTCCATTGTTTTTCTTTTCTCTTTCTTTTTTAACTTGTTCTTAGCAACCAATGAGAGATGAAAAGC